>NC_091806.1:48910833-49226666 GCF_041296235.1 Equus asinus | reverse complement strand
AGAGGCATGGTGTTCGTCTAGTCGAGGGAACGCTGCCCTAGAGGGAAGAACTGGCCTCAGCATCCTTGTCCACAGCCAGGGGCCACACCCTCCCTCTACTCACGTCTCGGCCCATCTCTAGTGCCTGCCTGAGGTTGGCTGTGTGGAGCAGGGCCCTGCTCCCCGACTCCGTGGGCTGTGCCCCACGGCAAGGCTTCCCTGCAGAGCCTGGCTGTGATCCAGGCGGCACCACAGCCCCCGTCATATTCTTGACCACTTCCTGTCCATCGTGGCCGCCATCACTTCCATCCTCCAAGGAGGGAGATTTGGGGCCACCAAAGATGTTTAAAATAACATCTGGTGAGATACGCAGCTGCATCTGGAGGAGTCAGCAGTCAAGGCCCGGGGGCTGGTGGGTGTGCGCGCTGGAAGAGACTTGCCCCCTCTCCCCAACTGCCCCGTCCCTGGGGTCCTGCAGGTGACCACGCGCGGCAGGCTGATTTTCTTTATTATGAGGGGAAGCGGACGGTGGGTGCGCAGGGAAGCGTCCAGGCGGTGAAAGCTGTGAATTCGGATCTCTGAGAGTGCCCCTTCCAGCAGAAGGCCTCGGCCCAGCCTCTGAAAGGGGAGTGGGAGGAAGGGCAGGGGGCCCTGGGCCTGGCTGTGGCGGGGACAGCAGGGTGTCAGCCTGGTTTTAGGAGCTGGTGTCCGGGACTGGGCAGAGCACAGCAGCCCCGGGGTGGGGGGGCAGGCAGGTTGTTTTTCCCAGCCCCTGGGGGAGCAGCAGGGGTGGGGGGGGGCCTGGTACTCCGGAGAGGGTGCTCTCCCGGGCTCCCAACGCTATAAATAGCAGCAACAGTAACAACTAGGGTTCAGAAGTTCAAGAATTTGGTTCAAAAGCAGCTTGAGGGAGCGCCCTGAGCCCTGCCTGGCAGGCCAGGAGCCGCCCCGTGGGTGCGTGGGCGCCTTGCGGGAGGGAAGCTGCGAGAGGGTGCCGACCGTCCGAGGGGACAGCAGCTCTGGGCGCAGGGCTCCACTGAGGGGAGGTGGCGTGGGTTCCGGCGGGCGCGGGTAGCCCGCAGGGTGGGAGGGAGAGCGCGCGAGACTGGCGGTGGACGCGCGGCAGCGGGCGGGCGGGAGGCTCCCCCATCGGGGCCGCGGCCGCGCTCGGCTCGCCGGTCCGCGGGGAGGGGCGGGAAGGCAGCTGGACGCGGCGGCGATTTATGGGCCTTTCAGGCGAGCAGGTGCCTCTTCGGGCCGCCCATTGTCTCGCCGGGCTCACAATGGGGCTGCTGCAGCCGCAGTGCCGGCCCCCGCCGTGGTCCGCGGCCTGCACGGGCGCGAGGGCCCTGGCTCGGCGCGACCCGTCCATCCGTCCGTGCGCCCGTCGGTGCGTCCGAGTGCGCTTCCTCCGTGCGCCCGTCGCCGGGGAGCAGGCCCTGCGCGCCGGGCGTCTGTCCCTGCGCACGACCTGCCTGCCTAGCCCGCCCGCGGGAACCCCGCGCCCCGACGGTGCGCCCGCGGCCGTGGCGCCCGCTCCTCCTGCGCCGTCGGGCACCCGGCTCCGCCCGCCGCGTCCCCGGGCGCACACACAGGGTCCCATTCTTCCCGGCTCCGCGCAACCATATGGCAAATCCGCGTCGACACAGCAGCCCCCCGCTCATTCAGGCGCAGAATGTCCCGCAACAGGGAACAATCGCAACTCTGTTCGCGTCTATTATGGATGCGAACGGGGCGAGAAAAAAAAAATCATTTAACTCCAAGAGATAGCCAGCTAATTACCAGCCATATGTGAGCCCGGATTCAAAGCGATGCCGAGGAGTTCATTCTGAATCGGGCGACTTTATTAGGTATAGAAGACAGATGTCCCGACAGCTCACGCATCACAGAGAATCGTGTCGGGGAGTTCTTGAAATGTCCAGGAGAGCTCTTTAAATATTAAAGACCCAGCCCTGTTGATGGGCTAGGCCCGGGTCCTCTGGGAGCCCCCTGGCCCAGGAGCAGGACTTAGTAACAGCCACTGTGGCAGACGCTGGCCCTGCCGGCCCAGGGAGGGGTTCATCCTCCACTGCCCCCTCTGCTTGTTCAGACGCCTGCGTCTCAGGTGCTCTGGGGGCCCCAGCTGGGTGCAGAGGGAACCCCTGAGGCCCGGGCTGGTCCCTTGGCGCCTCCAAGAGCATGGGGGGATGGCTCCGTTGGGGCGTCAAGTCCTCCGTTTGCCCGCAAGGAAGGAACTAGAAGGAAGCTGAGGGTATCTGGTTACACCAGCCCAGCCAGAGCCTGGCTGAGCTGTGCACACAGTAGGTCTTCCACACTGGAGTTTACTGAATGAATGAAAGAGCGAGTGACAGCCAACCCAACTATGACAATCCTTGGGGGGTGGGTGGGAGTGGGGACAAAAGCGGAAGGAAAACACTCCTGATTTCTTTACAAGAAAATAGCCTTTGGCTATGAGCCACAATTCTTTGAGGAAGGAAAAAGAGAAAGCTCGTTAGAGAGAGAGAGAGAAAAAAAATCTTTCTCTGTTTTCCATGCAATGCAATTATGTTCCAGCTTTTTCTCCTTGTTATTCTTTTAAGCCAAATGTCTGAATAAAAGGATTATTCCCCCCGACCCCCCACCCCCACCCCGGACTGTGGGGGCCACTGCTGGCTAGATTAACTGCCGCCCGTGGCTTCCGAATTTCTTCTATGAAAGTAAGTGAGGTCAGCTGCCATTCAATTGTCGCAGCATATATATTTGAAAATTTAAATATTTGAATCAAAGGAAAAAGGAGGATTTGCATTTCTGCCCAACACGACCAGCGCGTTCCGCGAACGCCGCACAATGGAAACGTTTCAATCGGAATGAATTGTCTCCTCGCGGGAGGATCTGGATAAAGGCAGCCAGTGCTTTCTCTTTTGTTCCTTCCGCTTTTGTTTTGTGTTGTTTTTCTTTCCTCTTACCCGCTCCCATCCAGGAGGGTGTTTTCTGAGACTTGGTGACTGACTTTGGCTTCGAGGACATAAAGAAACATGGAAAAACTCCCAAGAAACGCGCACATCAGAGGCCTCTCTGGCACAAAAGCAAAATTTAATTGAACATGTGCGGGTAGAAAAATAGATATGGGGGGCTCCCAGTGCCACTAGAATGGGATAATCAGCTGACTCCAGCTGGACTGGATGAGGCTGTTAATGAAGCCCCCGGTGAGCGGGAGGGAGGCCCCGCGGCGGCTCCGGCAGCCCCTGGCTGGGCTGGGCCTCCAGGCAGGCCCTGATTCTCCAGGGCCCCAAACCTCCCCAGCCACCCAAGCCAGCCAGATCCAAATGCCCAATGTCCCCAATTAGCATTAGGGCACACAGCCATCGGCTCTGCACATGGCTTTTTTGTCTTGGCCTTGGAAAATGGCATTCTGGGGGACTCCCCACTTTCACGATGTGTCCCTAAGTGTTAGAACACTGCTTCTCAAGGAAGCTGGCTGGGAGGCAGCTTAGAGCACTGACTCAGAAAAGAGTCTTGCTTTGCAGGGGCTGTTCTGCTGGTCTGGCGGTCTGGGGTGGGCGGGGTCTCTGTGCGCCCTGGCTGCATAGGTCTTCCCCTCTGTTGAGTTGGGGTGGAGTGGGCGCTGGGTGTGTTTCTTAGTGTCCTGGGGCTGCTGGAACAGAGTCCCACGGGTGGGGGTGGCTAAACAGGGTTTATTCTCTCCTGGTCCTGGAGGTTGGACGGCAGAGGTCCAGGTGTGGGCAGGGCTGGTGCCTCCTGACGCCTTTCTCCTTGGTGTGTAGACGGCCGTCCCCTCCCTGTGTCCTCTCGTGGTCGTCCCTCTGTGCCTGTGTGTCCCGAGCTCCTCTTCTTAGCAGGACACCCGTCATGTTGGGTCAGGGCCCACCCTAATGACCTCATTTTAACTTAATCACCTCTTTCAAGGCCCCATCTCCAAATAAGGTCACATTCTGAGGTGCTGGGGGTTGGGACTTCAACACAGGAATTTTGAGGGGACAGAATTCAGCCCCTAAAACTGGGCTTCCAGCTTGAGCTGCCTGCCCTGCGAGCTGGGTTGCCCCATGGTGAGCTGCCCCGTCCAGGCCTCCAGCAGCCAGAGCGGAGGCTCTTGAGGCTGGAAGCTGGAGTGGTGATTGAGGGTCATGACAGATGCAGGCTCCAGGGCTTCCCACATTTCAGAGGGGCCTTGAGTGGCATCTGGGGACCCCAACCTTCCAGGCCCACCCCCGCTCCCCTCTGGATGGGACGTTCTCCTTGGAGGGTGGGAGTCCAGAGATGGAAGCTGTCTCACCCCCAGTGCCCAACACACACTGAGAATTGAGGCCCAAGGCTCCTTTAGAACCCACCCTGGTCCAGGGGCACAGGGAGGAAGGGCGGCAGGGCCACCTCGAGTGCCCGAGTGCCCTCCCCAGGCCTCTGAGTGGCCACTCCGCCAGGCCCCTCTGGAGAGAACCTAAGGAGAACGTAATCTATTCTCCTTGTCTCTGTCTCTTCGGCCTGACTCTGGCTTTCATCTTTTTTTCTCTTATCACATTCCTGTTTTTTCTTCTCTTTCCCAAATCCACCCCCACCCCAAATTCCTCAATCCAAATAATAGAAACCCATTGTGGGCTGAAACGTGAGTCAGACTCCACATCTCTGCAGGATGACCTGGGGACCCCAATATAAGCCTCCCTTCTTGCCCCCCTACTCCATTGCTGTGTGACCCACGCAGGGTTTTGGACGTCTCTGAGCCTTGGCTGGCCCTCTTCATAGCAAGCAAAATGCTGACCTGTCTCGTGGGCAGAGTGAGAAGGAGCTAATGAAAATGGTTGAAAAAACACTCCAGGCATTTAAAAAATGTCACGTAATTGCAAAATAATAATGATAACAACAATATACTTTGGAATTTTGCTGGAACCGGGAGTAGGCCCGAGTGGAATTTGGCACGGCGTGGGCCTGCCCTGGCCTCTGTCCAAGGGGGTTTAGTTACTTAGGCGCCCCCAGGACTCTGATCGGAGGCGGCCCCTCTTGTAAGGTGGTCCTGCCGCCGGAGCCCCGCTTGGGGCTGGGCAGGGGCTCCCCCGCCGGCCCGGCCAGCCTGCAGCTCTGTTGCCACAACCCTCGGGTCACAGGGTTGGCAGCCCCACGGTGCTTTTTATTTTCCTAATTCCCCAAGTGAAAATAGCCTTATATTCCCTCCATGGTAGAAATGGCATATGCTCATTGTAAAAGGAAAATGCAGACAACACAGAAATGTGTAAAAAAGAAAGGACAAGCTCCCCCAGATAGATTCTCCTACCCGGAGAGAACCAGGGATGGTGGCACTTTGGGGTGGTGCACGATTTTGGGACCCACATTTACTGGTTAGGGCCAAAGTGCATGTTTCAGTGTGTATTTTAAAGCACTAGGGTAAACAGACGTACACACATATATACACTTATAGTGTTTTAATTTCAAAATATTTAAGCACGATGAGAGGTCTAAGAGACACATAATGTGAGTCTGGTAAACCAAGAAACAGACAAATGGTTGGAGAGAGATTTCAGTACAAGCAGCCGATCACTGTCCCCAGATCAGGAGAAGATGGCTTGTGTCTTAGTAGACGTGCTAGGAACAGGCCAGACTCTCCCCAGGTTGCAGGTTTTGGGGGGCGCAGTGATGAAAAGTGGCCGAGTGAACAGGAGGAAAACACGAGTGCTCTAAAACCGCGCATGCCCTCTGCAGAGCCGGGGGCCCGGGGGGCCGGCGGGGCCCTGGACAGGCTGCCCGTCCCAGGACACCCTGCGGAGCGGAGGGGAGCTCGGCTGACCAGGAGGAGGATGGAAGTCCCTGGTTAGTGAAGTGACTGCAGGGGGCTAGGACCAAACCACGTTTGTCTCAGACGAGTGTAAAAATCCCGTTTGAGCTGTTTCCTGGGAAGAAATGAAAGGGGAGGTCATGGGTGGGGGGCACCTGTTATTTCCACATTCATAGGAAACAGTTTCCCTCCCGTGACCATGGAAACTTCCATGGTGCATCCTGGCTGTGCATTTCCCCCGAGCCACCCTCTGCCCACGGCTCACCGCGGTGGGGGCACAAATCCTCTGCCGGCGGGACAGGCATCAGGGGTCGGCTGAGCCCTCTGGCCCTGGCCTGAGCGTTGGCTGCAGCCCTCGGGATGGCCCTCAGACGGGCACTGGGTCCCAGCTGGGGTGCCGGCCAGGGTCTGTGCAGGGGGCTGGGCACCCACAGGTGAAGGTAGCTGGGCCCCCCTGAGGAGCCAGGGGAAGCAGGTGCCTGGGGACTGTGCAAGAGGAGCTGCCCTGAGAGGCCCCAAGGCGTCTGGGAGGAGGCACACGTGGAGAAGGGCTCAGTGGCCGGGCGCCAGGACAGGGCTGGTGGCAGCCGGACCAGTGCACCACACTGGCCGACTTCAGACCTGGCCAGCAGATCATCCTATTGTGGCATATGTCAGCCCTCTGCCTGAGCAGATGACAAAAATAAAACAGGAAATCTGAGGAACAAACAGGTCCCTTTTCTTTCTAATGGTCGCTCTGGCCTGTGACGTGTCGGGAGTATGTGCTGGCCCAGAAAATGGCCCTCTCTTTGTGTCACAGCTCGTGGTGGAACAAGTCCACTGCCCACCAGTGCACAGAGGTTGTTAAGTTTGTGGTTAAAACACTAAAAGGTCAGGAAGGGACCTGCCCCATTCTCTCATTCATTCATCCATTCTGTCCAGAGGCTTCCAGGCCAGGGAGCCTCGGGCCTGCGCACACCTCTCTCCACCTGCACGGCTGTGTGGTCAGGCCTGAGCCAGCTCTGGGCATAGAGCTTCACGTCCGGAAGATGTCCCAGCTCGCCCCATGTCAGCGTCGTCCTGTCTTGCTGTGTGCCCCCCCGCCCCCCACCGGAGGGCATCTGTTTCTGGCTTGAAACTACGAAAGGGGCATCTGTGTGCATTCCGGTTGCTTGAAGGTTCCGGGAGCCCAGGCTCCAGTTTAAGGAGGCCTCCTGCCTGCCAGGACTCACCAGGCTGCCGCCCGGGGCCGAGGCCCTGGCATCGCGGTACGAAGACCAGGCCGGGCAGGGGTCCCGTTGCCACCCCCACCCCCCGCCGCCCCGCTGCCCCCATCGTGACGCGCGTCTGTTTGGAGAAGAAAGCGGGCCAATTTGTTTTCATTCAGAATCACTTAAGATCCCATTTTGGAGAAATGAAAAGAGAAAAGCGCGCTTCCCGCGCCCGGCCCGCTGGGTGCCCGCTCGTGCCCGGCGGCGCGCTGGTGGGGCGGGGACGGCGCCCTCCCGCCCCTCTCCTTCCCTTCCCCTCCCTTCCCCTTGCGGCCGCGGCTCAGGTCCGAGGGCGGCGGCCTGCAGGCCCGGGCGGCCAGGCCGCGCTCGTCTGCATGAAGCGCACACTCGCGGCCCATCTGCAAAGGCGCAATTAAACCCGGGGGCGGGGGGCGCCCAAAATTAGCATTTCCGCGGCCATCTGGCACGAGGAGCAGGCGCGGCCGGACAAAGGGCGCCGGGCGAGGGGAGAGGCGAGTGTGCCGCGGCATTGACCTGCAAATGAGGCTTTGTCCGCGCATTAAAGCTGGCCGGACCCCCGACCCCGGCCCCCGCCCCCGCCCGCGGCCCGAGTCCCCTCGCGGCCCAGGCCCGGGCACCCGAGGGCTAGAGCCGGCCTGGGCCAGGCGTGGTCTGCGCAGGAGGTAGCCTGGCCAGTGCAGGCACCCGGGCCCTGGCCTACCATGTGGTCCAGCAGAGCTCTGGCCGCGACCCCATCACCCTGCGTCTGGGCCCTGTATTGCCTCCCTACCTCCTGGACAGGGTCTCAGGGATGCGAGTGTCCTGGCCAGAATCCTGGAGCCAGGCGTGCCCAGAGGGCATGGATGGGTGGGATGAGGTGTGGGAAATTTCATGTTGGGAAGAAACTGAAAACTGGCTGGGTGGCCACCTGGACAAGTTTTTGGCTTTTCCCTATGGTCTTTTTAAAATTTTATTTTATTTTTTAATTCTATTTTTATTTTTAAATTTTTTTTTAAGATGGGCACCTGAGCTAACATCTGTTGTCAATCTTCTTTTTTTCTTCTTCTTCTTCTCCCCAAAGCCCCCCAGTACATAGTTGTAGGTCCTTCTGGCTCTGCTATGTGGGATGCTGCCTCAGCATGGCTTGATGAGCGGGGCCATGTCCCCATCCAGGATCCCAACTGGCGAAACCCCGGGCTGCCAAAGCGGAGTGCATGAACTTAACCGCTCGGCCACAGGGCCGGCCCCCTTCCCTATGGTCTTTAAGGCCCCAAGTCTTTGAAAATAGTGACTTCAGAGTGTTTTACGGGCCTTAAAAGTCAGGGGAAATCTTTGGTGGTGGGCACGCAGCTTTTCCGCCTGGTGGCCTGGGCTCCAGTGACGAGCCAGCACCCCCAAGGAAAGGAAAGGCTCCTTCTTTCCTTGCTGGGGACCAGGCCCTCGGAGGACTCCAAGCTTGTGCAGGGTGGCCTTAGAGGACCCCCAGGACTCCTCAGTGGGTACAGCTGAAGCTGCTGGGAGGACCAAGGCCCCTGGGGCAGGAGGAGGAGTGGGAACCCTGCAGACAGATGCCTGGGTCCATTGGTGCCCCTCTAAGTCCCCTGGGCTTTCAACAACATCGCTCAGACTCTGGACTCCCCCAAAGGCCTGGGGGGCAGAATGAGGCACAGAGAACGGTGTGTGAGTGGCTCTGGGCCTCAATTCCCCCAGGTGGACAAATGGGAGTCCTGGCGATCCTGGCGAGGGTGACGTCCATGTGTGAGTCCCCCTCTGCTTCAGCACCAGCTCCTGGCATATCTGAAGGGGCAGTGGGGCGAGGGGCCCCTGACCCAGCCTGAGGGTGATGGTGAGGCTTCCTGGAGGAGGAATTCCCAGGCTAAGTCTTGAATGAGGCAGAGGGAGGGGAGAGGCACCATCGTGCATCCTGGGGTCAGCTGGATGGGGTGGGGCCTTGGATTTTTTCCAGGGTGTGTGAGGGAGGATGCTGGAGACACAGGTAGGTCCTAAGCCCTGAGCGCTAGACTGAGTCGTGATTTATGGGAGCCGTCAATTATCTCCCCTTAGCGGGGGTCAGAATTCTAAAATCTCCCCAGAAACCTACACTTCAGGGCTCAGATGAGGTCTTCTCCTTCTGGAGTACTAATAATATACCACAAAGGAGCAAGCTGAAAGTTGAGTAGTCAGTAACACTCTAGTGAAAATTAGTTTGCCAACTAATTTTCTTGGAAATTGGGGGTCCAGGGACGAGTGTTTCACACTGAGTCTCTTGGATGGGTGTAAGTGTGGGCATATTGTATGGCCTGGCACTGGACTGAAGCAGTGGGGGCTTTGGCTACCAGCTGTCCCAAGGGGCAGGGGTTCTCCCATCTATGACACGGCTGAGTCACTGGCAGCCTCATCTGTGGGCTGTGCGTGTGAGGTGGGGGCAGAGGTCTCTGCCTGGGAGCCATGCAAGCTTGGGTGGGGCGTTCCTCCACCTGGGGCTTGCAGTTTTGCTGTGTAAATGGGACAGAGTGACCCTCTCCTGTCCTCACTGTCGGTGCTGGGAGGTGCGATGCCTGGGAACATGGTGGCACCTGCACTCAGGTGTTCTTCGGAAGCTGGAACGAGCTTCATTGACAAGGTTATGTGCGTGTGACACCCGGATAAGCAGAGTGAAGACAGTCTGGATGGTGGCGGGGATGGCAGCCACTCTCTGTGCTGCGTCTGTGCTCGCGATCGGGTGCACAGGGCTGCATTCTCCGAGTCCCCGCGGGGATGCCCGGGGAAGAGATGGGCACAGAGAATTTAAGGAACCTGCTCTCGTAAGGCTGCCTGCACGAGCGTACGGACGTGGGATGTGGGTGAGAAGGGTTTGGGGTGGTGGCCTGGAGGAGCTGGCACGCACATGGGGTGGGACCCTAGGGGGCTCCTGAGGGACTGTAGTGCCGCCGGTCCGTGGGGACGGAGTGCGGAGGTAGGTATGGCTGGAGAGCAAGTGGCAAGTGTGCCTCTCTTGTTTGTGGCTCCTGGCGGGCATCTCCCATTCTCCAGGGTCCGGGTCGACGCTGTCAGCAAACGATGGGGCCCAGCGCCCAGTGTTGTGAATGGCCACAGCTCCCTGCTCTTGTCCTCAGGAGTTCACAGGTCCAGACCCAGCTGGCCTCCTGCAGGTCAGCATCTCCTAGACAGATCCTCAAGGGTTCTCTGTGTTTTGTGTCCCCTCCATACTCTACTGAAGGGCACTGCCCTGTCTGGAGGGGAGACCAGCTGCAAAGACACAGACAGTGTCTGCAGTGGGTGCCAAGGGCTGTGAGGGAGAGCCTGGGCCACATTTGGCTGGCCCTTTGGTAAGGCTTCACGGACGAGGGGCCCCTTGCCCTGGGCTTTGGGGGATAAGTAAGAGTTGGCCAAATGGAGAAGGAGAAGAAGGAGCAGTTTGGTGGGTTGTGGAGGTGACGGCGGCCACGCCACAGGGGTGGTGGTTGGGAGGAGGTAGGGCAGCTGCTGGCGACTGGGAGGAGGATCCGGGGCTGCTCCTGGAGACCAGCCTCTGCCCGCCGAGTTTCCAGTCTCCAATTCCTGCTGATATTCATGCCTCTCGGCTACAGGACGCTCTTTTCAGTGTGACCAACCGGGCAGAAGGGCTGAGTGACGGGCAGCTCGTGGCCCAGCCTTTGGAGAGCAGGACGGCCTCTGAGCTGGGGGCTGAGGAGTCCTGGCCTAGAAGCCTAGAAGGAGCCCGGAAACCCGCGTCCTGGCTGCAGGACCTGGGCGCCTGCACTGCCACGGGCCCGGCTGTGAAGGGGACAAGACCGCACTGATGCCCCATAGCCTGAGCCCACCTCCAGTCCCCACCTGCTCCATTCCTTTCTCCCTGCCCGGCCCACCAGGGGGGGAAGAGAAGTGGCCTCCTTCTGCCTGGGGGAGGGGGAGTCAAGCCTGGCCCCCTGCTCCATGGGGTCGTGAGGCTGCAGCCTGGGCCCAATGCCTAGCCAGGGCTGGGGGGAGGGGACCGGGGGAGGGGCAGGCGGCGAGAGACAGACCAGCAAGGCTGTCTCTGAGTCCCTCCTGCGGGGGGCTGCAGGGGCTTCTGTTCTCAGTGCCACTCCCATCCCAGTGTGCTCCCTCGACGGCCCCTCAGCCGGCCTGTCTGTGAAGCGGGTCCCGACCCCGGTCTCCGGAGCCGGAGGTGGCCCTGCTGATGCCTGGCAGCCCTCAGCCCTCTGGGCCTTGCCTCACGCTGTTCCCTCCTCTTGTCTTTCCGTTCCGCAGGCTGCTGCCCGCCCGGCTCTCCTCCCAGGCCCCCCTCTCCAGCCGCTCACTCGGAGCAGACCCTGGGGCAGGGCGAGGGCTGCTTTGGGGCGTCAGGAACCCCGGGCTCCCCCCAGCTCTGCTCCCAGCCTGGGGAGCCTCAGGCGGGTGGGTCAGCACCGCAGCCTCAGCTTCCTTCTCCGTCTGGGCAGCGGCAGCCTGCCGGGCAGGTGTTGGGTCCAGGCGTTGGGGAACTGTCTCCTTCAGTGCTCAGCTGGGAGGGTCCCGGGCCCACTCTGAGCTGCCTGCTGTCCGAGGTGCACCCCACCTGTCCTGGGTGCCCACGTGGGGCCCGTGCCAGCCCCCGAGTCTGGTCGCAGCCGTAGGAGGCCATCTGGGCAGCGCTGGCCCCGGGGGCCAGTGCTGGGTGCAGGAGGGCCGAGGTGGGGAGGTGGCCGCCAGGTTGGGCTGGGCTGGCTCTGGCGGAGGCTGAATGGGCGCTCTGTCCTGCCGCCCGCGGCTGTCACCTGCCATGAGGATTTGGTTTCCTGGAGCTGATGCGGCTGCAGGTGGATTCATGGGCCTGGTGACCTTTCGGTGGGCACCTGGGAGCCCAGCGGGGGCTGGGGCTGGGGACAATGAGGCCTTCTCCCAGGGAGCAGGGCCAGCGGGCAAGGGGAAGGCAGTCTGCCCTCGCCCTCAGAGCCACCGGTTGGCTGGCAGTGAGGGGGCTGTGGGGGCCACGGTGCCAGGCCCTGGCAGGGCTCACGGGAGGCTGGGTGCAGGGGAAACAGAGCTGCTCGGACACGCGCATGTGGGGCTTGCAGAGCCTTGTCGGCGGTGGCTCTGCTGTGTCCCCTTGAGGCTGGTGGCAGTAGGCAGATGGGCAGTGGCTGGGGGAGGCAGGAGCGTGTCGCTGGGCGCCAGGGGCTCTGGGATGACCACCCACTGGCCACTTGCCTCCCCACAGCAGCTCAGGCTCTGCAGGGGTGAGGGCAGGGGCCAACCCTCCTCGCTCACTTTGCGGGGCAGAGGTGCTCTGGGCGGGGAGGGGCCTCGGGCCTTCTTGGTGGTTCAGAGCAGGGAGTTTGGCATCGGGCAGACAGGCATGCTCGCTTGCTGTGTGCTGAACCTCCGGGCCTTGTTTCCATCCCTTGTCAAGGGGGCACGCTTTTGAAAGTGTCTCCAGCTGTCATTCATTCATTTGTTCCTCCCACAGCCGCCCACTTGGCCATTGGGGGGTAGAGACCCGCAGTACCTGTCAGTGGGGTCATAGTGGGAGGCTGGGCCTTGGACCCCAAGAGAGGTGCCCTCTGAGCTGCGGCCACCCCCTGCAAGCCCGAAGGGTCTCTCTTGGACGTGGGGGCCGCCCTGCTTCACGGGACAATGAGGAGCAGTGAGGGCCTCTGGGCGCTGCACTGGGAGGTCCATTTTGGCTCCTGGGGTGCATGTTGCGGTGTGGGTGCCCCCAGTTCAGCCCTCAATGGCCACATACTAGAAACAAGTGAATGTCCCTTTGTAGGGGGGATGTTGAACATGATCAGGGCAGGTGGACTGAGAAACTCTATGCAGAAGGCCAGAAGAACAGGAAGGTTCCCACGGACCGGCCCCCGGGGCCGTCCATGCCCGTCGCCGGAAAGGAGCAGCGCAGAACGGCTCAGATCACAGGCTGCTGCCAGGTGGCTGCAGAGCCCACGGCCCCATGCCTGGAGAGGGGATGTCTGCTCATGAAGATCCCCGGAGGGAAGGGGTGGGTCCTGGGGTGAGGGGTCTGCCCTGTCCCAGCCTGTGGACTTGGGGGTATTTGTTTGGAAACACGCGAGGAGAATGTTTCTATGTCTATGCCTTGAGAAAAATATCGGAGGAAGAAGACTGGGGGATGTCCAGGGGACTCAGAAAGACCCTGGCTGATGGGGCCTCTGGGGACTGTGGGCCTGAAGAGCCCCCACAGTACATTCAGGAAGCACCTACTGTGTGTGCCTCACTGCCTTGCTCCACCCCAGCCATGTCGGCAGGACCTGGTTTCACCCACCTTTGATGCAATGGGGAAAGTGAGGCACAGAGGGATTGGATCCCTGGTCCGAGTTCACAGACTTTGGCCCACCCCCCGCCAGTGTGTCGTGCCTCCCCAAGCCTCAGTTTCCCCTCCTGTCAGTGGTGATGTTCAGCGGCCGTGAGGTTGAGGCTTTAGGGGATATTTACGAGGCGTTCTCCTGGCGTGGCAGGGAGGGAGCCTTCCCCCCGCTGGCCTGTCTCCTGAACGGGGTAGTGTGGGGGCACCTGGGCCTTCGGGGGACGTGATGGAGGCCCGGAGAGGAGGCGGGCCTGGCTCAGGTCAAACACTGAGTTGACATGGAGCGGAGCGCCGCGGGCCACACAGCCGGGCTGGCCGGTCAAGTGGAAGGCCTGAGTCGAGTGTCGGCACCCCTCTCCTCTCCACAGTCTTTTGGACTCGGTCCTGCGGACGGGAGAGGGGATTTGATTAAGACCCTTTGAAATGACTTAATGACATTACCCACTGTCCCGACAACTCCCCCTTTGGAAAGCCTCTCTCTCAAGGGCCTCCCGCCCACCCCGGGACGCCCCTTCTCGCAGGCCACGCCGTGGTTCAGCCTGTCCACAGTCAGGGCCTGGTTCTCCACCCCCCAGGTGCCTGGGGGAGCCCTGCCCCGGGCAGGGGCCTCTCCCAGCACGAGTCTGCTCTCCTGGTGCCCTGCAATCCATCTCCGACCTGTCACTCCCATTGTCCTGGGCCGAGGGCCTGCGGGCGGGCCTTCTTGGGAGGGAGCTGAGGGCACGGTTGGGGCGATGGCTCCCTGGGTGCCCGCCCCTCTGGCCCCAGGGTGTGTGCCGAGGTGGGGCTGAGGCTGTGCAGGGCCCGTCCCGCGAGTGGCCGCTCCAGGCTTCTGACAGCAGGGCGTCTGGGCCTTGCTTCGGGGCTCCCATCCCTGTGACCCTGAGCCACGGTTGGCCCCCCCTTGATGGTTCCAAGAGAACTGGATGGCAACTAATGAGGCCTCTGTCCCTTCGAGTGGCCTGTGCTGGGCTGGGCACTGCCCAGCAGCTATCCCGTTCACCGGCGGTTTGCTGGCGAGACTTCTGTCTCGGGACCGTTTTCTGTTACAGCTGTAACTGAAGACGTATTGCTGGGCTGAAGAGAACGATGAATATGCACATCTCTCTCTGAGCGCAGCGAGCTCTGTCATTGGTGCTCTGTCCTGAAGTGGCTGTGGCTTTTGTCCTGTCTTCTCTTATGCTTAGCGCCCCCTTTGAAGCTCTGTGAATTTGGGGCTGCTGTGACCAACTGACGCTGAGAGAGGTTAGGGGCTCTGCCTGAGGACACACAGCAAGAGAGTGGCTAAGCCAGGAGGGGAACAAGGGGATCCTTGGTTTCAACTTTAGTCCTATCTACACCCCCACTACCTTCCCCTGCGTTCCCAGTGGAGGCCATTCTTGCACCCTGTGTGCGTGTGTGTGGTATGTGTATAAGGAGAAATGGTGGGGAAGGATAAAACTAAGAACCAAACAAAAGGAATTCAGTGGGCTTTGGTGAATTGAATCAGTGCTCAGGCTTGTAACAGAGTTTCTTGAAGATCCAACAGGGAGTTTGGACTTTTCCCGGGTGGCAGGTGCAATGGCAGCCTCTTTGGAACCAGTGGGCATGTCTTGATGGACCATCTGGTGCTCAGCTGCATCGGGCAGGCATAGTGCTTCCTGGCTTCTTGGTCCACATGGACCAGCGGAGGACCTGTGTTCACATCACTTTGGAATTTTCTGCATCTTTTCCTTGGATCTGGCCTCTCTGGCCTTGTGATCTGACCCAGGAAGGCCAGCTCTTCGTCTTAGCCCATGCGTCCCTCCCTGCCCTCCAATTTCCTGGCCCAGCAACACTGGAAGTTCCATTTCTTCTCAGAGGCTTTTCCAATGCAAATTCACGCAAACACGTGCAGCAACGGGCTGGCCCTGCCCTGGGCCTCCGTTTCCCCATCTGCACCCAGTGGGGAGGACCCATGTGCCCTGAGCCCTCTCTGCTCTAAGGTCTCCGTCCCCTTAGTACAAGCTCTGCACCCCGTGAGCACCCCGTGACCCCGCAGCATGCGTTTCTCCTCTGCTGCCAGCTCCCCGGGGCCACGGGCTGGCGGGAGGCTGAGGCTGTGGGTGGGACGGGTCCGGGCGGCCCGCACCTCCCGCTTTGATATTGTTCAGAAAGATCGCACGCTTCCCTCAGGCTGGAAACCCAGAGAGAACTTGGCTGAGCAGAGTGTGGAGGGGACCAGCGGGCTGTGGGGGGGGAGGGGGTCCCAGAGTTGTGGGCAGGTGGGAGTCACCGTGGCGTCCAAGTAACGAGGCTCAACACCCCCACCCCTGCCACCAGGAAGCAGAGGAGCTGGTGTGCCAGGCCCACGATGGGCACTAGGATGGACCCTGTTGCTCAGTCCTGGGCTGGCTCTGGACGTTCTCAGGCTGAGGGGTCACTACCTGGACGTGTGCAAACCCTAAGTCTGGGAGCAGGTGAGGGGGTGGGACGGCGTGGCTCTGGGAATTAAGGGCAGACCTGCCTCTCTGGGTACCTCAGGGGCAGGCACTGGGATGAAGGCTTGGGTGGGAGTCTGAAGGGCGAGGGGAGGGGAGAGGGGGTCTGAGCGTTCTCTGGTGTCCAGTAGGTCTGCCCCAGGCTGAGCTCTCCTCCTCTTCCACCTTCTGCCTGGCTAAGGTGCCTTGGGTGCTGGGGGCTGTGGGAGGAGGTGGGGATCTAGGGAGGCCCCATGCATCCCCCTGGCACCCCTGGTGCTGAGGAGAGGGTCAAATGACAGAATCAGGCCCGGGAGGTCACAGAAGGACCTGCTGAGAGAAAAGGATCTGGGGCTCAGAGTGGACCCCCACTCTGTACCACACAACTAACACCTGAGGTCTGGGCAGGGAGGGGCTGGTGCCTTGGCCTCAGAGGCCTTGGGATGGGCAGGGTGGTGGCCAAGACCCCATCTTTAGAGAAGCCCCTCTTCAGGCCAGTGCTGACAGTCCCCCCCACACCCTCTGCCCAGGTCCAGCCTGCTGGAGCTGGAGGCAACGCCCTCCTTGAGCAGGTGAAAAAGCAGCAGCTGGCCGGTGAGGTCAGAGGTCACCTGCCCGTGGGCTCTGGTGCCGTCTGGCCACGGGGCTCTCTCAGCTGCCAGCCCAGGCTCCGATGCACAATGTGGTTGGAAAGAGCCCGGGTTGGGGCTCAGCTTCCAGAGGGCCCCGGCCCCCAGCTCTCAAAGCTCAGTGGAAACTGATGCTCGGTTTGTCCAGCTCTGGCTGCCCTGAGCAGGCTCCCGGCCCGGCTGCTCAAGGCCCTGGCTGACCCGGGTTGGGCCAATCTCCTCAGCCCACCAGCTCTCAGGGACCACGAGGCTAAGGCATGAATCACGAGGGGGGTGCCGTTGGGGGCTGAGAATGGTGACGCAGAGACACCCTTTCAGACCCCCAGTGAGCTGACAGGGTTCAGGGCCCCGAGGGTGGTCCTTGGATACAGACAAGGCGTGGGGGAAGGCAGGCTTTGGGAGCTGGGAAGGGCCCCTCAAACCAGAGACTGGCTACACGCTGGGAAGAGAGGTCCCTGCAGGTGACCCAGCAGATCCCCATGGGGTGGCCGCTGTGTGTGGGGCCGTCCCGGGAGCCTTGGCCCGCGTGTGCCTTTTGCCACCCCCACCTCCCACTCTAGCTGTCCGGCCTTCCCAGTCGAAATGTCTACCTGATCCCCTCCTTCAGGGCACAGGTGGCAGGCCCCTCCCCTGAGCACCCCTGGGATGGCAGTGTTTGGTGGTGCCCCACTGCGGTGCAGCCCCCGCAGTGCTGGCGGCCTCTTCCCAAACCCTCATGTTGGTCTGTAACTTAACTCACTCCCTGGATGCAAGGGGGTCCAGGCCCTGGGCCAGGTGCTCCTGGGCTCCGGCTCCCCTTGGGGCCTCACGGTCCCGGCACAGACCCCTGCCCAGTGGGGGGACTACCTGCCCAGATGGACCCGAAGAGACAGAGGCTGTGCCTGCTGGCAGCCTGGGGCCTGACACAGGGTGCCGGGAGAAGCCATGAGGGGTTCAGTCCAGCTGCATCCCTGGGGGCTCCAGATGAGGGGTGGCTGCTGCTCCCAGGGCCTCAAGGCGGGCCTGGGCGGGGGCAGTGGGGGCCGGGGCCGCTTAGGTGCAGGATGGCGAGCAGCCAGCTGGGGGTGTGGATAGCTGGCTTTGGCTCCAAGAGGGTCTGGGGGGTGAGGCTGGACGCAGGAGGGGACGGGAAGTCTCTCTGAGCGGTCACACGGTCCAGGCTGCCTTTACTAAGCACCTACTGTGTGCCAGACCTGGGCCCAGAGTTTGCGTGTCTTCTCTCTGTCAGCCCCACCCCCTCGAGGGCACTTTCACTGTCCCTCATCTCGCAGACCAGGGAAGGGGTGGCCGTGCAGTCCTGCCCTGCCCTTCGTCTCCTGGCCCCTGGCCCAAAGGTCAGGAGAACCTCAGGTTGGGCTGACACTGGCTTCAGAGACTCGCCCCGTGGCCAGGCCCAGCACTGGAGAGGTGCTATCCGTCCGCTGGCTCAGGGGCGCACCGGCGGGGGAGGGGGACATGGGCAGAGGAGGTGGGTGCCCAAGGAAGCGGCCAGCAGGACTGCCCCCCAGCCCCCCCCACCCTGTGCTCCCAGCAGATGCTCCCGGCACCCAATGGACACCGAGGACCTCAATAAGGGAGCCCAATCTGGAGACAAAGGCCGGGCGCTGTGGACAAATACTCATGGACGTGGTCGGCGCGAGCAGCCGGGCAGCCGAGGCGAGGCCCACAAAGGGCGGGGGAGGGGCGGGAACGGGCCTGGGCTGCACATGCCGCCGTTGCCCGGGCGACGGCCCTCTCCCGGAGAGGTCTGCTGGGCCATTGTCCGGGGCACACAGGACGTGTCCTACACCAGATGGCCGTGTGCTGTCCAAGTCAGTTATCGGGGGACAGAGTGAAGGAATGCGGCCGGCGTGGCGGGCCGGGGCGCCATCTGCTCCCTCAGACCACGGGCACTGGGTGGGCATTGAGCGCCCGGCCGGCCGGGCCCAGCCTCCACTGCGGGCTTTAATTAGCTAATTCCATAATTGGGCTTTATTTCAGGTAAATTGCATTTCACACCCGAGAGGGCTGCAACGGCCTGTCCAGGGGCGCCGGCGTGGGCACTTGGTGCACGCTCAGGGACACAGTGAGCAGGGCGCATTGGGCACAGGGGCCGCGCCCTGCCCAGATGGGCGGCTGCCGGGCGCCGCAGGGCCAGGGCCGGGGCCGGGGCTGCCGGGCTGGGGGCGTCGTGGAGGGCCCTGCTCTCCAGCCAGCCGCTTCCTGGGGTTTCCACAAATATTTACCCAACAAGGAAACAACAGCTTTTGCCTTTCCAGTAATTGTTGCTCCCGCCCCTCCCCCTGGTGGGTGCAGGCCCTGTGCAGCCCCTCCTCCCCTCCCTGCACTGGCCAGTGCCGGGCAGACGCCAAGTCCCCACGGTGGGAGCCAGGGCTGGGCTCCAGGGGAGGCACAGACCAGTGGGCCTTAGCACAGTGGGACCCAGGGCCCTCCCCCTTACAGGGGCCCAAGCTTCCATGCCACATGGAAACCTGGATCCTCTGTCCTCACACTGGCTACCCGCTGCTTCTGGTGGCCTTGGGAGGGCCCCATCCTCAGAAATCTCAGATGCCCCCAGCCCTGATGGCCAGGGAATTTGGGGTGGGCTCTGGAAGGAGGACAGGAAGGCAGCAGTCCCAGAGGGTGGAGAAACAGTCAAAAAGCGGGTACAGTGGACCCACCCCCCAACCGGCTGAACGTGTCTGCACCTGTGAGCTGGAGTGCAGGGGCCGTGTGGAGAGCCATGGGCGGAGTGAGGGTGCCCACATGGCAGGGTGAGGGAGGGGTGGCACCCACCCGGCATATACCTCCAGCCTGCTGGGAGCTGGATGGACCCAAGGGAGCACTGTGTTACTGACGGGGAAACTGAGGCCTAGAGGGGGGCAGGCATGCCTGTGTGGGAGTCCCAGAACCCCGGCCCTTCCCTGCACCCCACCCCAGTCAGGATCCAGTCTGGGTGCCTCGAGCTCCTTAAGAATCCCTGGAGGGTGGGCCCGGATGGGCTCCACTCCCATGATGGGGCTCGCGGGTCCTCAGATAGTGCCAGCTGGGCCTGCGAGGGGCAAATGGAGAGGCCCGAGTGTGTCTCCTAAGGTGGCTGCCCAGTGGGGTGAACTGTAGCCCTGGCTCCCACAGCCCCAGCCAGGCCAGGCCCTGGACAGAGTGCTGGGCCCGGAGAGGTACCTGCCTGCCCCAGAGGCCCAGGGGCTGCTGGGAGACAGGCAGTGACCACATCTTGACCATACCAGGTGGCCAGGGCCACCCTAGGGGGAAGCCCTGAGGCCGCCAGAGCCCTGATCAGGAGGGATGCTGGCGTGGGCTGGAGCCTTTGGCCAGATCCCACAGCCTCTCTGACCTCTTTGAACCCTGGACCTCTACTCTGTGAAAAGAACCATGAGCTCCTGTTTATCAGCCACCTGGGCAACCACCTCGAAGGGGAGCGCAGGGGTCCTGTACACGAGGGAGGTCGCAGAGGGCTCCAGGCAGGGCCTGTGGGGAAGGGAGCTGGGCTGGAGGAGGTGGGGGCTCAGATGCCAGTGGGCATCAGTGTGAGATGGGCAGGGGAGGGCAGGGCGCTGTCCTGTGTACAAGGACCCCCGCCGCCCAGGAAGTGAGGGTGGGGCCCAGAGTGCAGCTGGCGGAAGGATGTGGGCACCGAGGTCAGGGTCCTTGAGTCCTGTCTCCATTGCTTGTCTGGGGTGATGACCCCACCGGCTCATCCCTGCCCCCTTGAGGGGTCACAAGGCCCAAGGGACCTGTTAGGGAGAGCTTGCTTCAGGAGGGGACTTTGAGCTAGGCTGCAGACCAGGCAGTGATTTCATCAGATGGAGAGGAGGACAGGAAGAACGTTCCAGCAAAGGCATCAGCAAGAGCAAAGGCTGGGGGGTGGGGGGCCATGTTTCTGGTCTGCCCCGAGGTCCTGGGGACATCCTTTACTTCCGCTCAGTTCATGTGGATGGAGCCTGACCTTGGTGCTGGCTACGGGGACAGGAATGGCCCTGCCTCAAGATGCCCGGCCTCCTCGGGGATCCTGCTTCTAGAACCCCCAGCCCAGTGGGCAGGGGGCTCCTGGGCCTCCTCCCTCACCGGGGCAGGTCAGGTGGTAACTCCACGGGAGGACAGGGTTGTCCCAAAGATGGACGGCTCCCTAAGAATCAAGGCGAGGGCGGCGTCTAATCAAGTCCGCGGCTCTCCGCGTTTATTAGGAAAAGCCAGCACAATCAATCAAAATCACACTGTGAAGCTCATTAAAACAGATTCCAAATCGCCACAAATTATTCTGATTTCTGCGAGATGTAATGCCCAGCAGCCCCCGCCCTGTGGAGAGACTGTGACACCCTTGGGCTCCCTCACGGCACAGCAGCTGGTCAGGTGAGGGGACAGTTCTGTGTGTCTGTCCAGCCGCTCAGACCAGGCAGGGAGCTGGAGGTAGGGGCTGCACACAGCGCCAGGTCGGAGGGGGCCTTCCTCTTCTCTCCAGCACGGGTAGGAGAAGCTGCCAGTCCAACTGGGGGACATTCCACCCCCAGTGAAGCAGTCAGGGGCCAGCGGTGGGCCTTGTCCCTCCTGCTGGAAGCTGTGGCCTCGGGATCAGTTCCCCCCACAGCCTGGGGTCAATCGAGTCATCATCTCTGGAGACGGAGGGAGGAGGCCCAGGCCTGGACCCTCGGAGGGGGGCTCGTGGGCCTGGGTCCTGTGTCCTTATTCGTCATGGGCTGGGCCCGCCCTGCCCTGCTGGCTTCCTCCCTGGGTCCACCTGAGTCCTGGATTTGAGGCTGGGGGTGGGGTACCCACAGACCCTGTCCAGGCTGTCCCTCTCTCTCCCCTCAGGAAGCCCCCTGGGGCCTACCAGGGGGGCCTGCATTCATCTATGCTGCTTCCTGGCCATACGTGGGACAGACTAAGTGCCCGGGATGTCCAGCCCTGCGGGGGGCCAGCCAGACCCCCTGCCACTGTGTCCCAACCACACAAGCGATGGGGGAGGGGCACAGCATCAGAGCTGAGAGGGGCCCCTCACCCAGCCAAGTTCTAGTACCTGCTGGCCGGGAAGAGGCGGCCTTGGTGAACCCCCAGCTCAGGCTTGAGGGGTGGCACGGCCCACTGGGGGGCCAGGGCCAGGGAAAGAGGGGCTGCTCTCTCGGGCCTTCAAGGAGGTGGCTGTGGCTCCATGGGTGCCCCTGCCGAGTGGGAGGTGGGGTGGACCTCCCCTCTCGCCCTGGGCCCCCTCAGGACCCCTCGTCAGGGCCCCTGTGGGGCACGGTCAGCTGTTCGTAGGTGGGCAGGGCGTTGCTGGGCAGGAAGAGCTCGGGGTTGATGGAGCCGCCACCACAGGGCTGGACCACTTGGGCCTCGTCCCCGCTGGGGGGACGGCCGCCCGGGGGGCTGCCGTGGTGCAAGGAGAGCAGCTGGTGCAGCATGTCCGTGATGAGCACCAGCCTCTGGTCCAGCTGCGTCACCTGCGGGGACAAGAGCAGAGCTGAGTCAGGTGGCGGGGGCAGCCCAGGTGTGCAGGGGCCTCAGGGCCTGGGCTCAGCAAGGGGTGAGGGCGGGAGGTGCACGGCCCGCATGTCCACGTGTCCAAGCGTCCCTGCAGATGTGGGCTGCGCACGGGCCTGGGCGTGCCTGTGTGTGCATGCGGGTGTCCGCAGGTGCACGTGGCCCCGTGTGTGTCTGCACACGTGTAGACACGTAGTTGGAAGGAGCCCATTCTCTGCAGCCCTCACCTGAGACCTGGAGACCAGAGCGGGTCATTCCTCCTGGGAAGGGCTCGTGAGTCCCAGGGCCAGGCCTCCCCTCTGCTCCCCCAACACCTACAGGGCCCGTGCTCCTGTCATCCTGGCGGGTGCCCCTTCCCCCACCCATGGGCACCAGCATCCTCCCAGCAAGCTGGCAAACCAGGGCTCTGTGTGCAGCACCCCAAGGGGTCAGGCCAGGACCCCAAGGCGCTCGCTCCACCACATGACCTGGCCACGTGGTCATCAAAGGCCTGTCCTGTGCTGAGCGCTGGGGTCGCCCACGGTGGACAGGATGCGGCCACCCGGTGAAGCTGGTGGGGAGGCGGAGGCAGGATGCACCAGGCACAGCAGGGGCTCACAGAGGCCTCTGGGTGGCCAGGAGGGGCAGGGGCTAAAGGGGGCCCAGGGTGGGAGGTGGCCTGCGGAGCCCTCAGAGCCGGACAGGGGAAAACAGAGCTAGGCCAGGAAAGAGGAGGGAGGGTGGGGGGCTGTGAATCCAGTGCTGTCTGAGGGGCCCCCTCCCCTAGAAGGTGGGCCAGGAGGAAGTGCTGAGCCAGAGAGCCGTGGGCCTGTGGTCCAGCGTGAGCCGGGGTCTGCGCTCACATCACGGCCCACAGGGTCTATCAGAGAAGAAAGCAGACCCTCCCCCCGCCAGGTACCTGGAACACCAGAAAGACTAGAAATGGCAGTGGAGGGAGTGGTGGGGCCAGATGGTCACCCTATAGGGGCCGAGCCACAAGAATGCGGAGCTGCTTGCGGGGAGAGTGTGGCTTGAGGGTAAAAGCCACAAGGATGGCTCTGCCAAGTGTCAACTGCTGGGGCTGAGGACAGCAGCAGGCAGAGCTGGCTGCCGCCGTCCACCCAGCTGGACACATACATGTGGTGCGTGATGTCGGTGCTCCAGGCCGTCCTAGGCCAGCCTGTCCCCTGGACCCACCTGGGCCCCTCTCCTGGCCACAGCGTCCCTCTCCCAGGACCAGGGGGAGCTGGGATGCTGGCGGGGCAGGATGGCCCTGAGGAAGATGCTGTTGGGTGAAGCAGCCGCAAACCCTGTGTGGGCTGGAGGCCCAGTAGCTGGGTCCCCACGCAGGCCCAGGCCTGCTTCAGAGGTCGGTGTGGCAGTCACCAACCCTCCCACCCGTGGACGCTGAACCACAAGGGCGAGGAGGTAAAAGGAGGTCTCTCCTGAGGAGCTGGGGAGCCCTTCCACCAGAGACCCTGCGGCAGGGGGTAGGACGAGGCTGTGCCCTCTCCGGGAGGCAGAGACCCAGCTCTCAGCTGAGGCCCAGCACAGTCTGAGACCCTCCCAGCCCAGGCTGAGGGCCAGCTGCGCATCCCAGGTGCCATCATGCAGGAGCCCAGGCTATAAAGGGAAGGGGCACAGGACTTCACTGGTTCCGGCAGGGTGGGGCCTGGGGCCACTCACTCCACTCGCCACCCACTGCCGATGCCTGCCCGACACCCTTGTCCTCTGCAGAGCCCTTTGGAGACCACCGACTGAAGCCTAAGTTCACCCCACACACGCAGACCCTGAGGCCCCAGGAGGAGAAGGGTCTTGCTCAAGGTCACTGGCTGGAACCCCCTGCATCTCCCTTCTCACCCCTGCAGACCCCCACCCCCAGGTTCCATGCTGAGAAGACACGGTGTCAGGTGGGAGGGTGGCGCCCACAGGGGCTGAAGCAGGCCTTCCGGGGTGGGGCGAGATCAAGGATCAGAGCTGAGCTCAGAAGGCTGAGGGAACACTGTCGGGGAGGAGGTGGACTCGTCCCTGTCACACCCAAACCCCATGCCTCTCCCTGGCCCAAGACCCCTGGGGCTCCCGCTGCAGCAGGACTGACCCCCTCAGTTCCACCGCCCGCTCATGCCCGGGGAGGCCTATGGGGGCGCCGCCTGGGCTCCCCAGGCCCGGCACACCATAGCCTTGAGCAAGGCTGGTCCAGGCATGGCTTCCCGTCGCTCACCTGTGCAGGCCCTGGCTTGGGCAACTGTTGGTTTGGCTTCAATTGAAAGCACCAAATACGTTACAGAAGAAAATCTGTGGTTTCATAAATTTTCACTTTACGGCACTTGAACATCTGTGGAAGCCCCCAGATGTGCAAGTGGGTATGGAAGCGTTTATAGGGGCTTCCTGGGACGAAAGGGAAGGGAAGCGTGGTGGGATGGTGGAAGGGGTGGGAGCCGCTGGGCATGCCTGGAGAAGGGGCTCAGTCCTGGGCCACCTTGGGGTGACAATCCCTACTCGGGGGTGGGCAGGAGGTGTGGTGGGCAGTGGGTGGGCCAAGCTCTACCAGCCCCCCACCCCCTGAGCTAGGCCCCCCTCCTGGAGCTTGGTGGCTGGCTTCGGAGCCACACACCCTCCGAGGGCTCCCTGCTGCTTACTTGCTGGCTTTGGGCTCCATGCTCAGCCCCCAGGGCCCTGTTGTGGCCTCTGCCCAGCACATGCGGGCCTCTGCCCCTCTCCATAGTTGACTGCATTGCCCTGTGGGTGAGTTGTGCTCAGGGTGGCCTGAGACCTGGCCCCTGCACTCTCCCCACTGGAAAGTGGGGGAACCTGCTCCTCCCTCACTGGGTTGTCTCGAGGATGGAGCAAGACAGTATGGACAGGATCCCGCAGGGGCTGGGTGAGCATGACATGCATGGGACACTCCTGTCCTCGGGGGTGGGGCATTGGGCTGGTCCTGGGGCTCCTAGAGTAGCCCCTTGGCGGGGGCTCCTTGGCTCAGGCCTATGGGCTGCCCTGCTGGCTCCTCTGCTGGGAGGGCCCTGGGCCCAGCAGGCGGCTCCTCCTTGGCCTCTGGGGTTCAGCTCCATCACATGTCAGAGAAATGGTCCTTGAGCCGCCTTAGCCTGTGTCCTTCCTCCTGGGCCCTGAACACAGAGTGTCTTTATCTTCCTCACATATTTGATGTCCAAGGGGCACATCAATGGGCTGAGGGAGAGGCCTTGGCCAAACACCAGGCGCAGGGAGGTGCGTCCTTCCCGGCAGGTGCCCAGGGGAGGCGCCACCGGCCTCGGGAGAGGGAAGTGCTCGCTGGGGGCTGGGGGACTCGTTCCCCAGGAGCCGCTGGGGCAGATCAGTTTTGGGGACCTGCAATCTCGTCATTATTTGCAATTTGATAGTGACTGAAAGTGCAAGGCCAACAAAAGCTCCCTTGTGCCCTGCCTCAACTCACCAAATTAATAATCCTAAAACAGCTTCTGCGGCCCTCGGAAGAGAAAAAAAGCAATTAGAATAACAGCTAGTCATAGCCCGGGCGGCCGGCGAGCGAGGCGACGGGGTTCCTGTTTGATGTGGTTATGAATTTGTTTTCAAAAGAAAATCTTGAAAAAGAGTCTTTCAAGGGAAATTTTTGCAGAACCTGCTGGGCCTTGATCCCAGCTCTGGACCCGCTGGCGGCCCTGGCCGCGTGCGTGCCACGGGCTGTCTCGCCACACTGGCTGGCGTCGGCCAGAGAGGGTGACACAAGACTTGGAGCTCGAGGGGAGGGAGCCCCCTGATCCTGGGGGGGCAGCTTGTGGTGCCCCTGGGGTCCCTGTGGGTCCAGGTCTAAAGGCGGGGTGGGGCCTCCTCTCGGGAGAGCTCAGGGCCCTCTGTAGGGTCACAGGGCGAAGGTCCCTGGGCTCTCTTGTTTGCAGACTGTCCTGGATCAACAGTCACTGAACTGTTTTCAGGGGCCTGACTCAAAATATTGAACAGCAGGCCCCAAGCTGAGCTACAGGGAGGTGGGGGGTCCAGGTGTGGGGCAGGACACGCTGGAGCCTGGAGCTTCCGCTAGATCTATGCTGGCACGCACGCCGGGGGCCCACACGGCACACGGCTGCGATTACTCAGCTCGTCCCTGCAGTGGCTCTGCGTCCACTTCCTCCTTGTGCCCCGCGCTGGGCCACAGGGCTGCTGAGCAGGTTTGGGTGGTGGTCCTGGGCCCCCCGGGGACTTCTGGGCTCTCCATCTCCATAGAATGCCAGGTTCTTGTCCCGCCCCTGTGGGCCTGCCCCTGGCCCCAGCGCTCACTCTGCAAGCTTCTGCCTGGTCAGGGAGGGGAGTGGAGGGTCCCAGCAACCTCTGGCCTTTGCCCCCTGTACCCTCCACATGCAAGTGATACTGAGCAGCCGCAGCCACGTCCAGGGCAATGGACGTCATTGAGAGAAACCACGAAGGGGAGACGCGCCGGCTGCTCCTTGCTGTCCGCCAGCCCAGAACCCTTCTCCACTGACTGTGACAGGAGGAGGGCCACCCAGATGTGACAGCTGCCGTCCGCCATCCTCTGGGCCTGGAGTACCTCAGGCTCAGGCCAGGGACACATCCAGGACCTGCATGCTCGACCCTGCCAGGCCTCATGGTCTGAACTCAGACCACGAAGCCACGGTTTTCCTGAATGTCTGTTTAGCCCTGTCTTTCCCTGAGACCACTCTGTTCCTTCCGTAATTTTCCTCACCTCAGCAAAAGGCTCCAAATCTCAGCATCACGCTCCACGTTCTAGATGTGAGCAGAGCCTGGAAGCCCCCTGCCCACCCCTCCAGGGCTCCAGCCTGGGCCAGACCGCCAGCCTCTTGCTGGGACCGGCACAGGAGCCTGCCAGCTGGCCTCCCCAGCGATGTGCTTCTACATGGTGGTTTTTTCAAAACACAAACCAGGTCACGTCATTGCCCTGCTGACACCCTCTCCAGCTCCCACCTCACCCCCCGGAGAGGCTCAAGTCCCTCTTGTGGCCCTGGACCTGTCCCCTTTGCTCTCTGGTTTCTGTTCCTTCTCCCCTCCTAGGCCACTCTGCTCCAGGCCTCTCTGCTGGTCCTCAAACATGGTGGCACACACTGGCCTCAGGACCTTTGTCCCACTGCCTCCACCAGTCACCCTCCCCCGCTTAGGTCTCGCCAATGTCACTGATCTGAGGCCACCTCCCTCCCTCTGCTACCGTCCCCATGTCCCTGAGCAGCCCATGTTTTCTCCAAGGCCCCTGGCGTGCAGTTGTGTCTGCTCACTCCGCAGTTTCTCCCGCTAGAATCAGGCTCCTTGAGCCTGTCCCTCCGCCCGTCCCCGCCAGCGCCCACGGGACCCAGTTTGTGGACCACACACGGCGGGCGCTGCATTGCCCAGCGTCTCTACTGCAGAGCCCCCGGGGACCCTCTAGCACACCTCCAAGGGCGGACGGTGGTGTTGCAGGGCGCCTGGCCGCCGGGGCCCGGCTGTCCCGGGAGGGCCCTGTCCAGCGGGCAGCCTGGGCCCAGGCTCTGGGCTCTGCCCCGGTGCCAGGCCTCCACGACTCCACGGGGCTTGGGAACGGCCGCCCCCCACCCCCCCACTGTGAGGAGGCGGGAATCGCACCCGTAAATCACCCTCTCGTTAAGGCCGTGGGCTGGACGGTCCTCCCGAGCCGGGTATGAGTGGAAATAGATCACAGCGCTTCATAAGGCCATAATTTATGGCAGGAGACGGTGTAATTGTGTTTATGACTTTCTTTTAGTGCTTCAGCTCTTGGAGAAAAATCAGCCGTGTTTCTAGCTGCTGAGGTTTTACGGCCAGTCCCCAGGGCAGCCGCTCCGTGGAGCTCCCTGTCCCGCGGCCTGGGCGCGCACCAGGCATGGGTGCACGCCGCGCGTCTGTCGGAGGGCAGGGCCCGGGCCAGTGTAGAGGCCTCGGTGTGGGTGTGCGAGCAGCACACAGTGGGGCAGTGGGGCTGGGTCTGCAGGGCACCCAGATGGGCTGCCTGGTTCACATCTTGCTTCTGCTGCTTCCTGGCTGGGAGAACTTGGGCAAGTCACTTGGCCTCCCTGAACCTCAGTTTCCCCATCTGTGAAATGGGGATGACAGGAGACCCTCCCTTAGCAGGACACTGCAGAGATTGAAGGAATTAACGCATGAAAACCCTGGAAACAGTGCTTGAGGCTCAGCAAACGCTGATGAAGTCTCCTGCCACCATTACCGACTGTCAGTAAGCACTGGGAGCGTGTGTGCGATCGTGCCTGAGGCTGAACGAGGATTCCTACGCAGGCCCGGTCAGCACATGTGTACGCACACATGTGCCTGTGATGTATAAGGGCACAGAGACTGTGTGTGTGAGAATGCGTGAACTGCTCCTGCCCTGGGTGTGATTTGCACAATTCCCCTCACCTTCCACCAAACTATTCCCTGAGTTGCCAAAGAATGTGAGCATATCTGCCTGGACTTCTAGGCCCCTGGGCCTTTGTATGTGCCAAGGGGGTGAGTACCCCTCCGCCAGTCAGTGATGCTGCTGGGCTGGGCAATTCAGAGAGTGAGCGACAGGAGCCCCCCTCTGCATGGGGTCTCCTGGGAGCCAGAGTCCTCTCCTGAGAGGGAGACAGACACCGCCATCTCCGGGACCCGTGGTCTCCAATGCGCCAGCCATTCTGCCTGTCTCCCAGGGCCCTATGCCTGGCAGAGTCCAAGCCGGGGTGAGCCTTGGTCTGGAGAGACGGTGACGTGACAGCCACTTGCGCCCTGGCCCTGGGACCGGCGACATAGTGGGGTTGATGATCAATACTTTGCCAAGGTGGGCGTTCCAGAGGCTGCAGACCCAGGCCCTGTCCCAGCCACCGTGCCTCGCGTCTCCTGCTATTCTGGCTGCTGGGTGGCCAGAGGAGACACGCTATGGAAGGTGGTCGAAGCCACTGCCAAGGTCAGCCACGTTTCAGCTGGGTCCTCGGCACAGTACGGCCAAGTGGCCGGGGGCCCAGTCAGTGCCACCCCCAAGACCCTTCTAGGGGCTTGCCAGTGCCTGGCCAACCACCCCTCAGGAGCACAGGTTGTCTCCTCTGAGAGAGCGCCACAACAGGGAAAAGACCCTTTTACCTCTCCCCAGACACCTGGCTGCCCAGGAGCAGCCCCCTGGACACCTGGGGTCCACCAGGGACCCTCAGCAGGCCCCAGTTCTGGGCTGACGGCTGAAGGGCACCTCAGGATCACCATCACATCAACGTCCACCTCGCCTGAGTTCACTGGGCCGGCGCAACCTCGCCTACCCTCCACGCCCGGCCCTAGGACGCCCCTCTGCTGGTCTTTGCACAGACGCCTCCAACTCTGGGTCCCAGCCTTGCACTCTCCCTGGGGTCCCAGAACCCCATCTCCACTGGCCTGTGGGTCTAATGGCATCTCAGCGCAGCGGGGCCCAAAGGGAGCTCGGCCTCCCCCCGAGCCGCCTCCAGTCGTGTCCTCCCATCTCAGAAAGTGGCGCCGCCATGCACATAGTGCCACCAACTGTCGCATTCCCCGAGGGGCCCACCCACACCCCTCCCGCTGGCAGGTCCCCGGCGGGTCCCGTGTCTCTCTAGAACACACACCCTGAATCCGACCCCCTCTCCCCACCCCCCCTACGGCCCCCACCCCTCGCCTGCACTGTCGCAATCGCCTGTAATGGACAAGCTAGGCCCCTTCCCCTCTGCCCCGGGCGCGGCAGCCAGGCCGAGTTTCAACCCCCTGACCGGAGCTATCTCCCAGCGCACGGGGAGCGAAGTCTAATCTCCCCCGAGGCCCCCCGAGGCCCTGTGTCCCCCGCCCTCGGCCTCCCTGACTCCCACCTCTCAGATCCTGAGCTCGGCACCCTTGATCCCAGCCCGGGGCCTCTGTACTTGCTGTTGCCTCTGCCCAGAAAACCATCCTCCACTGCGTTGTACAACCTCAGCTCAAAGGTTGAGAGCCGCCTCCCCTGACCTTTCGAGCGAAGTGCCTCCTGCCCTCCTCGCTCCCAGTTCTACCTGCGGTCCTCGCCACCCCCCCGAAACGTCCGGTTTGGTTTGTTGATTTACTCGCTGCGGCCCCTTCACAAATCGAAGGACCCTGAGGCCGGGTCTCGGCCCACGCTGCCACTGTCGCACCCTCAGCCCGTTCTTCAGAACCCGGCACGTAGCTGGTGCTCAGAAAATACACATGGGATAAGAGGAGTTGGTGCTTCACAGATATTTGCTGGATGAATCAACGAGGCCCCCTGACATCTTCCGGGGACACCAGTGCTGGGGTGGGACGGGCAGAGGTGCTCCAAGCCCAGCGCTCGCTCACTCTTTCCCCCGAGCGGGTGCCGGGCAGAGAAACAGGGGCTGGCGCTGCTGGCCAGGCCTTTCACCGTCATTGCTTTGCTCTTTGTATATTAAGGAAATTTGCCCTTTGACCTGTACATCACAAATGTTTCCCCTGGTGTTTTATTTGTCTTCTGAATTGGTTTATGGCAATTATATCCTTGTTTTTTGTCTTGCCACACAGAAGTTCTGTTTTGTTTTGTTTCTTTTCTTTTTCTTGCAGTCAGCATCCTCCATCTTTTCCTTGATGGCTTCTAGATTCTGGGCACGCTTGGGAGTGGCCTTCTCCATTTGAGTGCTGAAACATTTCTTTCTAGTTCTTTTTGGATGTGTAGTTTACCCTTAAATCTTTGATTCGCGTGGACTCACTTGGAGCCACAGGCCTGTCTCTGCGACTCCCCCGCCCACAGCCCACAATGCGTTGGCCACTGGGTGCTTCTGGCCAGGCCCAGCCACCCCACACCTCCTAGCCCCCTACCTTGGGGCCCTCAGCCAAGGCACAGGCAGTTCAGGATCCCCGAGCCCGCCAGCAGCCTCCAGCAGTGCCCCTGAGGCCCGACTGACCCTCCATGTGGCTTTCCACAGCCTGCAGACCTCCTGTTTGTCCTCACACCCTGTCCTTGCCCTCCGTGAAACCCCCGCAGATCTCTCTACTGCCTTCAGGAGAAAGACACAGCCCCACCTTGGACAGAGTGCCCCTCACGGTCTGGCCCTGTGCCCCACCCCGGCCACTGTCCCTTCATGCCCCGCATTGGCTTTTTCCAACTCCTTGGATGTGCCACACCCTTCCTGCCTCAGGGCCTTTGCATCAGCCGCCCCCACTTCCTGGAACAATCCACCCCTCTCCTGAGCCAGTGAACCTTTCTCATCCTCCAGGTGCCAAGGTGGGGTCTCCCGCAAAGGCCGTCCTCCTTCGCCTCCCTCCTGGTCGGGCGCCCTCACCTTCCTACTCTTGTCCTTCCAGGGACTCCAGTCTGCCCAGGCGCCACTCATGTTGTCTGCTTCTTAAACATCTGCCTCCCCGAAAGAAGGGACACTGCCAGGCCATCCATGACCCCTCACTGGCTGGGTGGCTCTGGGCCTCCATCACCTCCGGGGCAGGGGGGCACAGTGAGTCTGTCTTGCAGTACAGGACAGCTGTGAGGGTCCCCTCGGAGCATAGAGGTCCATGTATATGTGGTCAGGGTCTCCTGGGGACAGGGTCCAGTTCCCCTGGCCTGTGGGGGGCTCAGGGGAGGAAGGACCCAGGATGCCCCCCAGTTTCCCACGCCTCATGGCTGCCTCTGACGCCTCCCCTGCCCCCAACATCGTCCGTACCCACAGCCTGGGGTGTTTTCTCTCCATGCCTCTCTCCGCCACCCTTGGTTGTCCCCGCTCAGCCCAAGCCCACAGCCTCCCTCCGGACACTGGCAACAGCTTTCCAGCCTGCTCCCTGACTGCATGTGCCCCATGAGCCTCTTGCTCAGACGGCTGGAGCCTGTGGACTGCCCATCTTCCCCCCCAGCCCCCCGCACCTCCCAGAGACCGCCCGACGGGCCCCTCCCCAGTCAACACACCGGGCCAGCTGGAGGTCTTGTTTGTAGATTAGCCTGTTTACAAGGTTTTGCACGATATAAGTACTCTTTGAAAACATTCTCCCTAAAAAGTGAAAACATTTCAGAGAAACCCCGCCTCCCCCCGTTGGACCTGGCCTGTCTCTCTCTGGTCCTCTCCTCTCCCAGGTAACCGTCTTCGCAACCTGGTGTTTATCCTTCCAGCGATTTCAAAACACGGGCTGGCGCATGCGATCTGGTCTCCGTCCGTGGCGGGTTTTAGCATAAATGGTAACATGAGATACTGTGGCTCTCTACTTGCTTGTTTTCACTCGACAGAGGGTTTGAGGCTGCCCGTGTTGAAACATGTCCATGGAGTTCGCTCCCAGGGGCGGCCGCACAGCAAGCCTTTCCACGGGGCTCTGGAGGTGACGCATGACCAATGTCCATCGGTGGACAGGGAGGCTGGGTACTCTGCAGGCAACACCCCCATGCCATCTCCAGGGGACCTAGGGGAGGGGACCGCTGCTCCAGGAGAGGTCTTCTTGATGCCAGAGGCCAAGGCCGTGCCCGCAGTGGCCCCCCCACACCACTCTCCAGAGCCCCGTGCCCCACCCGCCGCCATCTGCTCCTCTGCTCCGGCCTGGCCTCCTGGTCTCCGGGGCTGTCCGGCTGCCATTGAAGGCCACCCCTCCGAGTACACGCAGGCTGCTCAGCCTTCGCCCCTCTCCCCGGATCACCGGCACGCGCCCCGCCGGATGGTTCCACCAGCAGACATGCTCATGCTAGTCCTCCCATCCCCAAGAAGGTAGACGAAACTCTCTCTTGGATTCCCCATCTGTAGCCACTGCCGTCTGACTCTCTTTGGAGGTGCCGTCCACTGTTCTCTGGGCCCTGCACAGACCTCCTGTGATGACCGCACCTGGGCTGGGATCCACAGCCCGGCAGCAGACGCTGCCCAGCTCCCTCTCACCATCTCTGTCAACTCCACTAACTCTGTCCTCTCCCTGTGGGTCAACAGGGCGCCTCGGGCTCAGGTCTTGGTCCTTCTCTCTGCTATGCTCCCCTTGGTGACCTTGTCCACCTTACAGCCTCACGTCCAGCCAAATTCAGTACATCTCCAGCCCAGACCCCAGAATTATGTTGACCCACCCACTGGCCACCTCTCCCAGGTGGCTCGAGGCCTCTGGAACCCAGTGGTCCCTCCTGGACCCCGGTCTGCTCCTCTTGTGGTTTCCCAGCTCCATTAAGAGGTCAGGCCAGAGACCCCAGGGTTACCTCTTTCTTTCACGCTTCTCATCTGATCCAGCCGCAAAGCACCAATGGGGTCAAGGCGGGGACCTCCAGGGCCCAGCAAATCTGTCCGGAATCGGGGGCTCCCCCGCACTCCTGGGCCAAGCCATCAGCATCTCCGACACTGCCACAGCCTCCCCTGCTCTCTCATGGCCACCCTTAGGCCCCAGGAGAGGAACATTGAGACGGAAGTTGCCCATGCCCTCAGAGCCAGGCCAGATCCGGAGGCCCGTCACCATCTGCCATGTCCTCCCCATGGCCTGCTCGCTCTGCTCCGGCCCAGTTGACCTTCAGTCTGGGCCCAGACCTGTGGCAGAACCTTTGCATGTGCTGCCTCTGGCCTCCCTGAAGTGTCTGCTCAGATGCCCCTCTCCGGGCCCGCCCCGGCATGCCCACAACCCCCAGCTCCTCGAGGGTGGGGCTGCTGCTCTGCTGGCCCAGTGCCTGGCACAGGCCGTGCTCAGGGAGGACCTGCAGAGTGCTCCACCAGAGGCCGGAGTGTCCAGGTCAGCCCCAGGGAGGTGACCAGCAGAGAGGCTGAGGGGCTCAGCCTGTGTGCGTGTTTGGGCGCGTGTGTATTGCACATGCGGGCTTCCATCAGAGCTGAGAGCAGGTGAAAGCTGGGAGCCGGTACATGAAGCAGAATCTAGGGGTTGCAGGGGGACTGGCGGCTGGAAGAGCTGGGGTACAGCCCGGCCATCCCCAATCCTGGGGGGCCTTGCCTAACCTCCAGGTGCTAGTGTGTCCAGTGTCGCTGCCTTTCCCACCTCCGTCCTGGCCTGGAGACGGCAGTCACATGACTGAGCTGGCCAGGGCTGGACTGCAGCTGTGGCTGACCCAGACAGGCAGGCAGCCCCCGGACCCCGGCACCCCAGGCTCCCAGGCCTGTACCCAGGATGGGGTGACTCCCCTACCCCTCTACTTCTGGCTCTGGCTTCTAGGACAGGATTCCCCGAGTTAGCCCCCTAAGGCTAGAATCATGTTGGAGGCTGGGCCTGGGGGCTCTGGGCTGGTGTCCCTATGGCGGCTGGGCAGCCAGGCCAGGAATCTGGAATCCAGCCCCTTTCCTGGCACCTGGAAGAGCCTGGCGTGGAGAGAGACATGGGACATTACCAATGCCAAGGCTGGAGCCTCCTCACTGGGGAAATCCCAGGGATTTCCTCCCATACAGGCCCCAGCCCAGCACCCTGCCTGGCATTCGACGCCCAGCTGGGGGCTTGGGAGCGCCTTACCCACCTCATGGACCTCACAACGCCTGTTCCTTCCTGCCTTGTGAGGTCTAGAATCCCTGAGCCAAAAGGCCCTCAACTCCATCCTTCCTCCTCTCAACGCCAAGCTCTCTTCCCAGCTCTGCTTGCACAGCCTTTGGGATGGGGAGCTCAGTACCTCACAGTGAGCCCAGCCCCATCTCTGTGTTGGGGGAACCAGAGCACCCCACCCAGGGCAGACCCTCCGTGGAGTGGCAGCCCCAGCAGCCCCAGAGACAGGCCCCCAGAGACCTGGGCTGGGACTGGAGTGGACAAGCAGCTCTTGGAGGAAGGCGGGAAGAGACGGCGAGGCCTGGCATGTCTCCTTCTGGTACCCCAGCTACTGAGAACGATGAGGGACCTTGCAGGGTCCCCCATCCTTTTTGCCCCTGCCGCCCCCACCATGGCACTTTCCCTCATGGCAGCTCTAGCGCCATGCACAGCAGCCCCTATCCCCCATGGGGTCCCTCACCCTCCACGGCTCAGCTTGGGGTGGCTCCCACATCACTGGGTCTGGGAACTTCCCCACGACCCACTCAACATGGCCGTGTGGTCCTGGGGGGGGCCTGTGCTGTCACCCAGCCACGCCGGGCACAGCAGGTGCTCAGTGTCATGGGGCGGGGGACTGAGGCCTCGGGTTCCTAGTCCCTGGCCACACTCCTTGTGGCTAAGCAGGCACTGCTGCACCCCACCCCCAGCCCGAGACCGACTGTCGGGGAAGGAGCTGAGGAGGTGGGGGGCAGGGTGCACAGGCAGGAAGTCGCTGGGGCTCCAGGCCAGGCCCCCGCGTGCTCCAGCCCCATCTGGACATATTTGGCAGGTCCTACTCCCCTATGCTCCCAGGCCGGCCGACATTCCCAGCCCTCCCCCAGCTCTGGGGCCCACCTTCCCCACTGTTGCCTGTGGTCCCACCCCGGGGCCTTTGGCCTCGCAGTTCATACTCGCCTCCCACCCCCATCCTGCTGGCTGAGCACAGTGGACTGCCTGGTCCCCAGCCTGGGCCCAGCCACATGCAAACAAGGGACCTGGTCCTCGGTCACCCTCCCTGATCCGAGCCTCTGTGTTTGCCTCTGTGACAGGCCGAGGAGGGATGTTCCAGGAGGCGATGAGGGTCAACCTGCCTACCCTGTGACCGGTCGGTCTTTTGTCCCCTCTGCACTGCAGCCTTCTCCCATCACAGCGACGGGTGGCTCTTGGTCATTTACAGCCACTGACAGACCATGGGTGCTGTGACCATGGCAGGCAGGTGCCCGGGGCAGATTGGAGCATGGCAGCCACACCCAGGTGCCCACCCCAGGGCTCAGATGACCCACGGATCTAGGTGGTCCTCAGAGAGGTCCGGTGGGAGATGGGCCACCAATCCCAAGGGCTCCAGGTTCCTGGTCAGGGCGGTGTCCTGTGGGGGGAGGAGCCTAGGGGGCTGGGCCTGTGAGCAGGTAGGGGGACCTCGCGCTCAGCTCTGCCTCACCCCCCACACCCCCAGGTAGAGAATAGGAGGGCTGTAGGTGAGGGTAGGGGCCACTCGGACTGAGAGAGACAGTCTCTGGACACAGGGGCCCCCCTCGGCTCAGTTCCCTGGGGCTCCGGGGTCCCACCCCAGCCCCTTAGCACTGGGCACCGCCGGGTGCTGGCCCAGCTCTGTTGCCCTGGAGGCCTCTAATCTGCAGGCTTCTCTGGAAGCCCATAGGCCTCCCTGGCATTTGGGGAGGTGAGGGGGGCCGTGTCCTCTGTCCTACTGTGTGGACCCCTCCCAGGGCTCATGCTGTAGTCTCTGCTGCCTTGGTGCTCCAGAGAGGCCACAGGCACCCCCACCCCCGGCACTTCCTCCTCACCACGAAGGCCCAGAGGCTGCCCCACGAGCCTCCTGACTCCTGGACGGCCTTGTCCCCTGGTCTGACGGGCAGGGAACAGAGGCCTGTGCTAGCCAGGAGCATCTTTCCTCCCCCAGCAGGAGGAGTCTGCATGAGGATGCTCGGGGCGAGAGAGTATCAGCTGTGGAAAAGCAACGAGTGAAGCTCCCCAGCAGGGCGTCCGTCCTCCTGCCCCATCTCCAAACTCATGGACCCCTGGCCAGGCCACCTGTGGCTCCTGTGCAGGTGATGGCACCACCCCTCACTGTCCCCCCGCTGCACCCTCATGCCCACCTCAGTCCCACCTCCACGCCACAGCTGGTGATCTCAGGAAGCCCCAGCGTGGACCCCTAGGTGTGTGGCCATGTGGCCAGGGGACAGGTGTGTGGTTGGAGGGGACAGTCGTGGTGTGTTTTTGGGGGCTGGGAGGCCTGAGGAAAACTGACCAGTGGGGGTTCCCAGGAAGGCCCACAATGCTCGGAAGGTGACCGGAAGGGTGGGGAGGGCCCACCCAGGAGGGAGGCCTTGGGCTGGCCTGGGGCCTGCCTGGCCTGGGCTGACCGGAGGACTGATGAGAGATTCAGGCCCTGTCCTGTGGCTCCCAGCCCACCCTTCCTGCTCCTGGGCCGGGAGGAAGAGCTCCTTGGGACACTGGGCCTGGGTGGGAGACCCAGCTGACCGGACCGGGTGTGGTCTGCAGGCCTCCGGGAGGACCTGTTCTCACGGCCTGCAGCGTTCCCCTTTAGTGCCTGGACCCGGGGGCCTCAGAGACCACCCTTGGTACCACTGGGGTCACAGCTCCAGGAGGCCCGCCCCAGCAGAAGCCCAGGTTCCTCTGTCAACCGGAGTTAAAGGTGGGGAGGGACCACCGGCCGGCAAGCCCTTCTCTCTCATGGCCGCCCCATCCCGCACAGACCAGCCCCACCTAGCCTGAGGGCTCCTGTTCGGGGACCAGCCAGCCTCGAGTCTGCGCCTGCCGCACGAAGGGCCTGCCTGGCCTGCCTCCTCGCCCACTCTGCTGCTCTTCCCCAACCCGGGCGTGCCCTCACCTTCCCAGCCCAGAGCCCCGCTCCTCGGCTGACCATCTCCTCCTCCTCTTCCTCACCAGGGCCCTGGCAGACCTCCCTGCTGTCCTGCACCATCGCTGTCTCCCTCCATTCTAGAGTTTCCTCTCCATCGGCAAGCAAATCCTCTTGAAGAGCTCCCACAGGTGCTGTGTCCTCCATCCCCGATTCCTGACCCCAGAGGCAATCCCTCCACCCTCCCAGCTGTCTCTTGGCTTCACCTGGGTGTTTCTAGGCCACAGGCTTATATTGCTGTTCCCTGTGTTTGCAGCTTTAGACATTATCTAGGGACTGCCTAGCAGAAGATGAGAGCGCAAGATTTTGTTTTCACGACCTCTGTCCCTCGCTACTCCCCATCCTCCCAATATAGTTATATCGCAATTCTAGGCTCAAAAATATTTACTGTTTGCACTTTATGTGAACATTCTGCACCGTTATGTCACTACGTAAACCCTGTTTTCAGCTGAGCCGCGTGGTCTCCGTGATTCCAGCTTTTTGTTTTCCCTGGGCTTAAGAATTGCCTTTATGTTTTGCTTAGTTTTTAATGCATCTGTCACTAATTCGTTCTTGGACTCTCTGCCAGAATCGTAAAACTTTTATTCACCCTGTTGAGGACACTAGCTATCTATCAGCTTCCTTATTTTTCCTCCTAGAGGTTTCCTCCTGGAGTTCTAGAAGGATAGTTGTTTTCCCGGCCTGCTGAAGGGTCGTAACGCTAGAACTTCTTTCCCCCATCATGCTGGGAATTTCTTTGGCTCCTTTTTTCTTTTTTTGGTGCTGGACTCCCCTGGTTCTTGCATCCTGTGTCTCTCTTTTTTGGTTTTCCCCTCATTTTGCTAGAGCACATCTTCAAGTAACTTTCTGAGAAAAGGCATGCAGTAGGTAAAACTTTTAACTGTGCATGTCTGAAAACGTCTCGACTCTCATACCTAAGAGTTTAGGCACAGAATTCTAGATTGGAAGTAATTTTTTCCCCTAGAAGTTTAAAGGCATTTCTCCATTATGTGCTAGCTTCCTGCCCTGCTGTTGAAAAGTCTGATGCCATTTTCATTCACCATCCTGTGCGTGTGACCTTTTTCCTCTCTGAAACTTAGGGTGTCCACTTTATTTCTGGGGTCCTGAAATCACAATGATGTGTCCTGATTGGGGCATTCCGGGAACTGAGGAGGGAAGAGGTTAGAGGTCTTACTTTTTAGCACGAAAATGTTCACTGAATCTCCCTTATTTTCATCACTGGGGTTCACTCTCCACCCACAGCTCCTGATGTCCCCAAGCTCAGAAGCTCTCAGGTCCAGTCTCCATGGGGACTAAGCCTCCTGTCTTTGGCTGGGCTGGGGCATGGGCAGTAGCTGGCTTCCTGGACCGGGGGGGCGGGTGCCACGGGAGCATCTGCTGCTCAGACTGATCAATAGATAACCTCCTGGCTGCAATCTCTCGTCCCAGCTTCAAGGGTCCCGGGGGCTCTGGTCCTTGAACCCCTCCAGGGCTCAGTGGGAGCCGCCCCCCTCTTGGTGCCTCCCCCTCCTGCGAGGCCTGTGTCTACACTCCCTGATGTCCTCTCATCCTTCTGCTTCCCCATTGACGAACTGTAGTCAACATTTTTTGGTGTCTCTCTTATCTTCTTCCCTGATTGCTTTAGCTCGTTGATTTATAACTTAAATTTTTTTAATGCCTCTACTGTCATTTCAGTGGGGTTTGGAGGGAGTGGAAATAAACACGTGTTAATTTTCCATATTTAACTAGAGGTTGCACATTAACTTTTCCACCCTCTCCATCTGGGCTTTTGGCCCCAGCACCCACTGCTCTGGTCCCCAGTGACTTCCCGTGGCCACCCCACGCTGTCTTCTGTCCTGACTCCTCATGGTTTTCATCTGGGGGGGCAGGTCCCACCCCACTGAAGCCCTCCAGCTCCCAGGACCCACATTCTCCTGGGGTTCTCTCCTCCAAGTCCCCCCCGTGTCCCATTTTCTCTGCTGGCCCTTGCACACCGGCCACCCCGACCTCACCCCTCTGCAGGCAGGTGCTCCCTCTGTCACTGACCTCACCGTGCCCACACACTGGTGGTTCCCGGTTTGGACTCTCAGGGCTGACCAGGCCACAGAGTCTTGGCCTCATGGCCTCATGGCCTCACGGCCTCGGCGTCTCAGAGGCATCTCGAATCCACACAACCTCTCCTCCCCAGCCTCTTCATCCCAGGACAGGACGCTGCCATGCTGGCTGCTCACGACAGGCCTGCTCTGGGGCCGTGTCCTCCTGCTTCCTCGCCTCCAACAGCCATTTCTACCCAAGATCTTTCTGTCCGGCCTCTAAACAATAGGTGGGATTTGGCTGGTGGCAAAGACAGTTAATTGTACCCATAGTCATTCTCTCCTTTTGCATCAACAGATCCTGGAATTAAGCGGGGCTTTGGCCGCCTGGAGTAGAAATTTGGTTTCTCAGGGGCCCTCATAGTGACTCGGGGTGTGTGTTACTTTCTGGTCAATGGAAATGAGAAGAGCTGACACAAGCAGCCTTTATGTCAGTCTTTTCTCTCTTTGCTGCTGCTGGAATGCAGATGTGATGGCGACTGCAGGAGCAGCCACTGGGGTCCATGGGACAGAAACCCTGTGTTGCAGACAGTGAAGTCAACAGAGAGGGAAGGGCCCTGGGTCCTGTTGCAGTGCTGCACACACTTCAGCTCCTGCTGGGCTGGGACCCCGCCGGTGGCAACAGTCTCTCTTGGTTAGGCTAGTGTCACTGCTGTTGTCTCAGCAATGGCTGGGACCAACCCCCTCACCCTGAATCTAGTCCGTCATCTCTTTGCTGACTGCCCTCTCTGCCTCCCCCCGGCACCCCCACCCTATTCTACACACAGCTCAGAAACACGTAAATCAGAGCATGTCACCTCTGGGCTTAGAGCTTACAACCCTCCTATGGCTTCTGATCGACTGAAGATAAGTCCAGACTCTTTACAGGGGCTGCCAGGCCCTGATCTGGCCCCTGCCAGCACCCTGTCCTCACTTTGTCCCACTCACCTGAGTCCCACAGAGCTAGGTGCTGTTGTCCCCCGAACGCCATAGGCTCTCCCGCCCCAGGATCTCAGCACTGGCGCACAGTAGGCACTTAGTAAAGGTGTGTTGAACAACTTAGTGACCAGGTGGATGAGTGAGTCAATGCACACTGCAGCACCAGAAAGCACAGGAACCTTCTAAGGCCCAAGGCCAGGGGCCAGAGCCTGGTCGTCAGCCTCACGAGGGATCAGGAGGGGCCGAGGGTGGCATGGGCAGCCCTTGCTCTGCTCCTGTCCAGCTCGTGCCCCTCCTCCTTGGCTTCTGCTCCAAGGTCCCCTCCTTGGAGAGCCCCCTGCCCACCTACCTGCTGCTCGCTCGCCGCCCGCCCTGCCTCCTTCCTCTGGTCCTCGCTGCTCTGCCCCAGTAGCTTGCTGGCTTCTCGCCCATCTCTCCCTGGACTGAGCTTCCTGAGGAAGGGGTTCCCATGGCCTCCCCAGTACTTGGCACTGCTCCTGGCACACAGTAGGTGCTTGAGTCACTGGGACAACAGATCCGGGGTGGAGGCAGGGCTGGGGCCCTGAGATGAGGGGTGCCCTGGGGAGCCCCAGTACCCTGCAGCCCTCTCTGTTCCCCTGGACCCACTGGTGGCAGGCTGGGTGGGCTGCGCAAGCCCCCGCTATGTCCCAGAGCCATTTCCACGTAGTGGGCGCTGGGCTACAGATTTGCCGGGGTGAGACCCGAGGGAAAGCAGCAGCGGGGGGGGGTGGGAGGCCAGGCGGGGTGGAGGGGGGCTCCGAGGCCGGGCCTGGCGCGCGCCCTCCAACACTGCCGTCCTCCCGAGTTTCCGTGACTGTCTGTGCATAACCGCACGGCGGTTTCCATCGGCGCTGCCAAGTGGCGGCTGCCGGGCCTGGCCGCGGGTTCTGGTCCCCGACGACCGGGCTCTCTGTCAGGCAGCCCCGGGAAGCTGGGGAGCCCGGGAGGCCCAAAGGGCTCCACTGCCCTCCACCACCCTGGTTTCAGTTCCTTCATTTCTCAGAGGCCGGGCCCTCTTTCCTTCCAAGTCGCAGCTGACGTGAAATGCAGCCTTAAAGTGCAGCTGACATGACAAACAATAGCACTCCCTCGGAGAGGCTCTGCTGCGGCGGGCGGCCCCCCGCCCCCCAATAATTACTCAAGACATTGGCATGAGCCGGGCCTGGTTAGGTAACAGGCTGCTTGCTCCGGAGACTTATAACTCACAGGCAGTTACACATGATCTCCGCAGACAACAAAATCGTTTCCAGGATGGCGGGGAGGGCGCGGCCTCGGGGAGAGGGTACGGGGGCAGGAGGGGCCGAGGCCGGGCTGGGCGGGGGTGGGTCTGAGGAAGGGCCTCCCGGAGGCCCCGGGGATGCAGCCTGGGAACTTGGGAGCCAAGGAAGCATTTGTGGGAAGTAGTTGTTCTAACCCTTCTCTGCTCTGACCCCCACCCTCACCCCAGTCCCTGGAACGTGAGGCCACGCTGGTCTAGTCTGTTACCAGGCAAAGCACGGGAGAAACTCATTCATACTGAAATGTGAGTGACTAACCATGTTGAGAGTGTCCCCCCCTTTCTATGTGGAAGATAATTAATTGTCTGTTTACTGTCCGTGGCCCCATTGTACACGACTCCCTCAAGGGCAGGTCCACATACTTTCCCCTGTGTTCCCAGTGCCTAGTACATAGCAGACATTCAGAAAATACTTGTCGAAGAAGATGCCATCTAAGCAAAAGAAGGCAGCATCAATGTTGTAACTGCGGGTCCGTGGCAACGAGAGCCCAAGGGATGCTGGCAAGCGGATGGCTGTCCATGCTCCTGCTCCCCTCAGAGCCCACTTCCTGACACCCTGGGCCCTGGAACTCTCCTGCAGGAGACGCCCATTTCCCTGGAAGGACGCTGAGCCGCAGCCGGCTGAGGACTCCGAGTGCATGGTTTGGGAGGGCCGTCTCTCTCTCGGCTCCCCTGCGGGGCTGGGTCTGCATCCTGGCCACCCGGCAGCTCGCCCACACCCAGGGAGCCTGATGTCTGAGGCTGTGGCAGGAGTGAGGGTCCAGCACACACCTGACCTCAGCCACATCTTGGGGAAGTGGCACTTCTCACCCGCTCTGGGCCCTTTTTCCTCTGTGACTGTCTTTGGGCACAAAGATATCCCTCTCTAGCTCCTGCTGAAATTGGTCTTGGGCCCCAGGCTGAGGTCAAGCACACTGCTCCTCCTTTCCTGTCCCCATGCGCAGACCACCATACGCGCAGACCACCATCCGTGCAGACTGAGGTGTGGATGGCGGAGCTCCCTGGCTGGGCCCCTCTGCTGGGCAGAGCCAGCTTCTATAGACACCTGGCTGGCCCCACCACTAATGCCCGCCTCCTCACCCAGTCACTCAAGCCACAAGAATTTTGGGGAACCTCCTATGTGCTGGCACAGGGGGCCTGGTGATCCAGCCATGTGATTCACGTCCCAATCAGCATAGTGTCTAGTGGGGTCAGACACAGCAGTAGCACTGAGGCAGACCAATTACGGGATTCTGTGGCTCTGCATGGCTGCACCCAATGGGAAATCCCTGTCCTCGTTTGCTGTCCTCTTGATGGCACAGCTCACCCCTTCTTGAAGCCCCGTTCCCTGGGCCTCTGGGATGTTCCAGCTTCCACTGTCTTCCTGCCCTGGTCGCTGCCCCATGCCGCCCGCACCAGCTCGTCTGTCCGCAGCCCTCAAGTGGCCAGTCCCAGCTCTCTCCTCCCGCCATAATCGCCTTGTATTCCAGCCAGGGTGAATTAACTATGCGTGTGTGAGTGTGCATGCATGTATGAGTGCGAGTGTAACCCAAAGGATGAGCCCACTGGACAGCTTACAAGAGAAAAGAACCTCAGGGCCTCAGTGGGCACCCTAGCTCCACTTGGGGGGCAGCCATCTCTAAGGCTTCCCTCTGGTGGCCCCCTCCCCGGGCCCTGAGGACCTGGCGCCCTGCTGCTCCTGATTCATGACCTCCGATGTCTTTACAGATTTCCTTCTGCGCCCTCTCACCGCCCATGCTTCCCTGCCTCTCGGTTCCCAGGGGAGCTGTACCAGTATTTCAGGTCAGCCCGCCGTGAGACCCACGCCCAGAACTCAGTTCCCCAGAGCCTCGGGGCCCAGGTTCTCGCCCTGGTCTCCAGCTGAGCCTTCCTCAGGGCGACCCTTGGCAGTTTTAGAAGCCCCCTTGCACCAGCCTTGCTCCTGAGCCCACCCTGTTCATTCTCCAGGAGCCGGCCCGCAGCGGGGCCTCCTGACTCCTCCCTGCGAGGGATCCCCTGTGGCTGGCCTCTGTGCTTCCTTGTCCTCCTTGACTCCTGTGTTTGGCTGGAGCAAATTCTCCACAGCTCTCTAAGAAAACGGTGCAGAAAGTAAGTTTTAGGGACTCTCAAGTGTCTGAGACTGTCCTTCTGGTCTCCTTGCCCTGGGCAGACACTTCGGCTGGGTATAGAACTGCATTTTCCTTCAGACTTCTGCAGTCGTCTTTGTAAACCTTCTCTACTGCAGATCAACCCCATCAGAGGCCCGTGGTTTGCTAGGTCATCTGTTAGTTCTTTCAGAAGATTCCAGGGTGTTCTGGAAGGACACGAGGACACGCGGCTGCTCTTTGGCTCCAGGCTCTCCGCAGGCCCCCCTCTCGCTTACATTTCCTCTCCTCCGTCGTCTCTCCTCTCCCTCTCTGGAACGTCTTGCTGTTGGATGCTGCATCTCCTTGGACGGAGTCCCCATGCTTCTTGGCTCGTCTTATTTTCCATCTCTCTGTCTTTATTCCACTTTCTGGGAGATTTACTTCAAACTTTTACTGAGTTTTTTTCACTCGGCAGCATATTTTACATTTCCAAGAGCTCTTTCTGGTTCTCTAATTGTTTCTTTTTCATACCATCCTGTTCTGGGTTCATGATTCCCTTATCTTCTTGAATTTCAGAGTGATCTTATATGTGCCATCTTTCTTCATACTGCTCCATTGTCTCCCATCCTTTGGGGTGCCCCCCATCCTCCCTCAGTGGCCCCTCCACAGTCTAGCCCTGCCTAGCACCTCACTCTGCTCTCTCCCTCGGCCCTCTTCTTCCTCTCCCATCCACACGCCAGGCATGTTCCTTCCTGCCTCTGGGCCTTTGCATGTGCTGCCCTGTCTGGAAGGCTCTCTCCATCCCTCTGCTTGGTCTAGCTAACTTCCACTTATGCTTTGTACTCAGATCACAGGGTACTTCCTTGGGCTGCCGAGACGGGGTCACAACGCCTGTTACATGTCCCCTCAGCTCTCTTTACACTCAGCATGATTCGAACTCAACACCGTCTCCACTCCCCACCCCACCGCCAAGAGGGAAACCCCTGAGGGCAGGTCTGGTCCATCTGTCCGCTGCTGCACCCCGGGGCCCGGCACCCGTGGGGGTTTGTGTCAGCGTCCCACTGCTGCCGTGACAAGTGACCACAAACTCAGTATGACTTTATAGTCAGAACTTATTCTTGCACAGTTCAGGAGGCCAGGGCCTCTCAGGGCCGCTCCAGGGGTCCGTGGGGCTGCTCCCCTCTGGAGGCGCCAGGGGAGGCTGCCTCCCAGCCTCACCCAGCTTCTCGAGGCGCCTGCACCCTCGGCTCTGGCGCCTTCTGCTCCCTTCAGAGCTGGCAGGGCAGCGTCTTCTCTCCTCCCCGCCCTCTGCTCCTGTCGTCACAGCCCCTCCTCTGACTCTGACCTTCCGTCTCCCTCTTATAAGGACCCCCGTGAGGACGCTGGATAATCCAGGGTAACAACCCCCACCCCCCCGAGGGAACCTTAATCGCATCTGCAAAGTCGCTTCTGCCGTGTGAGGTCACATGTTCACCGGTGCCAGGGGGAGGACAGGACGTCTTCGGGGCTGCTGAGTGACCACAGAGCTCACACGTGCTGCAGAGCAGGGATGTGGCTCCAGGGGAGGGAACTGGGACTTCCTGGAGGAAGCGTCCTCTAAGGGGACGCCTCAAGGACCAGCCAGGTGGCAGGGGGAGGTGTCCTGGGCAGAGACTATGGTGAGCAAGAGGGGGGCCTCTGAGCAGCTGCAAGGACTTCCAGGGGCTGACACCAGGGAGGGTGGCAGGGCCCACCCCAAAGCCCCAGGAGTCACCATGAATGGTCTAGAACTATACCAGGGGCAGGGGACACTGTTGGTGACCACAGTGGGGGTCAGTGTGGCTCTTTCCTCACAGGGCTCTCCCGCAGGCCATTCCTCCTGGGCGTCCCCTGGGCTCTCCACCCGTCTCCTCTGCTCCTGCTCAGGCCTGGTGACCTCTCCTCCCATCTGAGCCCAGCCAGCCAGCTCTGACGGGTCCCCTGACCCCCACAGCCAGAGCAATGATTCAGAACACACAGTGGCCCCACGTGAGACCTTTCTGGAACTTCCACTGGCTCTGGAGGGACGACTCAAGGCACAGGATTCTCACCATCACTGCCCAGCCTTGCCTCGCCAGACCCTCAGTCACCCTTCTGTCCTCATTCACCACTTTCTTGCCCTGCACGGGGCCTTTGCACATGCTCTGCACCCTGCACCTGGAGGCACAGATCCGAGACGCCGAGAAAGTGCTGGCCTCTGACGCTCCCCGAGATACACAATCTCACTCCCCAAGATGAAGTCACTAGATACCCCAGGAGCCAAGCCCACCTCCGCAGGAGGGGGTGAGCTCACACCTGAAGAGGCAGCTTCGGGGAACAAGCTCAACTGGGCTTTAGATTAGACCCAACATCCTCAGAGAGACGCAAAGAGGAAAGGGGCTTGAAGACCCGACCAATGGCTGCGGAGATGGGCCGAGGAGCAGGACCAGCCAGCAGACGGGCGAGCAGAGTGGAGGCCGAGCCGAGGGGCTCCCCCTCGCCACAGCGCAGCCTGAGAGGAGAGTAAGGATGAAGGAAAAGTGGGGGAACTCGGGGGCTGGAGGTTCCAGAACCAAGGGAGAGGCATTCTCCAAGGAGAGAAGAAAGAGGGAGAGAGGAGCAGACTCGAACCATGAGCGGAGCCCGTCGCACAGATCTGAGGGAGGGACGCGTGTGCACCCAGACTCGAAGGGCCCAGGGTGCGGAGCAGAAAAAAATCAAACAAAACCAACAAATCAAGAAATGCACAATATTATTGGCAATGACAGCGCCCCTCTCTTAGGAGCCAGCCCGTCACAGTGGAAAACAAGCAAACAAGCAAATACGGAAGCAGAGAAGCTGAACGGCTCCACTGCCAAGATGAACCCAATGAACAGAAAAGCCTTCGCAGCCTCCACATGGACATGGAAACGTCACAAAACGACCGCAGCAGCCCCAAAGCAAAAGTCGATACATTTCAAAAAGTCTATAGCTTGAAATAAAATGAGAAATTAGTATCAAAATGAGAGTGATAGGGGCTGGCCTGGTGGTGTAGTGGTTAAGTTCAGTGTGCTTCACTTTAGTGGCTCAGGGTTCATGGGTTCATATCCTGGGGACGGACCTATATGCTGCTTATCAAGCCACGCTGTGGTGGCATCCCACACACAAAATAGAGGAAGAGTGGCAAAGACAATCTTTCTCAAGAAGAAGATTGGCAACTAATGCTAGCTTAGGGCCAATCTTCTTCACCAAAAAAGAGAGAGAGAGAGAGAGTGACAAAATTTATATACTTGGAAGTTAAAAATATATAGTTCTAAATAATTCTTTGGTTAAAGAGAAAATTGATGGAAACTAAATTTATTCAGAACAGATTCACAATGAGAGTATAATAGACAAGAATCTGTGGGATGCTGCCAAAAGGGTATTCAGAGGAATATATACAGCAGTTTTGAAAAATCAAAAAAGTTGAAAAAAAATGGGCTAAGCTTTTAACTCAAGAGGCTAGAAAAAGAACACCAAAATAAACACAAAGAAAGAATAAGAAATGATAAAGGATATTAACAAGAATATTTTTATGAAAATAGAATTAATCAATAGAACCAAATGCTAGTTGTTTGAGGAGCCAAAGAAATAGATAAACTTTAAGCAAGTAAAGTAACAAAGAATTAGGAATGAAAAGAGAGCAATAACTACAAATGCAGAGTGAACTGAATAATTATATGTTATTACCATACATAATATCATGTCCACAAAATGAAAAACTTGATGTAATAGATAATTTTCAAGGAAAAAAATTACCCAAAGTGGCTTATGAAGTAGAAAATCCTAATAAACAAAAACTCATCGGAGAAATTGACATCATAGTCACCAATCGTCCTCCAGAAGGTTACAAGACCAATTTTTTGAGCAATTTCTACAAGCTTTTCGAGAAGCAGATAATATTGATTCCAGACCAAGTGTCCCAGTGCACAGGCAGAGATGGGACATGGCCCAACTTATCTGATGAGATGAAATCAGACACCAAACCCGGGTGAGGAAACACAAGCAAACTCTAGGCTGAAGCCAGTTATACAGACAGATGCCAAAATCCTACACCACGTAGAAGCAGGTGGAATCCAGCAGCCTAAGAGAGTGAAGATCACGAATGATCTAGGAATGGAAGGATAGTTTGACCTCAGGAAGCTAAGCAATACTCTAGCTCACATGACCTGGTGCTTGGCTCCTGTTTTAGCTCTGTTTTCAACTGGACTTCCTACTCCCATCCGTGGGCTGATGGGTTCCAGAGCGTGTCTTCCATCCCCAAGTTCCCAGCCTCCCCAGGGGCAGGGTCACTGGGCTCACGTCAGCCTTGCCCACCTTCACTTGCACTCTGGTTTGCTCTGTTTTGTCTCCATGCCCTCCCCGCCCCCCCACCCCCAGCTCAGGGCCAGGCACCCAGGAGGTACTCCGGGGACCCCTATGGAGCTGATCTGATGTTCACGGTAACTCAACACAGCCAGGCGGGTCCTTCCTGACCCAACTGTTTCCTGCACCAATGAGGGCTGACCCTGGGATGGACCCTGGATGGGATGGAAGGGATGGAGAGACAGGTGCAGAGTGTGGGCAGAGGGGATGAGAGGCAGCCAGTGGCGATGCCTGAAACGCCAGCCTCCCCTCCTCAGAAGCTAAGGTTGATGGGACCTGGGGAGCCCCAGGATCTGGAGGTGCATGGGTTCAAGTGTTCCTGAGTTGGACCAACCCCTGGATATAGGTTAGTGTCCAGGTGAGTCCTTGGGCCTCTCAGTGGACAGAGAACCAGAGCTTTGGTGAAAGAAGGCTGGGGTGCTTCACTGGGAGCCCCTGCCAAGTACGTTCACCATGTACTGTGTCCCAAGCATCCGCCGGTCCAGCCTGACCCACACCTCTGAGCACCCCTGGGCTGTGCACCCCACAGCAGCAGCCCCGTGCAGGGTACCTGGTTGGTGCTCAGGAAAGACGAGCAAGGCAAGGCTGGAAGGAATCGCGCTCTAAAAGGAGTCGGGAGGACAGGGCCTGGGGCCGCTCTGAGAAAGGGCTGAGGCCCCCTCGTTTGCACCCCAGGGCTCTGCACCTGACGTTCTTCCCGCCTGGCCTTTGCCTTTTTGCCATTTAGGTCTCAGCTCCCTAGAGACGCCCTCCCGGCTCCTTCTAGCCCCTTCTATCACAGTCCCCATGTTCTCTCTTTCACGGAACTTATTATCACTGTGAAATTAACTTTATTCTTCTTTGTCTCCTTGATGGCTGTCCCCCACAGATCACAGCCCCTTTAGGAGCGGGGCCCTCTGCCCACCACAGACACCTGCAGCACGGCCCTGCACGGTCAGAGCTTGTGGCACGAGGGGACGAGGGAATGAATGAGGACCAGGCGTGACTCTCCAGGATCCCGCTGGGCAGAACCTCCCCGGGGGGATTCTGGTTGGTCTTTTCATAAGGGCAGGAGATGCCTGAGCCAGTCCAGGCTGGAACTTGGAGCAGAAGGAGGTGGAAGTCGTGCGAGGCTGGGGCACGGGCTGGGTGCCTGTGCCGGAGGCTGGGCCGGACCCCTCCTACCACCTGCCTTCCGAAGTGGCAAGTGGTCCACTCCCCAGCCCCCCCGGCACAATTCTGCCGGGGCATCTCCCTGCAGTTGTGGGGACACCTGTTGGGGAGGGTGTGGTGGGGGCTGTGCTGGCAGCTGAGAGCGGGGCCTGGCCAGGGGAAGGGCCTGGGTCATCAGACTGGGGCTGGGGGCTCTGGGCAGCTGGCGCTGAGGACCCGCGGGCCTGACAGGTGGGCCGGGGTGGGGGGCTCAGCAGCTGGGCTGGCAACAACTGGCGGCAGGGTGGGCTGCATCCCAGAAGGCAGATCCGACCCCTAAGCTGTGTGTGTGTGTGTCGGGGGGGCGAGGGGGGCGGGCAGAGGGGATCTGGTGTAAAAGAAAGGACAATGGGGCCACTTTCTGGACCCCTCACCCCCAGTGGCACCGTCCTGTGACAGCCCCCAGCATTTGGCTCAGATGCACCACAGCCTTTTCCATCTGAGAAAGGCCTCTTTTTGCTTTTCTGAGGACTTCTGGGCGGCCCTGGGATGCGCACCCTGAGGGAGTGTTGGGCGGAAAAAGGGGGCCAGGACCGAGCGTGGGACACGGGGTGGAAAGGGGGCGACCATGTGTTTTTTGGATAGTCCCACAGCTTCCCTGCCAAGATAACGGGTTTAGATGTTAATGCACATTTTGCCAGAGACAAAGAAAAAAGGTTTTCTAGATAGCAGTCGTTTGGGAACTGCTGGGTTAAGCAAAATTAGGTTCTTTTGCTGTGGGCCTTCTCAGGGCCTTTAATACGCAAATGAGCATCATTTGCATGAAACTTGGGGAGTGGGTGCTGAGCGGGAAGGGAGAGTGTCTGTGGGAGGTTTCTAAAATGTCTGCATCCTGGATCCGTGCTCGCAATTCTGAGCAGCAGCCTAAGGATCCCAAGTTCCCTTAAGCCCCGTGTTCTGCCTTTGCCATGGAGGAGAGCAAGCAGGCTCTGAGAGAGAAGGTAGCCCTGAGCATGTCTGTGCTACCTGTCCTCTGGCCGGGGGTGGCTCCCACAGGCTCTGTGGAGCAGGGACAGCCCCGCGCTCTGCCCAGTGCCCGCCCTCGGAGCCTTCTTGGTTGTGGACCCCTAGCTGAGCCTTCTGGAGGCACCAGGCACAGAAATCAGGGAACCTGTGCTTCCACGGGCGGCCGGTGGAGCACAGGGCAGGCCAGCGGCTCAGGATCTGAACCACCTCTGTGCCCCCTGGAAGGGGTCTGCCTGCTGGGGTGGCTGCTACCATCGGGGTCAGCTTCACGGCAGGGGTGTCGCTGTCTGCACAAAGCTCGGGGGGGGGATGAGGGTATCGACAGGGCCCTCGTCCTGGGGTACGACCGGGCTTCAAGGTAGCGCTCGGAAACTGGCTGGAGCCACGGAAAGAGCCGTCGTGGGTTCTGTCCAATGTAGTTAAAAACATCTGACTGTGACCACAAAAATGCTGGCATCCGGGCCTGCTGCAAAAACATTTTCATGTGAAACGCAAACGCCCGGTGCCTGAGGAGCCTGTGCGTTAACCCTTGGGAGGGAGTGTGCACTGAGCCACCGCGATGTGGCCCAGGGCGCTGTCTCCAGGGGCCGGCATGGGGCCGTGTGGAGCTGCTGGGCTTTGGCGCCCAGAGACTGCCCCGGTTGGCTTTGGGCCTAGACGTCTTTGCAGGATGGGGACATCCAGGTTTGGGGGGGGACCTCAGGAGGCAAAGGTAGCCACCTCCCGGGGTGGGGCTGCAGTTCCCAGACCCGCGTTCGTTCATTCAAGGACCCTGAGTGAGTGCCAGCAGGGACAGGGGCAAATCCTGCCGGCACGCAGGCCGTCTCCAGGGGCGGGGGTGGGAGAGATGTGACCAACAGACAAGCAGTAAGCTATCGATCGAGAAGGTCAGATGGGAGATGCGGGGGGGCCTGGAAGGCCATCGTGAGCAGAGGATGACTGAGGGAGGAGCGGGAGGGACACGGGGAGGTGTCCCCCACGAGTCAGCCAGGGCAGGGGCCCGTTGGGGGGAGTGTGGCATGTCTCAGGACCAGCAGTGCTACTGTCACTTAAAACCTCACGGCACCCACTCTGGTCCCGTGGTTCCCCCAAATCCCTCCCCCTGCCACCAGCATGCTGGCATACATTTCACAGGATGGTGTTTCACCAGGCGAGGTCACCTGTCCCCTCTGTCACAGCAGGGTGAGTTCAGCTTTGTAGCTCTGCAAGGCCACTACAGCGCACAGCCCAGGAGCCCAGTCTGACACCCTGGCTCTGGGGCTCTGGACAGCGTCTCTGAGGGGCAATCGCCGGGCTGAAGGGTGAGCATAACCTCCATTCTGATGGCTGGCCATTTTCGCAAAAGGCTGTCGAAATTCTCCCCAGACAGGCAATAGAGCCCCGTCTCCCCCGTCGTCACCAGCACTGAGTGTGACTCTCCTTTTTAATTTTTGCCCATCTCCCCTTTGCAGCCTGCCTTCTGCAACCTGAATCTGTAGACCCTCTGCCCACCACTCTTCAGAACGGTGGCACTCTTCCATACTCTGTGGGAGCTCCCTGTGCACCACAACTGTTAACCCTTTCACTGCGATGTGGAGCAGTCAGTTTTCCCTGAACAGGGCGATTCAGCCTTATTCACAGAAAGAAGAGGTGCTGAGAGGGACCCTGCTGAGGCTTTGGTCTGCTTCCTTGGGGACTTGTTGCTCTCCCAAGCTCGGGCCGGCAGCTGTCTGCATTTGTCTGGCGCGGGCGGCCCTGGCCCAGGGCTGTGTGCACACTTGGGCCCCAGCGCCCGGGGCCCGCCTGCCAGGGAACGCGTCCAGCTGGCCCAGGCCCCAGGCTCCCCGGCCCCCCCCTGCCCCGACAGGTGTGTGGTGACTCAGCGGTGTTTAATTTTTCGGCAAAGGCAGCTGTTGGAGTCGGCCTGGAGACCCCCTGAGCAGCCTGCCTGGGGCTGAGGGTGAGGCCTCAGAGCTGGCGCTCTGGGGAGTCTGGCAGGAAGGGATGGGGGCGGCTCCACCCAGTGCCTCCGAGGCCCCCTCTCCTCCCTCACCCTTGCCTGAGTGAGGCTTCCAGCACCTTCCACTTCCCCCCTACCCCGCCTGCACGAGTGGGTCTCAGGCCTCCCATTTGTCTGTGCCAGGCTAGGACCGTGCCAGGGTGTCTTGAGTGCCCCTTTCTTGAGGTTGTCCACTGCAACAGGACACCCTGTCACTCCCATAGGCTCTGGAAGGGGCACGGGGACAGGGATGCTGAGACGCTCCAGGAGTTTGGATCTAGAGAGGCAGGGGCTCCAGGACCCCATCTGACTCTCCGGGGCCAGGAGAGGGGCTCCAAACTCAGAACCACCAGAGGGTCCCCAGCACATCTCCTCAGAACCCAGAGATGCCCCAGAGCCTCCTCCCTGAGCCCACGGCCCCGTGGTCCCTTCGTGGGTGTCAACGGGCCCTGTGGGCTCAGGGGGGACTGTGGCTGCAGCTGGACACTCGGCACACACTTTCTCACCAGCTCCCAGGCCAGCCCCAGAGGCAGGGGAGCCGGGCAGGCCAGGAAGCAGAGGGGGCGCACCTTCTCATGAGCAGGGGAGAGTCCTGAAGGGAAATGGCTCAAGATCTAGGCCTTGGCAGGACTGCAGAGTGGTCTGCTCAGCAGCCAGAGGCGGGTGAGACAGGAAGGGTGCTGGCCGTATAGGCCTGGGCCCATGTGTTCCGAACTGAGGAAGCTTCGCTTAAGGCCCTTTATCTTCTCATCCAAGTCTGCTTGTTTGCTCACTCGCTGCCTTCCTTCCTTTTGTCCATCTAACATTCCACCCATCTACCCATCCATCCATTCACCCACCTACCCACCCATCCATCCATCCATCCATCCACCCACCCATCCATCCATCCATCCATCCATCCCATCCATCCATCCACCCACCCACCCACCCATCCATCCATTCACTCACCTACCCACCCATCCCTCCATCCATCCACCCACCCATCCACCCATCCATCCATCTACCCACCCACCCATCCATCCTTCATCCATCTGTCCATCTGTTCATCCGTCCATTCATCATCCACCCTCCCTTCCTGCTTTTCGTCCTTCCTTTCACTCACCCTTCCATCCAGCCCTCCTTCCACCTCCTCATGCACTCCATCCATCCATTCATCCACCGCCCACCCATGTTTATTCACAACCTCCGCCCCTTGCCCCCTGCCTTCATTCTTTCCACAAGCAGTTAGCAGCTGCCTCCTGTGTATCTTGCAGCAATGACAAGAAGATCAAAAGGCATTGATGACGCAGCCACTGGCCTCTGGAGTGACAGCCTGCCACCAACTAAAAATAGACCAGGATCAAGATGCTGGCCCTCCCTCCATTCCTTCTTTCGTCTCTTGAGTCCCTGCCCCTCTCGACAGGGGACACACTCCATGTGGCCGAATGGTCCCAGATCAAAGAGGGGTCCTGGGGCCAGGCAGTGGGGGCGTTGCCCGGGCTTGGTTACCAGGCACGGAGTTGAGGAAGGGGTGACTCTCAGGGTTTCAGCGGATGTGGACGGGGACCGTTTGCTGAGGGAGTGTACACCCAAGGCAGGCAGGTGTTGGGGAAGAAGGGCCCCAGCCCCAGCGATTGTGGGGTGCCCCGAGTGCAGGTGCACAGTGACACATGGGTGTGGGCTGGGCTGGGGCTGTAGTCCTGGGACCACATAGCTTTGCAGTGGGCCCTGGGCACGTATGCGGCCACTGGAGCCCCCATCGAGCTGCCCTGGGCACTTGGGAGCTGGGGTGGATGCCCTCTGACTCCTGCCTGCCACCTTGACAGGTGCCGAGAGGGAGATGAGGGCTCGGCTTGGCCCGTTCTGGGCACCGGGCCATAGCGGGGATGGGCCGGACCAGCCTCGCCTCGGTGGAGCTTCTGTTTCCATGGGGGAGCCAGACCTTAACACCCCAGCTCAAGTTTAGGGTCAGATGGTGATGAGGGACTGGGGGTGCTGCAGGCAGAGACCTGAAGCAGTGAGGGGAACAGCACGCCAGGCAGGGGAAGAGCAAGTGCTAGGAACGTCCCCAGGTGTGGCTGTGCCAGCTGGCGACGGCACAGCTCCAGGGTACCCATCACGCGGGCCCAGAGGCCTTGAGAAGGGAACCCCAAAGAGGCCAGGGGGCTGAACAGGAGTTTCAGACAGGTGAGATGGGGAGGTGGGCATGAGGCCGCGGGGCCCGGCTGGGGAAAGGCGCCTGGATTGCATTCCAGGGAGAAGGGAGGCCGTCGGGGTCTGAGCAGGGAGCGCGTGCTCTGGTTTATGTTCGAAACGTCCCTCTGGCCGCTGTGTGGAGACAGGAATGCAGGGGGGAGACTGAAAGCCGGGCGCCCCTTGGGACGGGGCCGGCCCTCATCTTTGGGAAGGAACACTGCATTCGTACATGCTGTTCCCGTCTGCCGGAAATGCCCTTCCGCCCCTGGCAGAGGCTGCAGAGGAAGAGGGCTGTGGTTCAAATCCGCCTCCTATCACTTCCGACCTGTGCCCGTGGGTGCGCGGCTTCCCTCTCTCCTCGCCTCAGTTTCCCCAGCTGCAAACGACCTTAGTAACACTGTCCGCAGGACTGTGGTGAACTGGCCGGCCTCCCTGTGTGCCCCTGGCTCAGGTGGCTTCCTCCTCCTGGGAGTCTCTCTGCCCTTTGGATGCTACTAGGATGCACATGGCAGCCCCTCACCTGCATGGCCAGCTTGTCCACCAGACAAGGAGCTCCTGCGTGGGGGCACTGGGCCTTGACTCCTGCTGCGTCCCTGAGCTGAGCCAAGGGCCAGATGCCCGTGAACAGCTCCACATGACATAAATAGAGGTCAGTCTATCACTGTGGCCCAGGACACAGCACCCCCACCACCCCAGCCTCTGTACTCAGGGGCCAGGACCCTCTGAGTGTGTGTGGGGTCTTAGCTCTGACAGGAAAGACCCCATGAGGGAGCAGTGCCTGCTCCTGCTGATAGGATGGTGGTGTGTGCCCCATGGTGGCATCCCGGCAGGCAGGCAGTGAAGAGGGGGCCCTGGTGCTGCTGTCGGGGTGCGCCTGGGGACAGAGCCCTCCTCCCTGTCCTAGATCACAGGGAGGGAAGGAAGGAGGGAAAGAGGGAGGGAGGGAGGGAGGAAGGAAGGAAGAAGAGAGGGAGGAGGGAGGAGAGAGGAAGGGAGGAAGGAGGGAGGAAAGGAAGGAAGGAGGGAGTGAAGGAAGCAGGGAGGGAGGGAATTCACGCTCTTGAGCGTGTGCGCTGGCCCGGGTGGACGGCTCACGCTCCAGCTTGCCCAGTCCTCTCTGCTCTGGCCCTGGGAGGTGGCGGCCTACACCAGAGGTGGGGACGGAGCTCAGAGGGGTTTGGAGACCCTGCAGAGTAAGAGTGCTGGGTGGACTACAGGATGCCCAGCTAAATTTGAATTTTAGATAAACAATGAATGTTTTTAGTATGAATATGCCGCATGAAATATTTGGGTATACTTATCCTAAAAAAACTTATTCATCCTAGGCATCCTGTATTTTCATTTGCTAAATCTGGCCACCCTCCGGAGGCCCTGCAGCTTCGAGTGGCTTCTAGCCTCTGGAGCCCCTGACTCTCCCTGGGATACAGCCCTGCTTCTGGGGTGGGGTGGGAGGCAATCTCCCCGCTGTGGGGATCACAGGCTCCCCAGTCAGAGCAGCCCTCAGCATGGCTGCCCCGGTGGGCGCTGTCCTGGGGAAGCTGCTCCAGGCGGGGCCAGCCCCTACTCCTTGCACTTCCACCAGGCCTCTCCTGCTTCCCTCTGCTGTCCTCAGGCCTCACAGAGCCCACTGAGTCAGAAAGGTTCACCCCGCAGCCTCTACATTCCGGCCTCTGTTCCTCCTTGGGCAGGTGAGTCCTGGGGAGGAATTCTCATTGCGCTCTGGGGATATCATTCCCCTCCGCCTGGAAATCACTCACAACCCAGGGCAGAAAGCAGCCCACCTGGAATGGGCCTGCAACCCCAGCTGGTCAATGAGTCAACCAATGGGACTCTGGTTGGAAGCATTGGGAAACGGAAAGTTGTGACCTGTGGGGATGGAAGTCTGAGGCTGTTGAGAGCTATCTGCCATCTCATGGAGAGCATTCAAACCACAGAGACAGGCTGCTGCTGCCGCTGCTGTGGTTTTGGTCCCTGGATCTAGCTGTACCTGAAGCCAATTTACTCTTGGACTTTTCAGGTATGTGAGTCAACACATTTCCTTCTTTGCTCAGGCAAGTTTCAGGGCAGTTTCTATTTCTTGAAATGGAAAGTAGGTCCCAGGATCAGATTTCTTAGTTCACGTTGGACAATGTTGGGGGTGGGGAGGTCAATGCAGGGGCATGTCTGTCCAAGAGGGCTTCCTCAAGGAGGCCATGAGGCACAAGCTGAGGGGCAGCAGGGAAGGCAATGCCCGGGAATGGATGCAGCATGGGCAGGTAGTGTTGGCGGAGGCCCTGGGGTGGTTTGCTGGGCGTGGGGTTTCCCAGGGTGCTAAGCAGCGAGGGCTGTGAGGGGCCCTTCCCACTTCCCCTGTTTATTTCCCAGAACCACCATCAGGCAGAGACTCAAGGACCATTTCATCCCCATTCTGCATGGAAGGAAACCGCAGCTCAGAAAGCTCTCGCTGCCCGAGGCCTCACGGCACGGCGGGGACAAGCTGCGGCGTGGACCCACACGAGTTGGAGGCTGAGCACCAACCATCTAGTGCCGGAGCCCTGAAGTGGGCTGAAGAGGTCTGAGACGCAGGGAGCTGCAGAGAGCTGGCAGGGTGACCCTGCGCCCTGGGGGGACAGAGGTCAGGCGCCTCCAACATTATTGTGAGAAGGACATGCCCCGGCCTGCCCACTGGCCCCAAACCCAGAGACCCTGATGGATGGCGCCTTAGCACTGGCCCACCCACCCCCAGCTCACCGGCAGACACCCAAGAGACCCTTGGGGAGAGATGCTGATGTGGAGGATGTTTGTTACGCGGCATCAATGACCCCATTCGTGGAACATCTGTGACCCTCTCTTCCCCCAATTATGTTAAAAATGGGATTAAATTCTCAGTAATGCAGCTTCCCTGCATGGCAGACCCACGGGGTGCAGGTACAGGCTGGGCTCTGGGGACCCGCTGTCTGTACCCCTGCCCCCCGGGCAGGGCTCTACTTCATGTGCAGAAAGGCACCCCTGCACCCCTTTAATCCCGCTCCATCTACCAGAGCCAGAGGAAGGCGGGGGCTGTGTGACAGCTGTCAGTCCTGCGGCAGGAAGTCCCGTCAGTCATCCCATCTGCTGGGCCCCAGGGCAGGCTCGCCCAGCGTGAGGCGGGAAGCTGGCACTCGCACCCAGCCCACGGAGAGGGAGAGGACACCAGGCACCCTTTCTGTCCTCTGAGCAGTACTGACAGCCCAGCTAGCAGATGAGAGAGACTCAGGGAGGTCACACACCATGTGGTGTCCTCTGAGTCTGCGACTTACGGGGTCTGACCTGTTCTTACTGTGTGCCATGTGCACACGCGGTATGGGCGGGGTGTCCTCCACAGGCCCCCCATCACCTGGGGTCTGGAGCTTGGAGCAGGGAAGCTGGAGGTCACCCTAACATGGAGTCCTGGGGACAGCGGGGAAAGCACCACAGGCTGGCTCCCCTCGAGAGGCGAGGGGCCAGGAACTTACCCCCATCCCTCCCCAGCCACCTTTCTGGCTCTGGTAGTTTGTCTTCCAGGGAGGGGTCTGCAGCCCTCGGAGGGGACGGCCATGGCAATGAGGAGGACCATTGAGCTACAGTCCCTGCCCAGTCCCACAGAAATCCAGGCTCCAAGTGGGGACCGAATGAAGGCCCCCAGTGAGTCCGTGCCCTGATCTCTGCTGGGCAGACAGGATTGGCAGAAGTCGCACCCCAGCACCTCGGGAACCCAGGGGAGGGGCATGTGTGGCTGGCCAGGATGGACCAGAGCCTGTGTGGAGCGGGCCTCTCTCCTGGCCCCTCCTTGCTGGCCTCTGCCCCTCCTGCCTGGGCTCGCTGAGGTCCTAGCCTACCACCATGCCCACCACCACGTGCTCTCCTCCGGACGGTGGTCTGCCAACCCCCTGGGCACTGCCCTTGCCCCACACGCCCGACCCCACGACCTCAGCTCAGGAGCAAGACGACCGTCCCGTGGGCGCCCGGCTGTCCCTCCACTCAGTAGGTGGGCTCGCCTGGCACTTCTGCCCCCTCCCTGTATCCCGGCTCGGCCCCTGGCTCCGCCAGAGGCCGTGAACCCCAGAACGGTGCTCAGAACCACAGGCACGGCCACACGCTCCCCTTTTCCAGGCCTTACGACAACTGTAGTCATCACTTAACTAACCCACATGCTGGTTCAGGAGAATGTTCCAGCTGCCTGCATGGAGCAGAGACCAGTACCAAGGAGCTGTGCCTGGGGACATGGTGAGGCACTCAGATGACTCCCGACCTTGAGAGTCCCCGGCTCGGGGGCTCAAACTGGATGAGATATGGGGAATCTGGGTTGTGCCACGAACTGTGAGCTGGGGCAGCATGAGGGGGCAGAGGGACTGATTCCAGCCCAGGGGCTTCAGGAGGGAGGGCTCCATGCCGGCCGAGTAGCTGTGCAGGAGGGTGGCAGGCGGTGATGGTGAGAGGGGCCCCCAGAGGAGGACACAGCAACAACCAAAGTTTATAGCCTAGGAGTGGAGATGTGTTGGGGACCACGTCCGCCCTGGTCACCTGGGGACTGTGACGGTGTCAAGGCCAGGCTGCCTGGACACCACGCCTAGAAGTTGCCCACAGCACCAACAATGGATGGAGGGCGGGGCATGATGTCCTTGTCCTGTCTTCTGCCGCACAACAGTGTCCTACCTGGTGGACTCCCAGTCGCCAGCTCTGGGTCGCTAGGAAAGCTCTCAGAAGTGGTGGCCTCAGGGCCTCAGGGCTCTGACCTAGGGGGTCCCTCAGCGCCACAACTGGTACCCCACTCAGTCGCTGCCAGCACAACTTGAAGGCCAGCAAGGCTATCCCTGCTCAGCTCCCAAGCAAACATTTGAAAATGCTTACAACGTGAAAGAGGGACGCCAGCCTGACCAGAGAGAATCAGAATGTTGGCAACTGTGCAGGTCTCCAGGCACAAGGATGTATCTGGACTCTCCAGGAAGATCCCAGGAGCTGAAACACCATCAAGGAAGGGCAGAATGCCACGACACATATCAGAGGCCAGAAGGCTATGGGACATTGAAAAGAGGGCTGCTAATACAATTTCCTAGAACCCAGGAGAGGCAAAGTCGAGGATACAATCCTATCAAGAGAGAAGAGAGGAAAGTTGAGACATCGAAGTCTCCTTAAAAATGTTTTCAATCTGATTAAAAAGAATTCCACAAAGGGACAACACCGACGAGAGTGTGAAGGAAATGATCAGAAATAATACAGAAAACTTTCTGGAGCTCAAGGACTCGAGTCTCCACAGGGCCCACCCAGCGCCCAGCATAAGCAACAGGCCAAGTCACCCACGAGGGAACGGCACCGAGCAGTTCAGACCCTCGGGGCTAGAACGTGGATGCTGAAAGGTTCTAGGAAGAAAAAAAAGAAAGACCCCCTACCAAGGCAGGAGCAAGCAGGCATGAGCCTTCTCAACAGCAAGTCTGGATGCTCAAAGACCACGGGATGAGGTCTTCAAAATTCTGAAGGAAAATTATTTCCAACTTGAAATTGTATACCCAGTTAAACTATCAAGGGGGCCGAATGGCTGAATAAAGACGTTTTCAGATGTGTGAGGACTGAGAAGGGTTATCTTCCACCAATGTTTCATTAGGAAGATACTTGAGGTTTTCCCAGACAACCAAGGAAACAATAAAGAAGGCATGAGATCCAGGGCAGAATAAATCCAACCTAGGATAGTCATAAAGGTGGGTTCCAGAAGGATGCTTCAGGACAAAACATCTGGATTGGAATAGAAGAGAGGGCTCCAGGGGGAAGGTGTCTAGCACACAAGGGGATTTGCGAGAGGGGACCCAGCCTGGAAACATGGGCAGTTGGAGGAGACGATGAAGGCAGACAGCGTCAGGGAAGGTTGGCAGGGAAGCAGGCAAGAACTGGGGGACCTTCTAGAATCAGTTACCTGAGGAAGAAATCCAACCAGTCAGGAGATTAATGGAAATAGAGACCTGTGGACGGGACAGCTTGGTGAAAGGGTCATGATGAGCCCCGTGTCCACCTTAATACGGAACCAAGATAGACCGGCAGCGGGAAGCAGGCCCTCAGAACTGTGTGCAGATGTCAGAGACCCCTGCCGATGTCATGATAACAGCAACTACACGGCCAACAGGCCGAGGGCGGGCAGAGGGGGCAGGACCGCAGCATCGTTCAGTACCACGTAAGCTGACAGAAGGCCACAGCAGCCCACAGTGACTCCAACTTCCCATGTCTTATAGCATTTTTTCATTTTTTATCTTAACATGAAAGTGACATTTAGAAATGAACTTCTCCTTCGGTGAAGAAACATTGATCTGAATTCAATAATTTTTTCTTTAATTTTGGTTTTTTCTTTTCTTTGTTAAGAAAAATGAATAAATCAAAAGCAGCAGTACCATACTCATAACAGTTTCTGATGATGTGTCTATTTGTTTATCTATCTACCCATCCATTCATCCACACTTGCCCATCCACCCCCCCAACCACACATCCATCCATCCATCTAATCATGTATCCATCCATCCATCCATCCATCCATCCATCCATCTATCCATCCACGTATCCATCCATCCATCTATCCATCCATGTATCCATGCATCCATCCATCCATCCATCCATCCATCCATCCATGTAACCATCCATCCATCCACCCACCCCACAACCACATATCCACCTGTATGTTCATTCATCCACCTGTCTATCCATCCACCCTTTTCCCATGCAACATGCAGAGCAATGTCCGGGACGTTGCTCCCCTCCCAGTAATGATGGGTGTTTCTGGGATACAAAGGACATCCTTAGGGAGAAGGAGGGAGGTCCCGGAGCTTTTCATTTTTCTTTCCGTCACCTTTCTGTACTGTTTGAATTTTCTAGAAGTTCAAATAGAACTAAAATATGTATCAATTTACCTAAACACTTCCATCGAAGAGAATGAATGACAGTCATCATGGAGGAATTAGGTCTTCTTTTTGTTTTCTCCTCTGGACAGCTCTGCCCTGAAGCCTATTAATAGCAACTCTGAGGGCTATTTTCAGATGCCCCTCCCATGGAGGTCTTCCCTGACGCCCCGGCTCCCCTCCGTCACAGTGCCCTGCTCTGTTCTGGCACAGTAATTACCCAGGTCTGTAATTACGTGGTGTATTTTTGACCGGGGGCAGCTCCGTAAAGCCGGGAACACCGTCCTGTCCCTGTAGCACCTCCAGCGCCCGTCCACCGTCTGGGACCCAGCAGGGGCGTGGCGGGGACTGCGGGGGGCGGGTGCTGGGTCAGCCTGGGTGCATTTACTTTGAGCTGCGTCCCACCAGGCTCTCGATGCCCGAGCAGATGGCACCTAACCTTGGTCTGGCGCTTGGCAGCAGGCGGGGAAGATGAACCCACGGCGGCACCCACAGTGGTGCCCACAAGAGGGGGCGGGAAGCAGGAGCTTCCACCTTGCCGCGTGCCGGGCGCCAGGCCAGGTGCTCGACAGACAGGGCTCCAGGCGATCCTGGCCACGGGCCCGGAGCGAGCCTCCCTGTCTCCTCACCGATGCAGCAGCCACGGCTCTCGGGGGCTGCGTGGGGTGCCCGGGGCCACGCAGTGGGAGGTGGGAGAGAAAGGGCGTAGACTCAGCTTTCTCTGCTGCAACCCCACTATGCCACTGCTAGGAGAGATCAAGGGGGCTGTGGGGGTGCTGGTGGGACTAGTGAAGAGTGGGCTTCTAGATGGGGATCATGGGAGGTGCCAGGGGCCAGGTGGCCTGGGGCAGAGGTGAGAATGGGGGAGGTGAAGATTTGTGCTGGAGGAGAGCAGTGGGTGGCGGGCAGGTGGAGAGTGGGGTTGAGGTATGCCCCTAAGATTGGGGCAGAAGGACAAAGAGGGTGTGATGAGAGGGCGGGGAAGGAGCTGGGCCTGGGGTGCCACACCGGCTCCCTGCAGCTGTGTGTGGGCCCTGTTGGGTCCTACACTTTCCCTGGCTGCTGGCTCCCCAAGGTCGGCCTGGGGCAGGTAGGGGACCTGTCTCGGCCCCACATCTTGGTTGAGTTGGCTCAGGAGCTGTCAGCCCCTTCTCCACAGAGCAGGACCCTTTAGCCCTGGACAGGCTCTGGGCAGGCCAGGCTGAGCTGCCTTCTGTGCTCTGGATGGCAGGGCCACCCCCACCCCCAGGCCTTGGGACAGCACGGAGTCGCACAGAGACAGAGCCGGGCAAGGCCTTGAGGGGGGGCTGCTCGAGATGCTCAGAAGTTACCATCCTGGTCTGCCCCCCATCCAGGCTGGGCGATCCCCGAGGACGAAGATCAGGATGGAGGGACAAGGGGCAGAGGGAGGTGGCTGAGGCCAGTATGTGGAGGAAGTGAGGGAGGAGAGGGCGGGAAAGGGAGCAGAGTTGGGGGGAGGAGGGGGAGGAAGGAGAGGAGGGGAGGTTAGGGTGGGGGTTGGGAGGGCGAGCGCCCGCGCTGTACCCGAGCTTTGCCCGCCGCCGCCGTGGTCAGTGGCGCGGGTGGGAGCGGCCCCGTGCAGGCGGGGGCAGGAAGGCCGGGGAGGGCCTTGAGCCCGCGGGGAGCGTTCCCAGGAGAGGTTTCTTAGTGAAACAAAGCACAGTTTGCAGGCAGGACTGTTTGTGTCGTTACCTCCTGACATTGCCTTGGCCTGGGGCCCGGAGCGGGGGCGGGGAGGCCCGCCCAGCCCCTCTCCCGCTCGCTGGGGCCTTATCTGGTCCCGGACATCAAAGCGGGGCCCTCTCCTCACGAATGCAGCCAGCACACAAACAGCCCAGGACACCCGGCCAATTAGCTCGTGAGGGCAGGGGCCTCCGAGCGAGCGCGAGGCCACTTTCCTGGGAGTTGCTGCAGCTTGTCAAAGTCGATGAGATATTTTGCCCAAAGCTCATTATAATAATGAACCTGCATTTCTTTCCCCAAGAGAATAATTAGCAGACTTCCATTTGGGTTAAAGTGGCAATTTAAAAACTACCCCCTCCATTGTCCCATTCACTTCATTTTGTGACAAGGAGACGGTGGCGCCTTAGGAAGAACCCAGACTCCCCCCCGCGGGGGCTACAGAGGGCTGGGGCCTGGACTGCACAAGGGGCTCGGCCCGCCACCCCTCGCTGGGCCACTACGGCCAGGGGCCCTCCGCCCCTGGGCCTCTCGCTCGTCTCTAAATGGTGGGCTGCTGCCAAGACCGGAGGAGCAGCAGGCCTTGGAGAGGCTTTGGGGCTGGCCCCGACCCCGTTTCCAGGAGGACGTCAGCTTCCTGGGGTGCAGAAGAGGGACGGAAAAGTGGGTCCTGCCTGCAAGCAGACCACTGACCTGGGGAGACTAGATGAACTCGTGGCAGCGACCTAACAATGCCCACGGAGGGAATGAATGGGGGCACAGGGGCTGGGTGGGGAGGAGGATGAGATTTAGGGTGAGCAAGTTAGGGCGGAAGGTGCCGGGGTGATCGGAGACCCCCGCCCCAGCCAGGGGGTTGCAGCCCCCACAGAGCCCCAAGTGACCCCGATGGCTCACAGTAAGCAGACACCACCCACTGCTCATTGGGCAGAGCAGACAGGTTACCTGATGCCCAGCCAGGGTGAGGGACAGGGGGTCCCGGGTCCCTCTCCCAGTGCCGTGTCACCCACCCTTCCGAGATGAGGCAGCTAGGCTTTGCTGTGCACAGGGGCCCAATGTGGCCACAGACAGCTCAGGACAGGCAGAGGTTAGTCCACGTGGAGGTGAGGCCAGAAGCAAGGGAGAGGCCCTCAAAGTCTCTCCTCCCTGCACATTTATTGTTTATTCTTTCCCAATGATAAAAAACAAGACCCACCACGACAGAAAATTTTGGAAAATACAGGGAAATCTCGTCAAAAACGCATCCCTAAGTCCACCGTCCAGAAACAAACAGCAGTCAGGTTTGGTGCTTTTTCTGCAAGGTGATATTTTGCACGCGCACACGTGCCCCAAGCTGGGATGGCACCGTGCCCTGTCCGTCTGAGTCACCTCGCACACTGGGCATTTTCCCAGGTCACTGAAAGCTGCGTAATTGTCCCCAGTGTGCGTGACCAGAACCAGCCACCCTGCAAACGCTGGCTGTGCAGTCTTAGAAATCCGGCTGTGAGGAACGCGTCTGTGCTGAATCTTGATGGCAGCTCTGAATTCTTTTTCAGGGATGGACTCCTGGCACGAGGCTGCTGGGGGCACAGGGAGAGGACCAGGTTTTCACACTCTGATCCATTTTGTCAGAGCGCTTTTCAGCAGGGTGAGCTGGTTCACAGACCCATGTCACCACCATTTCACCAGCATGAAATGTACATTTACATTTATTTTTGCCAATCTTGCATCTCTCCGTTTACGCTCTTAGAGCGAGGGTCTGCCAACTTTTCTGTAAAGGGCCAGGTGGGAAGTATTTTAAGGCATCGAGGGCCATGTGGTCTCTGTTGTAACTCCGTGACTCTGCTGTTGCAGCGTGAGAGGGGCCTGAGATATAGCAGATACAAGTGGGCATGGTGGTGTGCTAATAAAACTTTATTTATAGAAACAGGCTGAGGGCCGGATTAGACCTGCAGGCTGTGGTTGACTGGCCCTGTCTTAGAGGACAGAAAGAGTGAGGAATCTTTCTAGTCTTTACGGCCCTTCCTTTGTGAACTCTTTCCAGTTCTTTGCTCACCCCTACTGCTCCTCTCATAGATTTGACGTCCTTACATTTTAAAACTCGTCTCTCTCCATTGTCAGCTGCAGTTTCCTCCCCAGCCTGCTGCCTGGTAGGCAGGCGTGGGCAGGCAGGGAGGGCCCCATGGGGCGGCAGCCTCCGCTCCTCACGTCTGGCTCTCAGCTCCTTCTTAGAGCCTGGCTCAGCCTGACCCCCCGAGGCCAGAGGGCATCTCTGTCTGCTGCCCATGAGCAGGAACTCACCGCCCAAGGACGGCTGCCTACTCACACACTCCTCCTAGTTTTGCTCGTTAAATGGTTTCAATTTGACATCTCCGGCCTTGTCACAGACGGCATTTTGTCGTATGCTGGCAGAGACACACGACCTTAATTTTTTCCCTAAACAGCCGGCGTCCTCAATGTCCGATCTGGTTTGCAATGCTGCTGCCTCTCCCCCATCAGACGTGTTGTCCCATGTTCCAGGGGGAGCCAGGTGGCCTCCTGCCACTCAGCCGCCGGGTGACTGTGGGCTGTGCCTCCACCTCCTGAAACGTCCCACGGGAACAGCAGCAGCACCAGTTTCCTAGGAGGCCACAGGCGCTTGGCTGCTGCAGGCGCCTGGCACAGGGTGAGTGGCGGTGGCCTCGGTCCCCGAGGCTGGTCTCTCATGGTCTACGCGCCGTGGAAATGTCAAAGATAGGGGCTTGTTCTTCAGCATCGGGCAGAGCAACCCCATTCATGAGTTATTTCTTTTTTCCAGAAATATCATAGCTATTTTCATCTCTTTATTCCTCTGTATGAGCTCTGGAACCATTTTATCCAGTTAAAAATATCCCTGATGCTGTGGTTCAGGGTTGCGATGAACTAAAAATGAACCTGAGGTGAGCGGGCATCTTTCCGAGGCCCAGCCCTCGGGTCAGGAGCACGCTCACTCTGCTCCGGCCTCCATCACTCAGTTCTTGTCACCTGGTGCCATTTGTGCAACTGTCCCTTTGCTCTGGGCAGTCAGTGTACTGGTCAAAGATGGGCCTGACCAGACAGAGAGCCTGGGTCCAAACCACAGCTCTACCGCTAACGAGCTGTACGACCCGGCGGCACGGGAGCGCTCCGTGCCTCAGTTTCCCTCCCATAAGTGACATCACGGGAGGCCTATGTGCTGAGATGAAGGGAACGGGGTATGTCACCCCCTCATATCTTCTAACTGGCAACTGGGTATTGTGGAGAACTGAGTGACCCTATAATGCGTCACCTTTAGTTCCAGAAGCAGTTCCTGTTTCTTCCACACACAATGGGACACACGCTCCCTGGGTGGGCAGGATGTCACTCCCTTCACCCTCCCTCTGCACTAGGGGCTACTGCCATGCACTGGCCCAGGGCTCAGTGGGACTGGGAGCTGCCAGGGGGCTGGAGCAGGAGACCTGAGGTGTCCCTGACCCCCAGGCTGGGCTAAAGTCCACTGACCTTGGAGCTGTAGAATCAGTGACCCAAGCCAGTGGCAGCATGGGACACCCAGAGAACCCTGCATGCGCACGAGCCTATAGGGGCAGCAGGGTGGGAGCTGGCAGGGCCGAGAGGTAGGAGAGAGGATGGGAGAGGGGTGGTGAGCGTGGATGAGAGGAGAGGAGAAAGTCTGGGCTCCAGGAGCTCCCTGGGCAAGTCTGGGCAGGCAGCGGACGTGGGCACTCGAGGGGCAGGCTGCAGGCGGGCACCAGCCCCCGAGCGTGTGGCGGGCAGGCCCAGGCAGGCGGGCAGCAGAGGGGCTGGTGGCAGGGCCGTGAGGGTTCATGCCCAGGCTTGTGTGCCTGGTCCTGGTGGGCTGCTCTGAACCCCATTCCCCAACCCCAGCGCACAGACACTTCCCCACACGCCCACCTGCTGCTCAGTCCTGCCCAGGATCAGCACTGCCTGCAGGGGTGAGGTGGGGGGTACACCAGCTCTAGCTCCCAGCCTCAGCACAGGGACATGAGAGTTCCTGGGGACTTAGGTGCATCCTGCGGGGTACGGAGACACTGCCACCCATCTGGCACATCATTTTATACGTACCACAAGACCTCTGCAGACAGCCCCCAAATGCAGTGAGCTCCCCTCTCCTGGCCTCACCCTCAGGGTTCCCAGGCCAGACCCCCACCCCTGCCCATCCCCACCTCGGCTTGGCTCAGCCTGACCCTCGGCCAGGGGTGTCCTTCTCTAGGCAAGCCCTAGCCGTGGCGGACACCCTTTATTCCTCCATGATTGACCAGGGTAAGTCCCAGGGGCACGCTCAGACAACCCCAGAGCCCTGCAAGGCAATGCTGGTCCCCAGGTGTGCCTGGCGTGGGGCCCCCGCTGGGGTCCAGAGCTGCCTGAGCCCCTGCTGGCTGTGTCCCTGCTCAGCCTTTAGACCCAGGGTGCCACGTTGGCAAGTGTCCCTCTGCCCAGCTCGCACTGGGACTGTGCTGCCCAGCACCCGCTCCGGCCAGGTGCATGGGCAGCCTGGCCCACACGGGCAATGCCGAGGGTCTGCAGGGAGGGCGGGGGACGTCCTGGGCTCTGCTACTGGGGGCCTGGTGTGGCGGGCTTGGCGGGATGGCGGCTCCCTGGTCTGCAGGGTCAGAGGCTGGGGAGCCAGCAGTGGCTTCACCCCTCCCAGTCCATAGTCCTGAGCAGACGACCTTCTTCCTTCTCCCCTTCCCTTCAATCCCCAACTTTCTGGCCCTAAAGCCTCCAATATGGCCACGGAGGAGGCACCCGGTACCCCTCTGTACCTGGCGAGTGCCACCCTGGGGCATGGCTGGGGGAATCAGCTTCTGCTGGGCCTGTCACAATCTGTGCTTTGGGGTCTGTCCCTACTTCTTGGGGTTCCCGGGGCCACTGGGCTGGCCCTGAGAGGCAGGGTGGCTGCCAAAGCCCCCATCCTGAAAGGGCAGACTTTAACAGGAGGGCGCCAGGTCGAGGCCCTGAGCCCCGGTGGCGTGGCCAAGGCTGTGGCACGGTCAGTGTCTCTGGTAGGTTTACTGAACAGACCAACGGCTGACCCATAACGCGGCCGCCTGTGCCTGAGGATGGCATGTTCCAGGCCGGCCCCCCATCGGGATGACAGTTAATATTGCCAAGGTCTGGGAGGCTGCACTGGCCAGGGATGGGGACGAGGATGGGGACAGCTCTGTTGGTCAGGAACAGGAAGAGGGCCAGGGGCTGAGTCCGCTATCTTGATGCCCTCCTCCACAGCAGACTGGCAGTCTGGAAGGTTCCACGCAGCCCTCCTCGTGGCCAGGGCACAGTTCAGCTGACCTCTTGGATCCCTGGTCATAGGGCCACCACCCATCCCCAGCTGAACCCGCCTTGCAGCAATAACGCAAGAAACCCCTCCCCTAAGTGAGCTCGTCCTACAGCTGAACGTGGGCCATCTCACTGAAGCCCTGCTCTCTCCAAGTTGGGGGGTCCCTCCTCAGCTGCACTTTACAGATGGACAAATAGAGGCCCAGAGGGAGATACGTCCCAAGGCTAGTGAGTGGCAGATAAAGGGGCCAAGCTGCTCCTGGAGCTGTTTAGGGGGTCAGGAGGCCACGGGAAGGAAGAGCTGAGTGCTGTGACACATCCCCACTCCCCAATCCCCAGGTTCCCAGGGCGGGGCAGGGCCCCCCACCAGACCCAGCTCCCCACTGAGAGGGGCGGCGGTCAGGCCCACAGTGGAGTCAAAAGTAGGCCCTTGGGCATCTGGGCTGTGTGGGAGAATCGCCCGCATTCTGTCTTTGCCAGCAAAGCCGGAGCTTCCTCTTTCTCGGAAGGACCCTGCAGGGATGTGGGGATGACAGGCTGCTCTGGTGCAGGAGGGCAGCGGGTAGGGTCAGAGCACCCAGGTTCTTGATACAGCGGGTTCCAGGAGGGGAGGTGGCTCCGCCTGGCTGACAGCCTGGAGTGGGCGGCAGTGCCACGCTCACCTTCACGGTCGAGTTTACACAGTACTTCAGGGGCTGAAGCGTCCAGGCTCTGAGACAAGCTTTGTGCATCCAGCACATCCCCAGCGGACATCCCGGTCAAAGGATGGTCAGCACTCAGACCTGCAGGCTCCGGCACGGGGGTTAGCTTGCCCGGGGTCAGCAGCCCTGTTCCCGGGTACCTATAAGGTGCCAGGCTGAACACAGGCCCTCTCTGTCCACCTCAGAGCAGTGGGGTTGGGAGACCGTCTAGATTTCCAGGCTCAGGGAGGGCCGGCTGGGTCTGAGGTCCTGTAGCTGGTGAATGGCAGGCCTGGGTCTGACGCCTGACCCCAAAGCCAGCTCTGCTCTGTGGGGCACAGCCATCCAAGTGGGGCTCGGCTACAGGTGGAAGACAGGTGGAGCTTGGGCTCGGTGGGACAGGGCCACAAGATCTCCCGGTGGCAGGAGGATGAGACCAAGATGACAGCACACCATGCCCTGCTCTGAGACAGTGCCACACCAACAAGCCCAGAGAAGGCAAAGACCACCCTATTCCCCCCACTGATGCAGAACAAAGGCCTAGACGCTGTGCCAGCTCCCGCCCTGCCCCAGACTTGCCCGGGGCCTCAGGCCGCCTGAGGTCAGTGTGCTGCCTGGGGAGGGGGAGGCGCCCAGGAGCCGCGTGGCCCCGGGTCCTGTCCTGTGCCGAGCAGCTGGGCTTCACCGACTTGGCCAGCTAGTGTGCCCTAAGGGACAAGGATGCTCCATGGCCCCAACCTCCTGCTTCTGGCGCCTCACTTGGTGGGGGGCGCCTGGGGTGACAGTGGGTTCCATGCTCAGGTGCCCTGGCAGAGGACAGGTGTTAGGGACTGAACCATGTCCCCCAAATTCATATGTTGAAACCCTAACTCTCCATGTGATTGTTTTAGGCAATGGAGCCTTTAGGGAGGTGACCGAGGCTAAATGAGGTCATAAGGGTGGGGCCCTGGTCCCACAGGATTAGTGCCCTTCTAAGAAGAGAGAAGTCATCGAGCTCGCTCTCTCCTCTGCAGAGAGAAGAGCCCACGAGAGGAGACGAGTGAGGAGGTGGCCATCTGCTGAGACCCCTGTCCGGAAACCAACACTGCGGGGGCCGAGGTCCCAGACGCCCAGCCTCCAGAACCGTGAGAAATGAACGTCTGCCGTTGAAGCCGCCCCATCTGCGATGTTCTGTCCCAGCAGCCCGAGCTGGCTAACACGATGGGCCGGGCAGCAAGAAGGCGGGGAGCTGCACGCACGGCGGAGTGAGGGAGGTGGGGGTGGGGCCCCAGGTGGAGAAGCTGAACCGGCCGCCCGTGCCGTCTCCACTGTGAGACTCTGGGGGTGTCCTGTTGGAGTGAAGGAGCTCCTGCCTCCAGAGCGCTGGATGCTGCAAAGCCCTGAGCTGGTCTACACCCGCCTCCTGACCTCAGACTCACTTTGTCCCATCTCTGCCACCGGTGTGGCCATCGAGCTGCCACCTGTCCCTGCCCTTCCCCAAATGCCACTGCTTCTATCTCTTACCAGCTCGGGCACCACCCAGGCCTTCCCATCGCCAGTGCTCACCCTGGGCAGCTCGCTGACCCCCTGCCTCCCCGTCCCTTCCAGAACATTCTCCAGTGGGGCTCTGCAATTCTGTCCTCCACCTGTTGGGCCTGGTCCCATGGCCAGAGCCTTGTGAGCACCCGCTAAGCCAAACCTTCCCCTCCCGCTCCGTTCGGCTCCAGTCTGTTCTCTCCTGCCCACCATGGCTGAATTATCCCATAACTTGGAAAATCATGGCAGCCAAATATTCCTGTTGGATGCTATGTGCCAGCTCTAGGCGTGCAACATGGGGTGTCCCCAACCCTCCACAGCCCTGCGGATGCTCTCCCTCTCTCTTTTCAGAGCTGAGGAAACTGAGGCACAGAGAGGCCCTGTGATGCTCCCAAAGTTGCATGGATGCATACAGGGCGTCAGCTCCAGAAGTTCTCGCCCTGCCCCCACCTACCCCACCAACCTGTCACCGAAGGCCAGGGCCCAGTGGGCAGGTCCACTCTGGCTGGGGGTCCTACTGTGTGCTTGACTCCAGTCACTTCACACCACTCCCTGGGCCACATGTGATGCCAGAAGGGACAAAGCAGAGAGGGGCCGCTGCTGGGAGTGCCCGGGTTCAGGCTGAGGAGGGCATGGAGGAAAGGGGTGGCATGAGGGGGAGTGTGGGGGTGTGTGTGTGTGTGGGGGGGTGGGACCCCTGGAGCTCAGAATGGCAGGTGTGGAAAACCTCCCTCAATAGCCACACCCTCCACGCAGCCGCTGGAACCCTCTGCACAGGCTGGCCTCTGCCTGGCCCCCTCTTGTGACAGGGAACCCCTACTCTGTACAACTCTGACTACTGAAAATTTCTTGTAAATGTTCCTGACATTGACCCATAGATTCAACTCCTGGGAAATAAAACTATATGAGAGGAAAATGTATAGGAGGAGGTTTGCCATAACAGGATAGACAATGATGACAAACTTCAGACAGCTCAAATTCAGTGCCCTAAATACTGGGGGCGCTAGTCCCTCTGAACTTGCCCTTCAGTTGTCTTGGGCACAACACACACACACCACACTCATGCCACATTCACACACAACGCTCACACGCACGCAAACTGGGAGTGACTTCCGGGCCCACCGTGGACCAACCCCAGAATCCCAGAATGAGCTCCCTGGTAGTGTGGTCCCCTCCCGCCTCTGAGGGTTCCTCTCCTGCACTGCCCCTTGCTCACTCCGCTCCAGACACACTGCCTCCTTTCTGTTCCAGTCTCACTCCTGCCCCAGGGCCTTTGCTCTTGCTGTTCCCTCTGCCTGGAGCCGTCCTCCCAGGAAGGCTTGCTCATCTGTCAGAGAAGCTGCCGTTGTACCTCCATCATCTGTTCCTTCACGTGGATTCCCTCCCCTCTTCCTCCTCCCCTCCTCCCTGCACTGTGCTCGGCTCCTCTGGCCCCTTCCCCGCCCTGCAACCCAAACCGGCCCCAAATTGGGCAAACGCTCACACACAAACCAGCCCGCCCCCGGCCGTGGAGGCAAGGGTTCAAACAACGCCACCAATTTATAAACAATTTTCCCTGTGACGATTAAGTTACATTTTCCCCAATAGCTGCTTAATTTTCTTGTCAAAAATACACAGTTTTCACATTTGTCTCGCTGTAAGGGTAATTAATTTCCAGACCATAAGTAAGAACTTAATTTGATACCTGCAAGGATTATAAACTATTTCAAGCTGTTGTTTACATGAAATCAAGAAAGATTCGTTCTGTTTGCAATTATGTTAATGAGGAAATAGAGTAGGTATTTTTTTTTTTAGGGAACTCGGCATCATTTTGCCGTTACCAATGAATTAGTCTAAAAGGGCCCGCTGCTGCTGCAAACCCTCCATGGCTATTTTTAAGGTGACCCTGGCTGGTGAGGGGGCCCCGTGGTCCAGCCCGTATCCTGAGGAAAGTTTTTGTGTGGGAACAGCTCGGATGATCAGGGCTGGGTCAGCTCTGGGGACTGGCCTGTCCCCAGATTTTTGGCAGTGAGCCGGGCTGCAGGTAGGACTGAGGACCAAGGAAACTTCTGACGGGGAGAGGAAAGCGGAGGATGGTCAGGGCATCCCCTTTGGCCTGGTGTTCCCACTGCATGATCACAGAGGCAGCCCAGGAGAGGGGCTCAGCGCGGGCAAAGGCTCGGGGGCGTGAGAGGTCCCATGTGCCCGAGAACGGGGCCAGAGCAGAGGAAGCGTGGAGGTGGGCGGCAGAGGAAAGGGACCTGGGTTGTGCTGTGATGGCCACATAGGCCCCGCCACGCAGAGGAGGAAGGAGCCTTCAAAACACACGAGGGGGTAGTCAGATGTGCACGGAGGCTGGACCCTCTGCCCCAGGCCGGCTGTGGCTGGGGAGGTGGGGCCAGCACGATGCCCGGCCCTCTCCCGGCACCCGGCCTGCAGCACTGTTCTCATCCTCACAAGGCCTCCCCCGAGCCTGCCTGGAGTGGGCGGCCTCGAGGCTGTGGGCAGAGTCCCTGTAAATCCAGGGATGCTGGAGCAGCCCAGGTGAGGCCGAAACAATGTCCCGTTGTGGCCCCGTGGGGATGGTGTGCCACCACTTGCCACCAGCCCTACGTAGTAAAGTCTCTCCCCACGGATCCAGTTTCGCCCCGCTGGCCCCTGGGGGGTTAGGCCTGGGACAGGCACCGGCTCACTTGACACAGAAACCATTTACGGCCGGGATAAAGGCCGCTTGTGTTGGCACCGAAAGGCGAGTATTTCCCTGCCCCATCGTCTTGTCACCATCACATCTGTCAGGTGGTGTGCGCGGGGGCAGCGCAGCAATGGGGCTTGTGTGGGGACAAGGACAGGCCCGTCATAAGGAAGAACAGCCCACAGTCTCTGGCTTCCTGGGAAATCCGCGAGGATGTCCCTCTGCCCCGGGCCTCAGTGGGCCCATTATCTGGGGGAGGAGGGCAGCTCCAAGGCAGAGAGACTCATGGCCCTGAGGGGCCAGAGGGGGAGCAGGCACGGGGAGGCCCACGACCCGGACACAGGCCCATTCAGGGACGTTTCCTACACAACACGGAGGGTGTATGATAGGAAACAGGCCGGCACCAAGGAAGGGCCCTCAAGCTTGGCGCCTGGCCCCTGGGGTCGGAGGCCTCGCCCCCTTGGGAAGAGGCGGGAAGGCTGGGAAGATGGGGAGCAGCAGGGAGGACGTGGGAGGAGAGCAGAGGCCTTTCCGCCACCTTGTCACCCAAGCTCAGAGTGCCCACCGGCCTCTGCTTAGCCTGGTCCTCCCGCCTGGGGGCCGGGATGATTGGCCGCCCCCGCCACCAGCGCATCTCAAATGGAGCCCTCTCAGGACTGTGGCCACCACGGGCAGCGTCGCGAGCGGGGGGGGACACGGGCTGTGCCGGCTTCTGGCAGGAGACAGACAATTTCAGGTGGTGTTTAAACGGTCACTTTGACTTTAACATTCAAGCGCCTGCTTTCACGGGCGTTAACGTGCATAGAACAGCGCGCACGAGCCACGACCCCGCGGCTCTGCAGGGGCATCTCTTACGGCGAGGCTGCCACACGGAAAGCACTTAGGTTTACAGAAGTGGGTGGGGACCCAGGGGACGTTATGTAAAACGGAGCATGGGGAGCCCCACCGACGTGAAGGGACCCCATGCAGGACCCTGGGCGGGAGAGGGGGGCCGCTCTCCCTTCACTGGGGGCCTCACCAGGCAATGACCCTGTGAGGTGGGGGTGGCGGCCACACCTGACCCGCCCGGAAGCACCTGCCCACAGAGGCTCCTCACGGGCCAAGAAGAGACAGGCTCCGGCCAGGTTTATGGAAAAGAAGTTGGTTTTCCTTATAAAAGGGTGGGGAGGGTTCGGAAGGCTCTGTGCCTGGGGGACTTGGTGCAACTGAAAGCCTGGGGGGGGGGGGGGCAGAGTGGGCAGGTGGGACCAGAGCTCTGCTGGGCTGGGAGGGGCTGGGGCTGGGCCCGGGAGCAGTGCCCACCTGTGCCCGAGCGTCACCGGGGGTCGGATCTGAAGGTGCCCAGGCGAGTTTTGCCGCACAGCTCCGACTTCAGGAATAGGGGGACGACGACGGAGTGGGACAGTCCACCTGAACCCCTGAGGCCATGTCGGTGGTGTCCCCAGAAAGTGGCGTAGCCCCTAACCGCAGGCCCAGGCGCGGCAGCTCTGTGGGCCCCGTTTCTCCTCTGCCCTCGGCAGAGAGGCCCCCAGGAAGGAGGCTGAGCGTCCCCCTCTGTTCAAGGTGCTTCTACTCAATCCACGCAGCACCCATGAGGCAGGGAGAAGACACGGGAAACTGAGGCAGAGAGCAGCAAGGTGACCGCTCCTTCAGCTGGCGCACTGATGGAGCTGAGTGGATGTGGGAGCAGGAGCCGAGAGAGGACGCGAGCCCTTGGGCACTGACCACCGTGGGCTCGGGGGGGTGGGGGGGGCGGGTCTGGACGCGGCGCCTGCCCTCCCTCCCTCTGTGATGACCCACACCCCCCAGGCACCTTCTTGCCCTCAAAGGACAGGGATTCGTGGGCTTCACAGCTTCCCACCCACCCGGAGAGCGAACTCGGGACGGACGGGGCGGGGGCGCCGTGGGGGCCTCCAGTCTTGGGCTCCTCCCTCATCCAGCAGATACAGCAGCTGCCTCGTCCACTCTGCCTTCTCCCCTTCCCAGGGAATGGCCGGTCCCCAGCCTCCTCACCCAGGAAGCCCTCCCTGGACGTCAGCGGGGCCTTGCGCTCCCTCCGCAAACACACTGGTTTCCCCCTGACCTCAGAGCGCCCAGCCGAGCTCAGGGCTGGAGGGGTGCTGGCCCCCCAGCGTGAACCCCATCCCCTCCCCTGCCAGGCCCAGCCCACGGCCTCCCTACTCTGGCTCTGCTGAGGCCCAGTCTCGATGTCTTGCCTCCTGTCTCTGTGGCTCCTCCCTCTCCACCTCCTTCCTTCACTCTTTTCCACCCGGTTTCCAAGCACTGGGGTTCCAACTGCCCCCTGAAGACGTCCAGAACAGAACTCCTGCCTGCCCCTGACCCGCCCCAACCTTGTCCCCCTCCAAGGTAAGACCCCAGCCAGGCGCTCCCCTCAGAAACCAGGCGCCCTTCTGGACACCCCAGGCCCTCAGTCTGCCCATCCAGTCCAGTGGACCGCAGGCCGCAGCCCCACAGGCGTCCACCCTCGTGCAAGGCACCAACATCGGGTCCTAACCCCACTGCAACCCCTCTCTACTCTTGGGGCTCCCACCGTCACCTACCTCTAGGCCTCTTCCCAAGAACCAGCCCCTGCCCGCCTACCCCACCTCTTAGGGAGATTTCTAAAGTCCCTAACTCAGCTGGCAAGGCCAGGCCCATGTCTCACTAACCACCTCTGCCTCATCTGCTCCTCAGCCTCAAAATGGCTGTGTCCCACGGACCCCAGGGCCTTTGCACGAGCCATGCATGCTGTGGACTCTTCCACCCTATGTCACCCTCTGCCTCATTCACTCCTGGTTGGTACCAGGCCCCTGGCCCCCTGACCAGGGGAGCCCCTGCCTGCTGGGTACGTCCCCCTTTTCACGGTGGGAAATACATAATTACGGGTCACTCTGTGCATCCCCTCCTCTGGCTGCTGGACTGTGTGTTCCAAGGGGCAGGGAACAGCCTGCCCCATTCGCAGTGGCAGCCCCTGCAGGTAGCTGGTGTCCAGTGGACAGAAGATGAACGCACACACGTATGCGGGGCTTCAGCAGTCCTTTCCTGGCTTCTTTACTTTCTGGTCCTGTGACTGCTGGTCCCTCTGCCCAGACCAGAAGGGGCTTAATTTTAGGATACCCGTGGGGTCTGGCAGGGTTGAGAAGATACTGTCACGGGACCCCACTAGAGCAGCTTCCACCGTGGCTGGTGGATGTGGCCCCTCTTATCGAAAGGTGACGTCATAAAGCCTTAACACCAAGATCCCGTGCGTCTGGCAGGCACACCCGGGTGGCCCCGCACGGCGCCAGGAAGACTGGATCCACTGTGGCTGTGGGGCTCCCCCCACCAGATGCGCTCGGCCCAGGCCGCGTGGGATCCCGTCTGTAGTGTTGCTCTGGTTCTTGGGACCGAGAGTGCCCAGGTGACACGGGTCGCCTGGGTGCAGGCACCTCGGAGTCCCCACCCAGGGGTGGGTGCTGGTGGTCCATAGGGGTGTCCACAGGCCCCGCTGGGGAGCAGCCGGGTGGGCTCTGCTGGATAGAGTGTGCTGGTGCGGGCGGCAGGCCGGCCGGCCACCTCCCTTCCCACACAGATGGCTCTTTATGTGTGAGACCGACCTGTGGCTCCCAGCCGGCGGGGAATAGAGGGGGCTATGCACACCGACCAACCTGCACCCCAGGGCGGCGGTGGTGGGGGTGGGCAGGGAGCGGGAGGATGGGAGGGGCGTGCACGGCCCCACAGGGACCCTCTAGCCACATTTGCCTCTCTTCAGTCTGTTCTCAATGGACCAGAGTAATGTAGCTAAAAATGGGATTTGTGTGGTGGCTCTCCCCGGGCCCAGAGCCCCCATCTCCCTCCAGGTGAAGCCTCGAGTCCTTCCAGAGGCTCCCAGGGCTCAATGCCTGCCCACCCTTTTGCTGTCTGCTCCACCTCTAGGCTCTTCCTCACCCCTCTGCTCTAGCCACACTGCTGCCCTGCTCTTGCTCAAAACAAGCCACGTATGGGCCCACCTCAGGGCCTTTGCACTTGCTGTGCCCTCTGCCTGGAACACTGTTCCCCCAGACAGCCTTGGCCCCCTGCCCCCCTGAGATCTTTCCTGCAGATGAGCACACCTTCCAGTCTCCTTTTGAAAGGCCCAGGCCCTGCCTGGACACAGGGGTTTCTTCTGAGCCAGAGCAGGGTGTAAGACTTCGCCCCTCAGGCTGCCCTTTGCCTTGTTGCCTTTCTGAGAGCAGGACCGGTGACAGGGCCTGTGTACTGGACATTTTCTGGATGCTGGACCCACAGGCACACCCCATACACTGCTTGCTTGGTCCACACACTGGTTCCCACTTCACAGACAAGGATCTGGAGGTCAGAGGGGCCCCGGAGGCGCGGGCCTTTCTGGTCAGCCCTCCCTCACCCTGCAGCCTCTTCCAAACTTGGGGAGAGGTCCGAGGCTGCCCTGCTCTGGGCCCGCACGGCCACCCCCCGGAGGCCAGGGGAGTGAGGGAGGGGGTGGCCGTGGGGGAGGGGGCCGAACGCAGGCATGAATGGATGCTCCGGTGACGAGGGCGGGAGCAGCGGATGGGGAACGGGGTGGGGAGGGAGCGCGCTGCCAACCCAAACAGCCCAGCGCGCCTCAGCCCCGTGTTTAATCCACAAAAATTTCCATCTGCCTCTGGAGCCCTGGAACCCGGGCAACGAGAGGCGCGCGCGCTGCAAAGTAAACACGGCTGCGGCGACGCCCGTGCGCCCGCGTCCCGGGCCCGGCGCAGCGTCAGCCATTTTGTGCAGCGGCGTCCACGGTGCAGCGGAGCCCACGCCTGCGGATTCCGGAGGCCCGGGCGGGGAGGAGGCCGCCGCCACTTGTTGCATGTGGCTTTGCGGCTGGGGACCTGCTGGCATCCACCTGCCACCCTGCCCGGGGCCGGCGAGGCCGCGCTTCCACCCCATCAGGCCCGGGGCCCACCCTCGTGCCACCCGGTTCCCACCCCTGCATGTCCCCGGACGCTGGCACCCTGTCTCTGGCACTGGCAGTGTGGACCCTGACGGGGAGGTGGCCCAACATGCTGCCTGGGTGCCCTGCTGCCAGATTTCAGGGCCCGGGCCACTGCCCCTGTCCGGGCTGGTCCCCTCCCGGGGGGCAGGCGGGACAGCCCTGTGTCTGGGCTGGGACGTCTATTTTTAGTAGTGACCAAGCCACTGCTTAATATGCAGGATGGGCTGGGGGCAGGCTGTGCCCTGACCCGCAGGGTGACAAGTTTAAAAAAGGGCCCATTTTGATCAAAATACATGTTTTTCTGAGGTCAGCCAAGGCGGCCGGGCAGGGTTTGCCACAAAGACAAGGCTCGGGCCGCCCTCACGCGGGTCCCCAAAGACGGCTGCCCGGCTCGATGCCCCCAGTGATGCTGTTCATTATATGTCACCAAAGAGAGCCCGCGAGGGGCTGTCCACTACCAGGCTGCACACCATGGCCAGATACGCACGTCTCCTCTGCCACCGACCCCTATCCCCTGCCTGTCTCAGAAGCAGTCAGCCCACAGAAGCTGACACCGGCTTGAGTTAAATTCTTAAAAAATGTAAATTTCCTTTCTGGCCAATATTTGAGCCTATAAATAGAGTCGTTCAGGAGAGGCCAGGCTGGAGGGGTATGTTTCCCGGGCAGCCTGGGGGAGAGACACCCAGGAAGAGGGGTGGGCAGAGGGAAAGCAAGATTCTTGGGGGCGCTGCTGAGGATGTGAGAAGCAGGAGGCCTCAGGCTGCAGGGGAAATTAAGGCTCAGACTCAGGAGGCTTGTCCAAGGCCAGCCAGTGGGCTCAGGGCGGAGCTGGAGCTCTCAGGTTGGCCTCTGACCCCACCTCCTGCCCAGTGGCCAGCCCACCTGCGTGCCCAATCTCTCTGAGCTCTGCTCTCAGACACCCGGGTCTCTCAACTCCGAACTTGCCACAGGGCCTTGGCACACAAGGTTCCCTGGCCTGGATATGGATCAGCTCCCGAATCCTCCCCACCATGCTTGGCATAGAGCATTAATATCATCCCCTCACGGATGGTAAGGAGACTGAGGCACTGAGAGCTGCTGTCACTTGCCTGGGTCTCATGGCCAGTGAGCCAAAGGGGCAGGTCTTGAACCTCTGGCTGCAAAAGTACAAAGGGAGGGCCCGAGTTTCACCCTCTGAGAAAGGGGAAGGGGGATTGGGAGACCCCTTGGGGACCACGTGCGGGCAGACAGCCTTGTCCCTTCAGCTGGAGGTAATTAGGGTGCCCACCCGACTCCAAGGGGTAGGTGAAAAGATCTGGCACCCAGTGCTCCTGGCTCCTCCCACAGAAGGCTCTGGGCCTCTGGGTCATCGGGTGTGTGGGCAGCGGCAGTAGGGGACCAGGCCACATTAAGTGCCCCTAAGCACGTGTACTTCTCTCCTCTTTCCTCCAAACTACATTGACCAAACCAGACTTGTCCTCCCAGACCAGGACAGGGGGGAAACTGAGGCTCAGGGAAGCTGGCGGGCACTGCCTGAGTCCCCTGGGATGGGTTTCCCTGGGAGGCACAGGGTACCTCCCCATGGGCCTCCTCCTTGGGGCCCTGCCCAGTCACAATGGCTCAACTTTCCTGGAGATAGGGACCCCCTGCTGGGGGCACTCATCAGGGTCCCTGCTTTTCACTGAACACCTCCCCACCCCGACCCCACCCAGTATTCGAGCAGGCCAGAGACAGGCTTCAAAAGCCACATTCCTTTCTGGGAAGCCAAGCGTTTGATGCCACTAACAGGCGAGGCCATCCACCCTGGGGGGCTCTGCTCCTGCTGGCCAGGAAGCAGTGGACTAGGGGGCAGTGAGGGGCGAGCCACGAGGCCAGCCTTCCTGCCTCCAGCCTCCATGGCGGGAGGCCAGGATAACAGCCCACGGACACGCTGTCCAGAGCGCCTTGTCCTGACGCCAGCTCCAGGTTCCAGCTCTGGGCCAGCCTGAGCGCTGACCTCCCTCCCACAGCCATGGCCTCTTGGTGGCAAACCCCTCAGACACCACGGGGGCCTGTGGGTCTCACCCTTGATGGGATGGAAAGGTCTGGAATGCCTGCAGTTCCCTCAAAGGCCCCCTGACCAATGCCCTCATTTCAAAGACAGGGAATTGAGGCCCTGCATGTGATTTTCCAGACCCGCAGACGTGACGGGGGCCCCTGATGCCCCCAGTGGGGCTAGGTCACCCACTTCTCTGACCCCAGTGAGGGGCTCCCTGCAAATGAGGCTCAGCCCCTTGGACCGGGACTCCTGCTCTGGCCCGTCACCTGGATCATGGGGACGAGGGTGGAGAGAGAAGGGCTGACGGCAACAGGTACCCTGTGGCTGACCACGGCCCTCTCCCATCGTCCCTGTTTGTCCCTGTTGGGAAAGCACGGCTGCTGCTAACCATCAGGTGCCAGTCCACACTGGGGACAGACGGCTAGACATGGGTGCCCCCAACCCTGCTGGGGGCTTGACTCACGAAACCAAGCCCAGTATGTGGGCCCCTTGGGTGCCAGGCTGTTCTAGGGGTCCTGATGCAGGGGGAGGGCTGAGCTGCTGGCCATGCTGTCGTCCCCCTGAGTGGCCAGCCACTGACACGGGGCCCCGGATAGGGCTGCTGAGGTGAGCCCTATGTGGACAAGAACAGGTCGGCCGTGGAGGCCACCTTACACTCAGGTGGGCAGGCCCAAGTCACAGAGTGTGTCTGCTGCCTCTGGACGCACGTAGGTGGACAGACGAATGTCCCTATCAATGGATGACTCCAAAGGTTTCTGCTCCCCCCATCGTGTTGTCCTGCTGGGACCACATTCCCCAAATCCTCTGGGCGGGGCCGCACAACTCATTCTCGCCAATGGGATCAAGCAGACATGATGTGTCTGTCACTTCCTGGCTGGGGGAATTAAGAGCTGGCAGGGGCCTGGCCCTGATGGATGGCCCCATCTTGGCATGGAGAGGGCCAGCGGGAAAGGAGGCTCAGATCAACAGCCAGGACCGGATGACGGGTGCTGAACGTACCCGGAGGCCCAGAGAAGACTCTCCAGGGAAGGACTCCGAATGTGAGACTAGGGGACAGTCCTTCGTGGTGGGAGAGTGGGCCTGGCTGACAGAGGACTGAGGACCCGAGCGGAAGGCCGGACAGAAACGGCGACTACCTCGTCTCCGACGCGCCTCCACTGAAATACCCCGGAACACGCATGCCGACTGGGAGAAGCGTCTCGACCTCAGACAAAATGAGAGCTGAGCATCTCTGAATTGCACACGCTGTCTACGGCCCAGACCACCCAGCGTCCTGGGGCTGGGCTGAGCCCACTGCTCTCCCCGACTCTGTCTTGGGCAGCATGGTTTCATGAACTGGCATCCCTGTTCTTGGTGTCTCACTTGCTTGGCCACTCACTGGGGTGTCCCTCTGGGGTGACTGATGGGCACAGGCTCACAGGCGCAGTGGATTAAGGCTGCACAACCTTCCACAGCTGGAGGCACCTCGGTTTATCCGAGTCTGCCCTCTCTACAATCAAGTGGCTCCTGGTGTCTCATTGTCACAAATCAGTGTCCCCAGCCCTGGTGCTCCCCATACTGGGAGTGGAGAGGTTAGCTCAAAGGGAACGTGCATTTGTAACGTTAACAGAGGCTGCTAGAATCCTGTCCAGAAGCCCTGTTCCTGTGGTCATTCATGTCCCTGCCAGCAATGTGAGAATGTGAGTGTGCCGGTTTCCCCACATGGGTGCCAGCATGGGCTATTATCATTTTTTTAAATTTTGACGTCAGTGGGCATTCCCCTGGCTGCTGGTGAGGTGGGCATCCTCCCACAGAGGACTGGCGGCCCAAGCCGGGCCGTCTGTAGGAAGACGCCTCCTGAGCCAGGCTCTAAGGCAGGGCCTGTGGGGGCTGCCCTGGTCGGGACGCCAGGTGCGGCTCCCCAGAGGCCCCAAGCGGCCCAGACCCAAAGGACTTTGACCTCAGCCTCCCTCCAGGGGCCCAGCAGCCCCATCCCAGGGGCCGTCAAGTCTCCCTGGTACTTGCGGGGTGCGGGGACTCCCCGGCAGGCCCGCCCACCTCCGCCCAGGAATCGAAGTGGTGGCGCTCAGCGTCAACTGACGCTTTCATTATAGGTTTATCTTTGAAACCCTAGACAAAACAGGGCTTGTGTGGTTTGACTGAAGAGCCAGCACCTCAGGACCTCGCCATCCACTAAGACGGCTCCTCAGGAAAGAAAAAATACACTAACCTTAAAATAACCAGTTCCCAGAATAGCAACTAATGACGGCTTCTGAAGGGAGCCCTTTGATCAGCCAGAGCCCCACGCCTTCGCCTATTTACGGCTGTGTCATTCAAGAACAGCTCACCAGCAAAGGGAGAAGGGTTGGGGGGAGGCAGAGGAAAGTGGGGGCTGGGCAGAGGGGAGGCGGGCCAGGGCCGTGCGTACCCGTTCGAGGCTGCCCGACTTTCTGATGCAGCCAGCCCTAGCTGGTGGTGAGGTGCTCCGTGGAGGCCAAGGCAGCTTGGTGCTCCAGGGGCGGCCTGGAAAGGCAGCCTCGGGCAGCGAACACTGCTCCCAATGGCCTCCTGAGAGCCCGAGTGGGGGGCAGCCAAGGCCTGTGGGAGGCGGATGCGATTATAAGAACCTGAATCCCAGGCGGGCTGTCCTCAGGGACCGCGGGGAGGCGTGGGTCATGGGCCCTGGGGGTTCAAGGGAGGGGATTCCAGGGAGATTCTGTGGAATGGGGGCCCAGAGGGGTCTGCAAGGACGCGCCCCCATTGGGGAAAGGGGTGGTAAGGAGAGGATGCCCGAGCTATAAGATGCTGCCCTCCCGCCCAGCTGCCTCGTGTCTGCCCTGCGTCAGGCCCCCACTCACCTACCGGTGTTCACTGAGCACCTCCCTGGCCCTGGCCTGCCTCAGATGCCAGCTGGGGACCACACTCGCCCCCGTGCACAAGGACATGGCAGTCTTCACCTGCCCTATCCAGACGCCGAGTCACCAGGCCCGCTAGGCTATGGAGGAGCACTCGAAATCTGGCTCATGAGACTGAGGAACTGACGTGTAATTTGATTTAATTTTAACAATTAAAATTTAAATGTAGATCCTCAATTCAGTGATTGGAAAATGTTTAGGTACGTTTGGAACGACTGAGGTATGGGAATCTCCTTCAAATATAAATTTTATGAAATCTAAACGCAGACCAAGTAGTTCTGATGGAAACTTCGCATCTGAACTGGATGCGCTTTGAGTGTAAAACATACACTGGCTTTTGAAGAAAGAATGGTGGCCATCCCGACAGTTTTTTATGTTGATTATATATTGAAGTGATAACATTTTTTTCAATCTATTGGGTTAAATGAATTTAACCTGTTTCTTTTTATTATTTTTTTAAATGTGACTACTAGAAAATTTAAAATTATACCCGTGGCTCACATTTTCTTTCTGTTGGACAACATTGGCCTAGGTCAAGGGTCTGCAAATCTTTCCATCAAGGGCCAGACAGTAAATGTTGTAGGCATCATAGATCACACACAGTCTCTGCCACACATTCTTCTGTGTTTTTTGTTTTTTGTTTTAAATGCATAAAAAGGTTGGGGGCCCAATTTGATCTACAGGCCAGTTTGCAGCCCCTGGTCCAGAGGCTCCCAGCTGAATCGGGCCAGCTGGCCTCAGTACAATACCACTTACTTAGTGGGGGATTGGTTCCTCTCTGAGGGGTGGAGGGCCTGGAGAAAGCTGTCCTCAGTCCAGCCTGCTGAGGGCTGATGGCCCAGCTGGACACCCTGGAGTCCCAGCATGAGATCCAGTTATGATTAAGACCCTAGGAACCAGCGTGAACCAGACACATTACTACTGCCCAGTAGCTCCCAGTGTCATGGGGAGCTGGAACACAGCAGGAACCAGCACTGGGAGCTGGGGACATAGCGGCCGTGAGACACAGGCTGCCCAGAAAAATCCCATCTTCAAAATCCTGATTCTGTCCCTGTAAGTGGACCAGAGCTTGTCTGACCACATGTTGGAGAGGGAGATGCACCAGCATTGATGCACTAACCAGGAAGGAAGGGAGGTTACAGGCTCAGCATGTGGTGAGAATGGAACCCACAGAACTAAGAGGGGCCCTGGAGGCATGTGATGAACTGAGTCAACTTGAGCTTTGGCTTTCGTAACGTCACAGGCGATGGATGGCCACATATCCAAGCCCAGGTCTGCTCCAGCTGGGAAGTCTCACAGCAGAGCCTGACATAAAGGTGGGACCTTCAAAAGGCTCCACGCTCTATGTGAGGGACAGTGAGAAATAACCCACTTCCGGGAACGACTGTAAAGAAAACTGCCTTGCCACCAAGGGGAGTAGAACAATATTTGCCCTGAGAAGTCACATCCACAAGCTGATCCACTCTTAGCTTGGAAGCCTAAATGCATACCACCTCGGTGGTCTGGAAAACCTTGAGCCCAGAATGTAAAGTCCAGGCTGGTGGTATTCCCACGTGGATCGTAAAGGAAGAGGTCAACATGCACCCTCCCTGAGGACCTCAACGTTGCCCTGGGCCCAAAAATTCCCACAGACAAATTTTAAGATATATGAACTTACTATTTTAAAAAAGAAAACTCTTAAAAGGAATGAAACATCGTGAATGAGAGCCAGCAGAAGAAAAATAAAAACAGAGAAGCAGACTCACAAAGACTTTAGATGCCAGAATTATTGAAAACTAAATATAAAATAGCCATATCCAACCCACTTCCAGAGATTTATTTAAAGTTTAAATATACAAGTAAATAGGAAGATACTATAAAAGTGATCTGTCAAGAGTGAATAAAAATCAAATAGAATTTCCATAAATAGAAAAATAATTGAAATCTGAAACTCATTGGATGGGTTTAACAGCAGATTAGATATAGTTGAAGAAATAATTAGTGAATTGGAAGATGGAAAGGAAACACTATCCAGAATACAGAAAAACAAGGCGATTGGAAAAAAAGAGAGATTAGGAGACGTGGGGGAGAGTGAGATGGTCTACCATATGTCTAATGAAAATTACAGAAGGAGATAATAAGCTGAAGCAAAGTATGAAGAGATAATGGCCGAGAGTAATCCAGAATGGATACAAGACACCAAGCCGCAGATTAAAGAAACTTGCTGAATTGCAAGCAGAACCAACAAAAGAAACTTTGTATTGACACATCATAGTGAAGATGCAGAACACTGGAGTCAAAGGAAAGATCTTAAAAGCAGCCTGCGAGATGAGATACATTGCCATCCAAGGAGCCACAATTCATCTTCATCTTTGTTCTTAATAGAAACAGTAGAAGCCAAAGAAGAGTTGGACGATATTTCCGACGTGCTAAGAGAAAATCATTTGGCAACCTAGGGCCCAGAATTTTATACCCAGTGGAAATATTTTTTAAAACAACAGCAAAACAGTCATTTTAAAACAAAACCTGAGAGATTTTGATTTTCACTGAAGGGAATTCTAATGAATATTTTAGCCAGAAAAAAAGTGATCCTAGATGTAAGATCTGAGATGAAAAATAAATGATAAAAATAAATGAGTGACAAAAGAGGCAAATAGGCGGGTAAGTTTAAACACATATTAATTGTATAAAACACTACTAATTATGAATTTTTAGGTTAAAAAATAAACACAATTGATCCGAAATATACAACAAAGCATATAAGTCAGCAGGAGAGTGACTGAAACTGAAGTGTCCTAAGGTCCTTATTTACAAATGTGAGTAAAGACAGCAATTAGCTCTGCTTTATATCCATTTAAAATATTCTGGGTTAACCGCCACAAGAATGGCAATAGAATACACAACTTCAAAACCAGTAGAAGGAAAAACGGAATGAGAAATAATCATCCATCCAACAGGAGGCCAAAAAGAGGAGCGAAATAAACATTAAAAATTGAGTACAAATGGAAAGCACAAAATTCATTGCTAGGAATCAATCCAAATATATTAGAAATTACATTTAGTGTAAATGTATTAAACAATTTTTAAAAACACAGCCATATAGTGTTTACAAAAGACATCTAAAATGAGTACATGGGGTTAAAAAGAATTTAAAAACTTAACACCAAAATCAGAAAAATAAATCACAAGAAAACTACAGATCAATATCCTTTATGAATATAGATGCAAATATTCTGGACAAAACATGAGCAAACCAAATCCAGCAATGTATAAAAGAGATTATACACCACCACTAAGTGGGAATTGCAAAGTTGGTTTAACACCTCAAAATCAGTTAATGCATTACACTATATTAATAGAATAAGGCATAAAAACTATGTAACCATCTTGAAAGATGCAGAATGGGCATTTGACAAAATCCAATATCCATTCATGCTAAGAGCTCTGAACAAACTAGGAATAGAAATAAATGTCCTTAACCTGATAAGGAGCATCCACAGAAAACTTACAGCTAATATCACCCTTAATAGTGAATGACTGAGTGATTTTTTCCTAGCCACTTCTAGTCAACATTTTACTGGAAGTTCAAGCCAGTATAATTAGGCAAAAAGAAAAAAAAAAAAAGAATTAAAGGCATCCAGATTGGAAGGAAGAAGTTAAACTGTCTTTATTCACACATGTCATGATCCTATATGTAGAAAATCCTAAGGAATCAACAACAATAACAACAAACTTTACTAAAATTAATAACAGTGAAGTCCCCGTTTACAAGCTTGATATAAAAAACTAATTGTATTTCTATATACTAGTAACAAACAACTCAAAAATGAAATTAAGGAAACAATTCCATTGACATCAAAAATAAGAAGATATTTAGGAGTAAATGTAACAAAAGATTTGTGTACTGAAAACTACAAAAGATTACTTGAAGAAATTAAAATAGACCAAATAAATGAAAGGATATACCATGTTCATGAATTAGAAGACTCGACATTGTTAAGACGTCCATTTGTCCCAAGAGGATGTATAGATTTGACAAAATCCCTATCAAAATCTAAGCAAACTTTTTTTTTCCTTTGGGTAGAAATTGACAAGCTGATTCTAAAATTCATACAAAAATTCACGGAACATAGAAAGGGCAAAACAACTTGAAAAAGAAAAACAAAATTGGAAGATTCACTCTACCTGATTTCAAAACTTAATATCAGGGTACAATAATCAAGACAGTGTAATGTGGGTTTAAGGATAGACTTCAAGACCAATAGAACAGCATTGAGAAACCAGAAACAAACCCATTTATTTATGCTCAACTGAGTTTTGACAAAGGTACCATGACAATTCAATGGGGAAAAAAATAGTCTTTTCAACAAATGGTGCCGAGGCAACTGGATATCCATAAGCAAAACCAAAACCAAACAAAACTTAAGTTGGACTTTACCTCACACCACACCCCAAAACGAACTCAAAATAAACCATAGAGTTAAATGTAAGACTGAAATGTATAAAACTTCTAGAAGAAAGTGTTCGCGACCTTGGAGTAGGCAAAGAGGTCTTAGATACAACATCAAAAGCACGCGCCATACAAGAAAAGATAAATTGGACTTCATTGAAATCTAAAACTTTTGTGTTTTGAAAGACATGATTAAGAAAATGAAAAGACAGCCACAGAATGGGAGAAAATATTTGCAAGTCATATATTTGATAAAGGACTTGTATCCAGAACATATAAACAACTCTGACAACTCAATAACAGAACAAACTACTTAATTGGAAAATGGGCAAGAGAGTTGAATAAACATTTCACCAAAGAAGACTATGAATGGCTAATAAGCACATGAAAAGTCGCTCAACATCATTAGTGATTAGGGAAATGCAAATCAAATCCACAATGAGATACCATTACACACTCACTCCAATGGCTAAAACAAAAAAGACCAACCATACCACGTATTTGCAAGGATATGGAGAAAGTGGGACCTTTGTGCCTTACTGGTGGGAAATCAAAATGGTACAGACCTTTTGGAAAACAACTGAGACGTTTTTTTAGAAAGTTAAACAGAAACTCACCATATGAGTGGGACCACTCTTAGGAACCGAACCAAGAGAAATGAAAACATATGTCCATACAAAGACTTGCAGATAAAAGTTCACAGCAGCGTTACCCATAATAGCCCCAAACTGGAAACAATCCAAATGTCCATCAACTGGGAAATGGATAAACACAATGTGGTCTGCCCATACAACAGAGTACTATTCAACATTAAGAAGGAAAGAAATGCAGGGTGGAACGTAGAGGAGCCCCAAGAACATTACGCTGTGTGAAAAAAGCTAAACACAAAACACCACATATTGTTCGATTTCATTTACATGAAACGTCCAGAAAAGGCAAATTTCTAGCCTTAGAGAAGTTTAAGCATACAGAGACAGAAAGCAGATGGGTGACTGACTGTGGCTGGAGGTGGGAACTGGCAGTGACTGCAGGTGGAACCGAGGGGATGTGGGGGGTGTTCAAAATGTTCTGAAGCTTAGCTTGGATGCTGGCTCACACATCAAACTAGAAATTTACTAAAATCTGTCATACATTTATCTTAAATGAATTTTATGGCATCTAAGTTACACCTCAATAAAGCTTTAAAAAAAAAAAGGTGTTCAAACAAAATTAAGTTTGCCTAGACTTTAAGGGAAAAAGCACTACTTGAGATAAAGAGGGTGCTACGTAATGATAAAACGTTGAAATCCAGCAGTGAATATATAAAAACTTGAATATGATTTGTACCTAATTATAAATATATATCTAAAAATATATAAAGTAAAAATCGACAGAAATAGAAGGAAAACTAGACAAATGCTCCACAATAGTTGGAATTTCAACACATTTCTCACTAATGATAGATCAAGTAGATAAAAATATTCCAATGAGGATATAGATTTAAACAAAACAATTAACAAGCTTGTTCTAATGGACATAAAATGAAACTGCACCCAACAGTGTCAGAACGCACACAGTATTCAAGTACAAAAGGTAAATGTATAAAAATTGACCACATATTATCCCTTAAAACATATTTCAAAATGTTTCAAAGGATTGATAGCATGCAATCACTTTTTCTGACAGCAGAGCAACAATATTCAAAAGCTCTCACATTCACCACATGGCAAAAATCCTGTTGCTACACAGCTCCTGGGATAAACGAGAGGTCATAATGGAGACTAGAACAATATATATGTGAATGAACATTAAAATTAAATGCTATATATCAAAATTTGGTGGATGTAGTTGGAGTGGTATTTAGAGAAAAAATATACAGCTTTAAATGCACACCTTAGAAATCTAGCAAGTCTGAAAATTAATAACTATCCGACCTAAGAAGTTAGAGAAAGAACAATATTAATTCTAGTAAATAGAAGGAAAAAAATAAAGAGAAATGAATGAGACAAAACCAAACCTACTGTAACAAGGATCAACCAAGTCCAAAGTTTGTTGAAGATATTAATAAAATTGGCAAATAGCTGGCAAGCTTGATCAATGGGAAAAAAAGGAAGGCACGAGTAAACAGTATCGGCAATAAAAAGGGGGTGCAGCTAGTGATAATACGGACACTAAAATAATCATAAATGTCTATAGACTTGAAAACTAAGGTGAACTGTACAAATTCCTAGAATATGTAACTTGTCAAAACTGACACAAGAAGAAATAGAAAACTCAAATAGTCTCGTAACCACTAAAATCATTGAATCAGAATTAAACATCTTCCCACGAAGAAAACGCCAAGGCTAGATGAGTTTAAGTGCCACTGAACATTCAAGGGAAAAAAGGAATCCTAATCTTATACAAAATATCCCAGAATATAGAAACAGAGGGAACGCTTCTCAACTTGTTCTGTGAGGCTCACGTAAATTTGATCCCAAACCTGAGAAGGACAGTATAAGAAAGGAAAATCATGTTCCATACGTATTTCACACACAAATACGGACAAAAATTCTGGATGAAACATTAGCAAGTGGGCTCAGCAGTGTCTAGGAAATAATAGACAACGTGAAGGAGTGGTGGCTGGGTGGGAGAGGCCAGAGACTCTATAGATTGCTGGGAAAATAAGCTAAGCGTGAGATGAGGAAGGTGTGAGCCCTGAACTCAGCATGGAGGGAGTGGGGCTGAGAGCAAGGTGGGTCTTGTCGAGGCAGCTTCCGGGGGTTGGCGAGGGGGAGTTGTCTGGGATGACAACACCTCGGGGTCCCGTCTTTAGGCCTGGGTGGACGGAAGATTCCCTCTGGGCTGAGGGACAGAGCAGGAGGAACAGTGGCTGGGGCAGATGCTGAGTTCCGGGTAGCTGGGCCTGCCTGGTCCAAGGGGAGGGCAGCTGTGTGCTCAGCAAAGGGGTCCGGGGGAGGTGTGTGTGTGGGTCCCAGCTGGGGGGCATTCCTATCCAGGAGAAAGGTGTGCCTGGCCAGGGTTCTAGGACAGGAGGCAGTGGAAGGAATGTCAGGTGGTAGGGGCCCCTTCCCACCCACACTCTCTGAAGTGGGGCCTGGAAACCCAGGACTTCCCTGGGTCCGGCTCTGAGCCATGAACATTTCCGGCCAAAACAGAGAAGAAAGAAATTTTCCCAGCTCACTGTGCGCCTCATATCAGCAAAAGCAGTATGAGCTGAGCTTGCAAAATAAACAGGGCTCAACGTAAACACTGCAGCAGGTCCCGGGCCCTGAGCTAAGAATACACACTGGGGGAGGAGGGTTGGAGCAGCCTGCTTCTCCATCGGGGCCCCGGAGAGCCAAGGGGACGCCTGCCTCCCCAGCAGCCCTGGCTCCAGCGGCCGGCCGGAGAAACCCACGCTGGGGGTGCTGGGGACTGGGGGCCGGGCAGGGGCTGGTATTCTCAGGACTCCTGTCCCAGGGCCTGGCAAGGCCTCTGCCAGTGCCAGAATCAGTGCTGCTCCCCTGCCCACCACAGCCCACCCAGCTCACTGCTTGCCCGCCCCACCTTGGCCCGCGCTGTTCACGTCAGCCTCTTTTCAACCAGACTCCTTATGTTTATGAAAAGCTTTCTGGTTTCCTTGTTTCTCTCCACCTTGTCTCCTCCACCTCCTCAGGGCTTCCTCAGGGACCAGCGCTTCACCTAACTAGCTCTGTGACCTTAGGCAACCACTCAACCTCTCTGGGCCTGTTTCCCCACCTGCAAAAGAGACTTTATTTGGGCAAATAAGAGTCCTTTCCGGAATAAAGACAACATGAAAGAGTATGCGACAGCTCTAGTGATCTTTAAACAGAAGCAAAGAGCAGTTCATGACTCTCTTTTCACAACCAAAGGGAGACCCACGGGCAGCGGGGCCAGTGTCTGCCAGCGAGGCTTGCGGGGCCGGGCTGCAGGGTGGGGATGCTCTTTCTGCTCTCTGCATCTCTGGAGTGAGGTGGGCTGCATACCCAGGCCAGGCCGCAGACAGGGGTGCAAGGTACCCCAGGGACAGGGGCCATCCTGAAGGGCAAATGGGGGCTCTCCGTTGGAGCAAAGGCACGCCACTGCCAAGCCAGAGTTGCGACAAGGCCCCGGGACTCCAGGAAGAAGGAAGTGTGGGAGGCCCTTCTCCCTGCTGTGGCCCCTGGCCTGGACATTCCCTGCAGGGGAACCGAGACGCCCCTGACCCGGCTGAGCTGGCCTTCCCTGGGAACTCTCTGCAAGTGGCCACCCCAGGCCCCTGACCTCACAACAATCTGCTCCCAAGAGTAGGGGCCAGTCAGCGCGCATCCCAAAGGCCCCTTTCCCAGCTCCTCCTCCTGGCCTGGGCCAGCTGGCCTGGGATGGGACCCCTGTCACAGCCGAGGACCTGAGCTGAGATGAGGAAGCAGCCGGGGGCTGGAGCCTTGACTCCCATCGCTGGGGCCAGGCTCCCTTCCGGCCAGAGGCCAGCGTGGAGGGGTTGGGAAGGCCCAGGGGCTCTGACTGGGGTTGGCGGTGGTGGCTCTGCCACTGCTCTGGGCCTCCGGGCCTCCGAGGGCTGGGCGGCTGCTCAATTTCCTGCCCCCAACTTCCCGCAGTCAGCAGGATTGCTCTGGGGTTGTTTATGGTCCTGATGGCTGCAGCGATAAGGTGGGGCCCAGGACATGCCACTGTACCCTCTGGGCCTGGCGAGGCCCTTTCCCAGGGTCTGTCCCCAAGTGGGGCATCAGTCAGCGGCTGGGGAGGGGCTGGGCGGGCTGCCACTGGCTGGGCCGGATGCCACCCCACGGCAGCCTCTGTCTGGGCACAGCGCATCTCCATCGATGCCTTGACGGACGGCGGGGCGCAGATGGTCAGCGTACAGCATGGGCCTGCTTACGACCTCAGAGATCCTAAGGAGGTGGCTCAGCCTCTCAGCCTGAACCGGCTCCCCGGCAGCACAGTGGGGTGAAGGCAGCACAGAACCAGCCTGGCTAAGTGCCACACGTGTGGAATCCCCTCGAATCCTCAAATCCTCGCAACCCAGAAACGGCCCCTCTCCTGGGCGCAGAGCCTGGGGGCCAGGCCATCAGGGGCCTTGTTCCCAAACCTTGCTCCCGGGGATCAGGGACTCCGGAAAACACTTCCCTTTGTTGTTCAGATCTGAAGAAATGCGGGCACGTGATTGTGTACCCCCAAGGCCAGCGCTGGCCCCACCTCAGCCCACCACGCTGACCTTGGCCGACTGAGGGCTGCATCCTGGTTCTCAGACCACTGCAGGATGGCCGCTACCCCAGCCTGGGGAGGGGGCACTGCTCCAGGGAACCCTGAGTCCTACCCATTGTCACCCCAGAGGACACCAGGCTCCAGTCTGGGTTTAAAGGGGTGGCCTGTCCTGAGAGGCATAAGAAAGGCCTGGAACAGTGGAGTGGGGATAGAACGGGACCTGGACAGGGCATTGAGGAGGGGTGCGCGCATCTGGAAAATGGGGCAGCAGGGTTGCTCCCAGGGCCGCTGAGGGCAGGAAGGCTCAGGGGCCCAGGGGCGGCCATGATTCCTGCCAGCAGTGGGGCCAGTCAGCAAAGGCAACCTTGGCCAGGGATGCTCCAGGGCTGGGCGAGGAGGGGGGGTGGCCTGGGTCCATTCCCTGGCTCCACTTCTGCTTCCTTTGACGCCTGGAAGGCCCCATGCAGGGTCCCCGGCCTGTGTACTGCTGCCTCTCACGGGGGAGCCAGACTCAAGTCCCTGGGCCCACGTGCCAAGAGAAGCCAAAGCCAAAGATGCATCTCGTTCACCAGAGCGGCGGAGTCCAGGGCCCCGAGCCTCTGATCCCAACTGGCCTGCTGAGCTGACCTCTCCTGCTCTCAGTTCCCACCCCGCCAGACAGGGACGCGTCCCGCCGGGCCATCTGCCTGAGAACAGGAGAGACACCAGTCCCACTCAGGCCTTTGTTGTCCGAGGTGGGCCAGGTCCTCCAGCGCCGCCAGGGTGTTGGTGTCACGTGGCCCCAGTAGGTCAGGCCTGAAGTGCGGGCCCCAGTGGGCACCCGGACAGTGGCCCGCAATTCCCTCTGCCTGATCCCATTTACTGGTCTCCGAGCCCTGGTCAGCCCAGGCCAGGGGCGGACTGTGCAGGAGGAAGGGTGACGCTGCAGGCCCGAGGCCCAGGTAGGACAGGGCAGGAACGGGGAGCCGTGCCCCTGCCCCGTCTGCCCAGCTGCAGGTGAGATCGAAGTGGGCGAGAGCCAGGCGTTGCTGGGGAAACTGAGCAGCAGACGCCCTCCCCGTCCGGCCGAAATTCTCTATTTTTAGCCTCCCAGCTACTTTCAGATACACATGTACACGGAGGAGCTGTGTGGCAAGATAAAGGCCCGCTCCGACCCGCAGGGACTTCAAAGGGCAGTGCCAGCTGTGGGCCTGAGAAAGGCCCTGCCACCCCTAGAACCTCCCGCGGCTCCCTGGACGCCCTGGGAAGAGGCGCCCTCGCTGAGAGGTTAGGCGACGGGCACAGAGCCTGGCGGGGAGCGGGCATCCCAGGGGCCGAGGCCGGGTGGGTCGAGGAGGCCGGTGCCCTGCAGCAGAGGGAGCATGGGCTTTGCAGCACCAAAGAGGAGCCACAGGCCCTGAGTCCCACGTGGACGCCCAGCAGGGCCTCAGCTGACACTCTGCACCCTCCAGCGCGGTCAGGACCCTACAGTGGGGGGTCCTGGAGCCCACAGCCCCTCCTCCCTGCCAGATATACCCCTGCACCACTGTCAGAGCCTCTGATGTCCCCAAGCGCACACAGGCTGGAGGCCAAAGGAGCCACACGCAGCTACAGACGGCACTGCCCACACTGGCACGTGCCAGGCGGTCCTCAGCTACTGCAGGGAGGGGCCTGTGGCCGCTCAGCACCACGTGCCAGTAAAGACGCCACTTGTTCAGAGGTCGAGAAACCAGCCTGGCCTGAATTTAGGCCGAACTCCTCCCACGGGGACCAACGCCCAGCCAGGTGAGGAGGAGTGGAGGTGAGCCCTGCCGCAGGGAGACCCTGGCGTCATGTGGGCCACACTGAGCACAGAAGGAAGGAAGGAGGGAGCCAGGGAGCCAGACTCGCAGTGGCCCAGGTCACCATCCAATTCCCAACACACGCTGGGACAGAGCCGGAGGAGTGAAACGCCACTGTGGATGGCACTGTACCGGCCCCAAGGACTATGACCACCAGGAGCATTGCCCTGCTGCCCCCCACCAGCCGACGTGGGCCGGGACCCTGGCGCCTACCTTGTCCTCCACGCGGTTCAGGCGGGCGCCGATGGTGTTATTGCCACGGTCCTTGCTCTTTTCTAGGGGGTAAAGCATGGACGTCAGGGACATGCATGTTGGCGGGGGGAGGGGTGTGGTAGGTCAGGGTCGGAAAGCTTGAACCTCTGAGGACATCTTTTAGCAGTGTGTCTGTGGCGAGAACTTCAGGAGGGGGTGGGGTGGTCAGGGTGCTGGCCGTGGTCGCATGGCCCTGCTCCACCCTTCCCAGCTCTGTGACTTCTGAGAGCGCATCAGTGGAGGACAGGGACACGCCCTAGCCAGGGGGGCTGCCTGCTGTACAAACCCACTATATTCTGCCCTTCAGGGCGGCCCTGGCCTCGCTCAGGCCCCAGCCGTCCCGGCCCCTGCAGAAGCTGCAGCTCCCACTTAAACTTGGGCTGCCTGGCCCTGTGCTCCACTGGTGCACTCACAGAGCTGGAGAATGCACCTACCTTGCTGCCACCAATGGCCCCTCGAATTCTGTGCTAGCCACTCATCCCCTAACCCCACTCCTCTGGTCCCTTCCTGCACAGGATCCGGTCATATCTCCACGCCCAGATCTTCAATGGCCTAGAATCCATGTGGGTTCTTGTACTAATTGAAATTTCTTTGTAAAACACGTTCAAAGCCACTTTGCTTGGGTTGGGGTATGTCTGCCTCCCTCTCTCTGGCTTTTGTTGCCTGTCAGGCACTTTGGAGCCCCCGACAGCTGTTCTGATGGTGGGGAGAGGTGGGTGCAGGTGGAGGGCGGGAAAAGGGTCCAACGTGGGCCACCATGCCCAGGATGCCTTGACATGGAAACCCACCTGAGCCGGAGATGAAGAGGGAGGGCTTTCCGATGGACTGGTCCAGCCTGGGAGGGAGGGAGACAGAGACTAGCTCATGCTTGGCCCAGGCACCACACGGACACCCAGCCTGCTGGTGGGCAGGTGCTCCAGTGCACCTAACAAGACAACAAGCAGCCCGCCCCCTCTGGGGTCACCCACCGCTGCCACCCACAAACCTGCCAGGTGCCTCCCAGTCCCATGCTTCTGAGCGGGCTGGGCAGGGGGCTCAGAGATGAGGGCTAGTGGTTGAGTGCTCCTTAGACTTGCTCCCTGGGCAGGGTGGGGGTCCCAGGATTGCCCAGCGTCCTATGGCCACCTCATAAATGCCCCCGGCCGGGTGCCTTGATTATGCTCAGAGAGGCAGGCCTGCAAATGGGCTCTTCTAGGGCGAGGCCAGGTCACTGAGCAGGGTGGGGTTCACGTCTCCTTGGTGGGTCAGCGGGGCAGCCTTAGCCCCCGTCCTGTGACCCTTGGATCTAGGTTCCCAGGCTAGCCCGCCATGGAGGCACAGCTGGTCTGGGCCTGCACAGGCCCCCAAGAACCACACTGCTTCCACATGAACAAGCTTCCCAGGCTTCAGGCCAGAAGCCAGAAACTGTTGGCTCCCAATGGTTAGGGTCCCCAGCTCCAGTGGGGCAGACCCCAGGAGTAGGCAGACCTTGGGGAGGGGCCTTGCGCCTGGCAGGGTCTCCCCAGTGTTGGGTGTCTCCTGGGGCAGGGTCTGGCCCTTGCTCAGAGCTGGTACAGCAAGAGGCAGGTGGGTGGGGTGGGCTGCGAAGAGACCTGCAGCTCTGAGAAGCAGGACAAGTATGTAGCCGGAGGGGACGGGAGACGAGGTTGTCCTTCTCGCCTGTGCTGCCTCCACCAACCTCCTGGTCCTCTCACATCACCATGGGTCCCAGGCCCCCTCCCCGGTGCCCCTGCCCAGGCCCACCTTCTCTGCAGCTCTTTGATGCGCACCATGAGGTTGAGGTGGCCCTGGGAGTACTGCTCAATGACGTCCCGCACATCATAGGGCTTCCGTGCTTGCTGCAGGCCAGAAAGACACGAGTCACCCTCCTCTCTGTGCCCGCCGGCTTGGAGCTAAACGAACATAGTGACAGTCCCTGCCTTGTGGGGTCTTTTGGGGATTTAAGGAACTCACCTGTGTAGCATGATGGGGGCAGGCCTGACCCATTGCACATGCAGGAGCTGGGCTCATCCCCGGTGGCTTGGGCACCCCAGGTTTGGCCACTAGGTCTGGGGGATCCTGGGCTGATCGCTCAGCCTCTCTGGGCCTCAGCTTCTTGCCCGCTCACCTGCAGGGGTCTGCCGACTCTCCTTTCCAGGCTACCAGTCCCTGTTTTCCAACAGCCTTGGAAGAGTTGGCCTAGCTGAGGGGCCAGGAGAGGAACGGAGCCGCCAGGTGCCCCGCTGGGTGGCTGCCAGTGGGGCCAGCTCTGTGAAGCTACCGCCTGCCTGTCAAGCTGACTCTCGACTCACTCACTGGCAGGCACACCCGCTGTTCTCAAGGTGGGAAGGTGGCCCGCCATACACCCTTCCCAGGCAGTCCCCAGGACTGGGCCGAGGTGGCCCCAGGTGACAACCTTTGCCTGCATTGGCTGCTCTGGGTGACAGGCCTTCTGCTGGGACTCCAACGCTACTGGGAGACAGATGCTCCCACAGCAGGCCTCGGGCCAGGCAGGTGATGCCGGGCACCCAGGCTTGGCGCCAGCTCTGAGCCCACAAATGTGTTGGGGGCTCAAGTATATTTAGGGCCTTGTGCCCAGGAGCCTGTTGGCCGAGGGTCTCGCCCAGGTGGCAGCAGGTTGGTAGAGTAGGGATTGATGGCCCAGGAAGCTCTTTGTGCACACAAGCAGGCTGGAGTCACACGGGAAGCCAGACCACCACCATCGGAGGGGCTGCAGGGAGACACGGTCAGTGGGGCCCAGGATGGTCCTCACTGGACTAAAGGGCCCACATGAGCGATGAGCCGGGTCACTGCCTCTCACTGGGGAGGGCAAAGGGCCTGAGAGACATGCCAGACGGTCCAGGGGGTGGAGCCCGCCTGGGTCAGAGGATGAGAGGGGACGAGGAGCAAATGTCCATTGAGGGTCAGGGTAAGGTCTCAGCCCTGGGGCCCCTTGTCCTTCTTGCCCACCTGGGCTTACCTCTCCTTGGGGTGCCACCCCAGATGCTGGGGCCACCTTTGCCTTCCCAAAAAGATGGGGTCCTGCCTCAGATCTCTGTGTACCCTTCCGACATGCCTGGGGTCTCTGCCATCAATGCTGGCAGCTTGGCAAAGTTCTTGCAACTCCCCAACATTGTCCTGGGGCTCAGGAATCCCAAAGCAGGGCAGAGGCCTCCTCTCTACCAGGGGCTAGGCCCCAGAAGTTCAGGGCGTTTCTGCCCCCAACAAGATCCACCAGGCAGGGCCCTCATGGGCAACACACAGCCCCTCTCTGGACCCTAAATACAGGATTCTGATTTGGAGGGGCTGAGAAGGAGCCTGCCAGCCCCATGCCACAACTGTGCCCCCAACAGAAGAACTTGCTGCTTCTGGAGGCCAGGCTCGGCACCAGGACCACCTACATCACCTTGTGGCCTACATTCCAAGACCATCATGGTATCATGGGGTGGGACTCTAGGCAGACCCTCTGGCTCCCCACACACTCACTTAAAGGCAGGCATAAAGTCAGCACTTAGGTTCAGGCCAGTGATGAGATCCCCAGGTCTTAGATTTTACTTCCGTAAAATGGGGTACATTGAACCCTGCTTCTCCCTTCTGTAAGATGGGGATGCTGAGCCTGTCCCTCCCTTCTGTAAAATGAGGATGCTGAGCCCTGCCCCTCCCTTCTGTAAGATGGGGATGCTGAGCCCTGCCCCTCCCTTCTGTAAGATGGGGATGCTAAGCCCTATTCCTCTGTTTTATAAGATGGCAGGCTTAGTTTTTTCTTCCCTTCTGTGAGACCAGGATGCTGAGCCTGTCCCTCCCTCTGTAACATAGGGATGCTGAGCCTGTCCCTCCCTCTGTAACATAGGGAGGCTGAGCCCTGTCCCTCCCTCTGTAACATAGGGATGCTGAGCCTGTCCCTCCCTCTGTAACATAGGGATGCTGAGCCTATCCCTCCCTCTGTAACATGGGGATGCTGAGCCTTATTCCTCTGTTTTATAAAATGGCATGCTTAGTTTTTTCTTCCCTTCTGTGAGACCAGGATGCTGAGCCTGTCCCTCCCTCTGTCACATGGGGATGCTGAGCCTGTCCCTCCCTCTGTAACATAGGGATGCTGAGCCCTGCCTCACTTTGGCTGACAGGGAGGGTGTGAGGATAAAATAAGATATGAGTGAGGAAGGTCAGGGAGTTCCGTGATGGCTCATGCCATGAGAACCAGAGGTGGCTGTGATGGTGGCCATGGCTGGGCCCCAAGACTGAGCTGTTCCTTGGTGCACACAGAAGGCGGCCCTGATTCATGGCAGTCAGCCTCCTGCGGACCAAAGGGCTTTGTGAGGTGGGTGGCACCTCCAGGCAGGCCGGTGAGGTCTGGGACTGGCTGGAGAACTGGCTGAGTCCAGAGGCCTGGCCTGGTGGGGAGCAGGGTCCTTGTGCTGGTCTCAGGACAGCCTGGGAGGTCACAGGCCACTGCGTGCACCTGAGTGTGTTAGGAGCCTCTGCACGCACAAACATATACAAATGTGCCTGTGGGAAGGCATGAGAGTGTGAGCAAGTGTGGGTGGGCATGTGATGGTGAGAGTGTATGCACGCTTGCGTGTGCCTGAGTGTGTACACATCTACAAGAGTGGGGGTGGGGTGACACCCAGGCCCCGTGGCCCAGCGGGGTCCAAGGCCCTTGAGACTTGTCTCGGAGCCAATGGCTCCCCCAGGGTCTGGTCCGCGCTCCTGGGGGCCTCTGTCGAGTGGCCGCCTGGGGCCGGCTGGAGAGATCATCCCGGCTTTCTCTCCAGAGCTAATTTCCTCTGGCGGCAGCAGCAGGAGCCTGAGATGAGCCGAGATAATGCCGGGCTGTCCAGACTGACGGACGGTGGACATGGGAGTTCAAGGCAAACTTGAAGGGCTGAGAGGCTCTGGCTCCTCCGGCCAGACACAGGGGCGGCCAGCCGGGCACTTATCGGCCCGCAGGGCCGGCAGGGGGGCCACCCGCCACGTCCGCAGCCCGTGAGGCCAGGCAGGGGTGGGAGTGCAGGCAGACAGACAGACAGGCTGCTGTGGGGGAAGGGAAGGCAGCCCTGACAGCTGGGCCCGGGTGGGGGCCGCCCCTGGAGCCCCACAGAGCTCCTCACTGCCAGGGGCTCCCTTCACTGCCCCTACTCAGTGGGGCCCTTCTCCCTACCCCTCCATGCTGCCCCCAGCAATGAGGGCCAGCTGGTGAAGCGGGAGGCAGCGTCAGACCCTGGCCTTGCTGGAGAGCCTCTCTACTCCACGAGGACCCACCCGGTTTAGCCAAGGCCCCCCAGGGGTCCTGCGCACAGGGGAGGGATGGAGAGAGCAGGAGAGGTGGGGGTTGCCACACTTGCCTCCAGACTCCAGGGGCACTTGTAGGACCCTGGCCTGTGTCCTGAGGCAGGAAAGGGGACCCTCAGCCTGGAAGGGAGTGCGGGGCCCCAACCAATGCCAGTAGCCGGTTTTCTTGCCTGCACTCCACTGACAGGTGCTCACCGGAGCTCAAGTTGGTGCCAGCCACTATGGGCACTGGCCTGCTAAGGACACCCCATGGTCCTGAGCTGGAAGCTGCCCATGTCACCCCTGAGCTTGGCCTACCAGGAGCCCCAGGGTTCCACCTGCTCTGCTGGGGTCCCCCAGATCTTGGAAGCAGCCCCCAGGAAGCCCGGTGTCCACCCCGGCACATCCCCACTCGGGCAGTGGTTATGGGCTCTGCCCTGCAGGGGCCTGCTCTGGAGCCTCAGTGGCCCAGCTTCCCAGGCTAGGGACTACCCCCATCCTAGAGGGCTCTTCTGCTGCACCAGGTTGAGCCTGTGGTTTTAGCTGTCACGGCCAGGCTGCTCTCCAGTGAAGGGATACATCTTGGCCCTTCCCAGGGCTCCTCTGCCCTTGGGGGACTGTCCTGCCTGGGTCTGACCTCTGAGAGGGGTTCCTGCAGCCCCTTCCCTGCTGAGGCCAGCCCCTCCTCTCCCAGGACCCCGTCAGCTCCCCACCCTGCCTGCTGCCCCGCTGCTGGGTACCGCCGGGGCCGTCAGGGCCCTCGGGGGAAGAGAGGCCACAGAATCCAGATGCCCTCGATCTGGGGCCATCACATCTCACCCAGAACATTGCCGGGCACACCTCCCGGTGCTGCTGAGAATGGCATTTACTGCGGCTGGCTCTTTGTTTCAACAATAAGATGGTCCAGGCCCTGGCGGGAGCCTTAGCACAATGTGGCCCAGGTTGGTCGTGAAAAGCCTGTCCCCCCGGGGTGCAGGCACACAGACAGACAGGCAGCAGAATGCCGCTGAGGAACTGTGTGTGCAGACCATCCCAGGGGGCCACATGCCGCTCTTGCTCCTGGGGTGTGGACCAAGGCGGTCGTAGGAAAGGCGGTCGTGGTCACAGTGAATGCTGCGGGCCGGAGGGCTGCATAGGGCATGCGCAGACATGGTCCCGCGCCAACCCTTAGGCTCTTGTTCCCATTACAGAGAGGGGAAGAACTGGCCCGGGGCTGTGGGCAGGTATGGGAGCTGGGGTCCATCCCGCAGCCTGGCCCGGGGCAGGACGCAGCGGCATCAGTTCTCATCCCAGCCTTGCTAGGACCACTCTGGGGGATGTGAACCAGTTGCCCCCACCCCTCCCATGTGATAAAACAAGGCCCGGGGCTCTAGAAGCTGTTGCTGGCTCCCGGGGGCCCCCAGCCCTGCCTCCATCAGGCACTCACTTTTTAAGGGCAACCGGGCCAAGCCCTCTGGAAAGAATGACCACCCACCCGAGAATTCCTCTTTCCTAATCTACATGTTCTCCAAGTGAGGGCTGCTCCAGGCTCCCATCCCTGGACTGTCCCCACAGCAGAGGGTGGGGAGATGCGCCTGCCACCAACTGGCCTTCTCTGGGCACCTTGGACTTTGGGGGCTCCAAGCAGCCGTGGCAGGAGACTCAGCCCTCGAACAGTGCTGATGGGGATGGAAACTCAGGGGTCCAGGTCCGCTTAACGGGGAGCCCCTACCTCCCCCTGTAAAGGCGGGCCACCCCCAGGCGCAGAGGAGGGCCGGGTCTGTCCCCGTTCCCCTGACTTACGCAGGTCAGGGTAGGGATTACAAGAGCACCAAGCCCACGTGAAACAGGACTCTGGAGTCTGAGGGACCCCCCTTCCCGCCCAGGTGATGAAGGGCTGGCTCTGCACTCTGCCTGAGTCACTCCCACGTCACTGCTATGGATCAGGGGAGGGGTGAGCCAGCCCCCAAGTCCCTGCCTTCTAACCAGTACAGAGGGAGAGGAAGGCTGGGTGTGTGTCCGGCTCTGGGCTGGGCCTCAGCGCCAGGACCCATCAGGGAAGCGTCCTTTTAGGAGCCTGCTGTCTTGGGGATGGATAAGGGAATCATTGCAGGGGGTCTGCCAGATGATGTGTGAGGTCTTAGCCGGCCTGCCTGTGTGGCAGGGGACGGAGACCACGTGCCTCTGCCTGGGCAGGAGAGGGGCTTCCGGGGTGGGCTGGGGGCAGGAGGGCTCAGCGCAGGACTCACCTGGAATTTCTTCTTGGCCACAAAGTACTGCATGCGCCGAATGACCTTGATGGTGGCCCGATGGTGCTCCCGTAGCCTGCAGGGGAGACCGGAGGGGAGGCATGAGCAGGTACCCCATAAGGGTCATCCTGCACCCAGCACCATCGGGAGCTAGGTGCCTCCCCAGGTGCCCCCTGCTGCATGTGGGCTGGGTCCCTCCAGAAATAGGGAGAATGTTCAACCCCATGGGACAGAGGTCACGTGCAGGTAGAAGGAGGAGGAGAGGCCGGGGGCAGAAGTCTTTTAATTAGCGGCGTGACCCCAGAGGGACCTTTGTTTTGCTTGTTGCTCAGAAGTGGGGTGGAAGTCAGGGTCCTGTGTACGCAACAGCCATGACCCTAACTCGTGGTACAGCAACAGAAGCTTCTATCTCCCCTGAGCTTCCAGCATCCCCCCAGTATAATGGGGAAGGATCCAAACAGATGGCACCTGAGACCCCTTTAGCTGGAATGCTCTGAGGCCACACACACAGACACACACGGAAAACGTAGGGCTGCAGGACGACTTTGCTAGAGAGAGTTCCTACCGAGCCACACTGTTAAGGGGATTGAACTGTCTCCCCTCTGAAGTTCCTTCTAGAGACATAGATCCTTCTAGAAACACCATCAACAAAGGACATGCAATGGATGAAATATATGTGCATAGAAATAAGACTGGAAGGAAATACATCCACATGGAAACACCTGGTTTTTGCTTTTGGCTACTCAGCTCACATGAAACTAAACTTTCTGCCGAGAGCACCCATAACAATGTAAGGAAGCACCCCGCCCAGCTGTGTGCCGGCTTTGGAGAGCAATGAAAGCTCGAAGGCCACAAGACCAGAAGAGAAGCAAGCTGAGGGAGCCCACACGCACAGCTCCCCTCCATCCTCAAGCGTTTGTGCGTGCTGAGCGAGGCATGTGGATGAATGGGGAGCAGGGCCTCCCCGGGCCGGCGAAATAAATGGGGGATCCCAGGGCCACAAGGCATCCAGGACTCAAAGGGACAAGATCCTGGTGAACAGAGGACCGCAGGGAAGTGAGTCCTTTTTCAGGCAATTTCCCCATGAAGCATTTGTGCATTAAGCTGTACAGGCATAGGGTGAGATTCTGAGAAACTGAGCAAAAATCAGCTGCTGGAGGGTTCAAAGCTGAGCAGAGAACTCCTCAGACTTGTGTCACTGGGAAGAGGAGAACTGGGGCTCAGAAGCTACCAAGGATTGGGGCCCCAGTAACACCCCACACTTTCAGATGAGACCTCGGTGGCCTCCAGTCATCTCAGTCCCCACCTGGAGGAAGGTGCTCTGCCCTGCGCCTTTTGCATGCCAGAGGAAAATCAAATTATCTGTAGGGAGACAATATCATTGAGCCTCTACATTTTTTTATATATATACACAAAAGACTGAAAACCAAGGGGAAACATAGACCATAGAAACAGATCTAAAGATGCAATAGATTCAATGCCTTAAGTGCTTGTAGCTCCTCCATCAAGAGACAGAGTTGGTTTTCCTACCACTTGAATCTGGGCTGAACTTGACACTTACTGTGACAAAAAGAATGCTGGGGAAGTCACATTGTGTATCACTCATATGCTCTTGGAATGTGGCCACGTGAACCAGCCAGAACTGGCTGGCTGGAGAGGCCACATGGAGGAGAATGGAGGCATCCTGGCCAAGAGCCAGCACCAGGCAGTAGACGTGAGTGAGGCTGTCTTCAACCACCCAGTCCTGAGAAGCCACCAGGTGACTGCGGCTGCACGAGTCACCCCATGCAAAGCCAGCAGAACAGCCTGCCCGCTGAGCTGAGCCCCAACTGCTGACCCACAGAATTCTGGGCAAGCAAAAGAGGCGTGGTGTGGAGCCACTAAATTTAGGTGTGGTTTGCTACGCAGCAAGAGAGTACAAAGAAATTAGGATCCAACAGTGGGGTACTGTCACATCAAAATCCTAAGACATATGGTGCTGGGCTTGCAACCAGGCATTGGGCAGAGGCTGGAAAAAGAGGCACATCGTAAGATACTGAACTCTGAGCATGACGCTGTCTCTATGGGGTGAGACTTTGAGGTGCCTTGGAGGGGTGAGTGAATTTTGCATTGAGGGGAATCTAAAAATTTATAGCCGATGGGCAGACTGTGGTGGACTAAAGATGGGTAGAAATCCTTTGCAATTTCCCCCATCGAGAGGTGGAGTCTGTTGCCAGCACGGTGGAAGTGGCCTGTATGTTCTGAGCTGCGGCTTCAAGAGACCTTGGAGCTTCTCTCTCGCCCTCTTAGAACGCTGCTGCCACGTGGACACTTCTGAGCCAGGCTGCCAGGAAAATCACGTGGGGGAGAGCCGAGGCACCTGGCTGACAGCTGCAGGCACGTGAAGCTAGCTGAGGCCACCCAGTCACCAGGAAGCTGCCACTTGGATGGACCCAAACGAGACCACCCAGATGAGCAGGCCCAAATGCTGACCCACGCACTCACCAGCAGATAGACGACTATGGTTTGCTGTTGAGTTTTTAGGTGAGCGCTTTAACATAACCATGATAAATAAGTTCAAGAAAACAGACGAAAAGATGGAGAATTTCACCAGAGAAATAAAACCTATGTTAAAAATAATAAAATGGAAATTCTAGAACAGAAAGGACAATAATGGAAATTAAGAATGCAATAGGTAAATTGGAAGGCAGAGGAGACATAGATGATGAGAAAACTTGTGAACTGGAAGAAAAGAGGCAGGTTGGAGTATGGAGAGAAAGCAGAATTAAACATAAAGAAAAAATGCAAGACGTGAGATAGGGTCAAAGTTCTAAGACAGGTGAAATCTCAGAATGAGAGGAGACAAAATGGAGAATAGAGACAAAAAAAGAAAAAAAGAAAAGGAAACACTCGGAGGCTGAGGATTTCCCAAAAAATAATGGCAAACATCAGGCCACAGATGCAAGCAGCTCTTTGGACCCAAGTTGGAGAGATACAAGGTACACCAACCCGTCAGAGGAACACTGTTGAAGACCAAAGGCACAGAGGATGTCACAGAGCAGTGGAGGAGGGAGGAGATGACACATTAACCTGATGGCTGGCTTGTCAACAGAAGGATGGAAGCCAGAGGAGATCATCTCAAGGAAAATTACTACCAACTTAGCATTCTATACTCATCAGATACATCCTTAAAAATGGAGGTGAAATAAGGCAGACACAAGAGGACAAATGCCTTGTGATTCCATGTATATGAGGCACCCAGAGTCGTCAAATTCACAGACACAGAGAGTAGGATGGTGGGTGCCAGGGGCTGGGGGAAGGGGATGGGGGCCCATCAATGTTTAACTGGGGAGGAGTTTCAGTCAGGGAAGATGAAAAGGTCTGGAGGTGGAAGGAGGTGATGGTTGCCCAACAATGTGTATGTACCTAATGCCACTGAACTACATACTTAAAAATGCTTCAGATGGTACATTTTCTGTTATGTATATTTTATCATGGTAAAAAAAAAAAGGTGAAACCAAAACCAAGAGAATTCACTGCCAGGAGATCTGCATTGAAAGAATGACTCTGCAGCCTCCCCAGGCAGGAAGAAATGATTCCAGGAGGACCCTGAGAGAAACAGGAAGGAATTAAGAACCCAGAAAAGAACAGATCCGTGAGAAGGCTGACACTATCCGTGATTGACTGAATGATACTGATGTTTCATGAGGTCTTAGGTACCCCTGCAGCTAGAATGCATGAGAAAAATAGCACAAAAGGTGGAGGGTCCCAATAGAGTTGCACGGTTGAGAGCACCATGTGTTGTCAGGAAGACGGTAAGAGTGCTAACCTGAGGTGGACTATACTGAGTTAAGGACGTGTGTTGTAATCTCTAGGCAACTACTGATGGAATAATAAGATAATAGGATTGGCATGCTAATACAGTATAAAATTTAATTAGTAACAATATTTGATTAATCCAAGAGAAGCAGGAAAGGAGATGGCACGCACTGCAAAGGAACTAGATATGCCCATTAAAAGACCAAGATTGTCAGAAGGGATTAAAAAAACAACATGATGTTGCTCATAAATCTACTTTAAAATATAACAATACAGAAAGGTTGACAGTAAAGGATATATTGTGACGTAGCCAAAAGAAAGCTGGTAATACGTAAACTAATAGCAGACCAAATAGGCTAAGTTTTACTAGAGATAAAGAGGGATAGTTCTTAATTTTAAAAGTTGTCAAAATTTAGTAGGAAGATATCAACTCCAAATCTGTACGCACCTACAAACTCTACATTAAAACATATAAAGCAAAAACTAGCAGAACTAAAAGGTAAAAGAGAAAATCCACTATCACCGTGGGAGACTTGAATAAACCTCTGTGGGTAACTCATGGAAAAACTGTCAAAACATCAGCACAGAGACAAATTTGAACATGATTACATCTTGACCTAATCAATATTTATAGAACACTGCTCTCCATAACTCTGAATAAACTTTCCAAGTGCACGTGGAACCTTCACCAGAAGAGGCCATAGACAGGGCTTTAAAAGCAAGTTCCAACAAATTTCAAAGAAATTAAATCATGTACGTATGTTCTCTGAGCACAGTAAAATTAAGCAAGAAATCAATAAGAAAAAGATAACTGGAAAATCCCTAAATGTTAATCTAAATAACTCAAGAGTTGAAGAAGAAATCTAATAAGAATTGGAAAATATTTTTAATTGAATAACAAAAATGTCACATATCAAAACTTACAGCTCAGTAAGTGCTTGAGGTACCATGAAATAAGTGGTTACAAGAAAATGTATGATCTTCAATGCGTATATTAGGGAAGAGGAGAGGGTGAAAGTTGTCTCAAGAAGTTAAAGTAATAGCAAATTAAACTCAAAGAAGTAGGGAGAAGACAGAGATAGGAAAGAGATAATAAAAGTACAACTCAATGAAATAAATGTTTCCTTAACATTACATTAAGGAAAACCAACAAAGCCAAAACTTGATTCTCAGAAGAGACTAATAAAATTGGTAAGCTTTTAGCAAGATTGACTGGAGTGGGGGGGACACAAATTACCACCATCAGAATTAAAAATCATACATCGTTATAGACCTAGAGACATTAAATAATCTATTCGGAGGATATTATGTACAAAAATAATTTTGATAGTTTACATAAAACACATCAATTCCTTTAAAAATATATATATAAAAGTAAACACCAGAAGACAAAAAAATCCAAATTGCCCAAAATTAAATTAATTAATTAAATTTGGAATTTTAACGCTCTTCCCACACACACAAAAAACCAACCTTTAACTCTAGATGACTTCACTAGTAGATTCGTCTAAATATTTAAGGAAGAAATAGTATCAATTTTATACAAATCTTTTTAGAGGATTTTTATGAGTCAACATAACCTTTGTAACCTATGTCAAGAAAGAAAAATCACAGGTCAATCTCTTTTAGGAACAGAGATGCAAATGTGCTACCCACAATACCAACAAATTGAACCCAAAGCCAAATATAAAGACACATGATCGAGTGTGGGGTAATCCAGTTACGCAAGGTTAGTTTAACATCTGAAAATCAATCAACATAATTCACCACATCAACAGAAGAAGCAAGAAAAAACATATAATCAACTCAAAAGATGCAGAAAAACATTTGATAAAACTCAAGACCCATTCATAATTAAAAACACAGCTCTTAGAGACCTGGGAACAGAAGCAAACTCCGTTATGTAGGAAACAAACACAAAAATAACAAAAACCAAACTCTAAGCAAACATCATACGTGAAATATTACACGCCTTCCCCCTTAGACCGGGAGCCAGACAAGGACGTGCACTGTTACCATTTCTATTTGACACTGTCCCCAAAGTCTCAGCGTGTGCATCACGGTAAGAAACAGGAAGTAAAAGTCAAATGGATTGGATAAGAAGAGCCAAAACTATCATTATTTGCAAATGATCTAATCATAATGTAAAAAAATCCTTAAGAACTTTCCAATAAACTATTCTATTGCTAAATGGAATTAGCAAGAACACTGGTTTTAAAGACAATATAAAAAAATTACTTGTATTTCTATATCTTAGTAACAATTAGAAAATAAAATAAAAAGACACCAATTACATCAGCATCAAAACCATCAAACACCTAAAAATTAACTTATTGAAGATGAGCAAGACCTTTACACAGAAAAGTACTCAACATTAGTGAGAGACACAGAAGGAGCCCTGAATTAGCTGACGTTTATGAATTGGAAGACTCTGTATTTGTAAGATGCTAATTTTGAGGTACGGATTAAATGTGATTCCAATCAATATCCAAGCGCTTTTATTTTTTATTTTTGGAAAATTTCAAGCTGATTCAAAACATTTATGAAAAAGGAAAGGGCGAAGAAAAGACAAGACAATTTTGAAGAACCAAAAGTTAGAGGACTTCCACTACCAGAGTTCAAGAAGGCCCGCAAAGCTACAGGGATGGATACAGTGTATCAGAGAGGTTAGGCTACATTGTTAAGACAGTACAGATACAGTTAATACAGACGCATTGTTAAGACAGTCGTATCAGATTAGATAGATGGATAGATCAGTGGGACACAACAGGGCGTCCAGAAGCATAAATACACATATGTGGTCACTTGGTTTATAACCAAGGCACCGTTCCAATCCAGAGGGGGAAAAATGTTCTTTTCAATAAACGGTACTGGAACAACTTGGAAATCCATACGAAAAAATATGACCCATGATCACTGCTACACGTCAGTCACAAAAGTAATTCAAGTTAGCCCCTAACTCAAGTAGGAAGTCAGAGGCAATGGAACCTGGAGAAGAGAACAGAGAAATATCTTCATGACCTCGGAGAGGCCGAGATTTAGCAAAACACAAGCAGCGCTAACCACGAAAGGAAAATATTTGACAAATGGAACTTCCTTAAAATTAAGAACTTCTACACATCAAGACATCATTAAGAGAATGAATAGACAGTCTACAGGCTGGGGAAGGCTATTTCCTGGTAAAGGATTTGTATCCAGAATGTATCAAGAACTCCTATGTCTATAAGGAAAAGACGACATGACTTTTAAAAATGGACAAAAGATCTGAACAGGCGCTTCACCAAAGAGGACGTCCAAACGGCAATAAGCACGTGGAAAGGTGCTCAACAGCAGTACTCATTAGGGAAATGCACATTAAAGCCAAATGAGGTACCTGTAGATCCCAAAATGGCCAAAATTAAAAAGACCAACAACAGTACGTGTTGGCAACAACGTGGAGTGACAGGCTCCCGTGTGCTGCTGGTGGGAACGGAGGTCGGTTCAAGCACTTAGGAAAGCAGTAGCCACTGGCCCACATCACGACCTAGCACCTCCACTTGCAGATGCCTCCCCTGGAGAAATTCGCACACACGTCCACCAAGGGACATCGATCAGGAGGTTTATAGTAGCTGTACTCATAAGAAAGAAAATGCAAAGTGACAAATATCTAACTAGAGGAGCAGGGATAAATGGAGTGGTGCATTCCCACAGTGGAATATTACACAGCAACGTAAAAGAACATGCTACAGAGACCCACACAGCGGAATACCAGACAGCAAGGAGAGAGAACAAACTAATGATCCGTGCAACAAAGTGGACGAATCTCAAAATTGTTCTGTTCACTGAAAGGAGCCAGGGACAAAGGTATATGTAGGTGTGAGTCCAGGCGGGCTCAAGGACGAGCAAAACTAATCTACGGCAAGAGAAGCCGGAACAGTGTTTACTTCTGGAGGGAACAGGCTTCCCTGGGGAAGGGTAGGGGAAACTTCTGGTGTGATAGAAACATTCTACGTCGTGATCTGGCTGTTTTTATGTAGCATACACATATGTTAAAATAAGCTGATCTATTCGTTTAAGATCATGCACTTTACAATAAATAAATCATACAACAGTTTTTTTTTTTTTTAAACCTTTTAAGATGAGCAGCTTTTAAAATTCTTAGGGAGAGGTGGTTTCTACTTAGCCTGGAGTTGGCCACTTTGAGCATGGAATGTATGAAAAAACAAGACCCACTGTCCACTGGAAGGTGGGGTCCCAGCTGCTGAAGGGACTTGAGTCTGTTTCCCCACGTCCACCCCTGTGGGCACCCAGGTCTGGTGACACCCTGAGCTTTCTGTGCTTAGTGCTACCCCCTCCCTTGTGCACGCCTCTGCTCCGACTGCATGCCCTTGTGCTCAGCCAAGGCCCCCTGCCCACCTCTGAGCCCAGCAGCGGCCTCTGCCCAGTGCTCATGCGTTCCTGCACCCTGGCAGACACACAGAATCCCCCTGGCCACCTTGACTTCTGTGCTACCCGGTATGCGCCTGGGGGTGGATGCCTGGTGATAACCAAGGGTACGTGGCACTGAGGAAGGACCCTTTGTGCCACCATGGGCTCCAGCTGGGAAAAGAGCCCCAGTAACGTCCAAGTGGTTCTTAGGCCCATGGGCAGGAGGTGACACCTAGGCGAGGGCTATGGGGCTCTGAAGGTCATAGCTGCCAGGCCCAGCCAGCCTCATAGACGCTCCAGTTCTCCTAACTGGGGCAAAACAGGCATGAGCAGGCCTCACTCCTACAGGGAGGCTGGGGCGGCTCACGGACGAGGCTGAGGATCCTCCCTGGAGGCACTGCAGTGGAAGGACGGGCCGTTTTCCTGGGATAGCTTGGAACTGTGTGAAGACTGGGCCTGGCTGGGATGCATGTGAGGCTTTGTCTCTCCTTCTCTCCCTCCTCAACCATCTTCCACCCCCTACAGGGTGAGGGAGCCGCACACAGGCCCAGTCAAAGCACCTGAGATCAGGCTGGAAGGTCGCACGGAGCCAGGCTCCCCAGCCAGCAGGCGGAGGGAAGGTGGCAGACTGGGCATGTAGGGCCTGGGGACCAGGGGACCGGCCAGTGGGCAGTGTCTCCTCCTCCACAGAACTGACAACCCAGTAGAAGCAGGCTGCCCATGGGACCCCCAGGACCTGAGGGAACCCTCACCTAGCTTGGCCATGGGCTCTGATTGCCAGGGTGTGGGCAGCCAGTGTGCAGATGGGTGAGGCCCGAGGGAGGTGCTGCCAGCAGTCAGTTCCTCCCCACCTGGGGTGGAGGCCAACTCTTCCCAGGTACGCGGCGGTCATTGATCTGCAGGTGACATTGGCTTGGGCACGGTCTTGGCCAGAGGCTGGGCTGCTTGTCTGCCGAGCAGGATTCAGCCCAGACACAGACCGCTGGGCCGACAGTCTAGTCTTTCCCGGCTCAAAGCCCCTGTCTCTGCCCGAGGTGCCGTGGGTACCTCCAGGACAGAGTGAGTGAGCCCAAGGGCAGGGGCACGGGGAGAGGCGGACGCAGGGCCGGCTCTGGCTTCTGCTTAGATTTTAGCGCTAACATGCCAGGGGTTCATAGCACCCTTCCACACAGGAGGGGGACCGGAACTCCCACACATCAGGACATGGACACGCTCACACACACAACCTCTCACACATGCACTTCCCCCTCGCTCACACAGACATCAGTACGCTCAGACACACACCCACGTTCATAGACATACTCACACAATCCCAGACACACACACAGGCTTGGAGGTGGAGGGAGATGGAAGGAGGCGGAGGGAGGCCCCCAAGCCTCCCTGCCAGGCCTGAGCCATGGGAGGGGACGTCAGCCTGGCCTCACATCCCTGTCTCTTCCAATCACCCCAAATAACACAGGAGCAGGTGGAGGGCGGGGGTTCCACAGCATCTCACCACGAAGTGTCCCCACAGGCCATGGCCGAGGCGTGGACATGGCCCCAGGCCCAGTGAGATCGCTCAGGGCTTCTCAGATCCCACTTTGCTGGAACCGAGGACCACACCCAGTGACCGCACCAGTGGCCTCTAGAAGCTGCCACCCCCTCATCTCTGCCAGCTTCGCAGGCAAAGCCATGGCCTCAGCAGTCATGTAGCCCAGGCCAGGTTGACTGAAAGCCAGGGCTGGGGGTGCCAGGGCCCAGCCAGCTCCACGCAGGCCTGGTGTGGGCTGGCCACTGCACTGGCGACAGCCCTGCCTTCTGGCCTCTCCGCTGGATGCAAACGACTCTGTGGTCTGCAAGGGACCAGACCATCACAAATGCTGTGGAGGCCTTCACTCTTGCTTTCCTCATTGCATCACGCTCACCTAGGCACACACACGTGTACATGGGCACACACGCACACCCACAGGCCTGTCACATGCCTCCAGAAGGCACGGGTACCCCCCACACAGACCTGCTCCCAGAACCTGCCTGGGGCACCCTCCTTGGCTCCCTGCATGAGGGCAGGCCACTGGCAGAGGGCATGTGAAGCCGGTGGGTCCTGGCTGGCCAGTCGCAGGTGGCTTTCCCGCTCACCCACCAGCTGGGTCTGCCCTGGTCAGAGCTGTCCGTGGGCTCACCCAAGGCCCTGGTGCCTGGCAGGCCGGACCCCAGTGACTACTCACTCCCTGCAGGGAAGACAAGAGAACAAGGTACTCTTGGCAGATCTGGGTGTGACTGGGGATCTGCACATCCCCTCATCTCAGGGACCTAAGAAAGGAGCAGCCGCAACCCCTACAAAGAGAAGGACTGGACAATGCTGGCTTTTATCAGACGCTTTTCCTGTATCACCTGATAGGACCGTGTGATTTTTATTCTCTAAGCTGTTCACGGGATGGATTACATTAATTGATTTCTGAGTATTGAACCAGTCTAATTTATCTGGAAAAAACCTCCCTTGCTTGCGGTGTTAAATTTTTTAATACATTGTTGCATCAGTAGTGGTTACTATTTTTCAATAATGTAGAGAACGACCAGGAACCCACCGCTCAATATAAAAGTTGGACCCCGCAGCCCACGCTCGACCTCGCCCCGTCTCCCCAGCTGGATAACTGTCCCCCTGAGTCCCTCTCCCTTGCTCCTTGCCTTCTTGTTTATATAATCTTTTTGAATCTATATGCAAACCCCAAAAGGCAGGTATTTTTTATCTTGGTGATTTAAACTCTATAAAAATGCATCATGCTTCTCCTCGATATCGTGTTGCCAAGACCCACCCGCATGGTTGTATGTCACTCTGGTTCATTTGTTTTGGCTGATGGAAAATACTCCTCTGTGTAGACATTTCGAGTTCATTCACTCCTCCTGTGATGGGTGCATGGCTGGTGGCCAGGCATTTGGCTGGTGAAGAGTGCTGTGACACACACGCCTGGCTACCTTCTCAGATTGGGCACGGACTAGAGCTTTCCCTGGGTGCAGACCCAGGCACAAAACCGCTGGGTCACTGGTATGTGAATCTGACCCTTGCAGGTGGTCCTGCCCTGTCCTTCAAAGTAGTGGCCCCCCTGTGCACTTCAACTGGCAGTGCAGGAGAGACCCTGGGCCCCACATCCCTGTCTGCACCCCCAGGGATCAGACTTCATGATTTCTGCCAATGAAATGAGTATAAACGGTGCCTTCACACACCCACTGGCCACGTGTGCTTCCTCTGCTGCGAAAGGCTGAGCACGTCTCTGGGCTATTTTTCTGTTTGGTTATTTGTGTACTCATTGCTAGATTGTCTATATAATTTATATTTATCCATCTATCTATCATCTATCTATCTATCTATCTATCTATCTATCTATCTATCTATCATCTATCTATCATCTTTCTATCTATCATCTATCTATCTATCTCTCAATCATCTATCTATCTATCATCTATCTATCAACTATCTATCTATCTATCTATCTATCTATCTATCTGTCACCTACCAATATCTTTGTCAGTTCGTTTATTGGGAATTCCTAGTCCCGTGGTAGGCAAGAAAAGGCTCCCCCAAAGATGTGCTAATCCCCAGAACTGGTGAACATGTGACTTACATGGCAAAAGGGACTTGATTGGTGTGATTAAGGTTATGCACCCTGAGATGGCGAGATTACCCTGGATGATCTGACTAGACCCAATTAGACACTGCAGTCAGAGCCACCACTATGGAAAAAAGACCAGAGAGTGGCCATGTGATGGCTTTAAAGATGGAGGAAGGGGCTACAAGCCAAGGGATTCAGAAAAAGGCAAAGCAATGGATTCCCTCATGGGGCCTCCAGAAGGAACCAGCTCTGTGACGCCTCTCAGACCAGTAGACGGTGTCGGACTTCAGACCTTCACAACTGGAAGATAATAAATGTGTGTAGTTTTAATCCACCAGGTTCGAGGTGATCTGTTATGGCAACAATAGAAAACGAACGCAAATCCCAGTTGACAAATTATCTTTCTTGAGGGTGCCTTTTGATGAACAGAAGTTCTTAATTTATGTAAACAAACTTATCACTATTTTTCTTTCATAGTCAATGGCTTTGTGTCTTGTATAAGAAATATTTCCCTACACTAAGCTTTGAAATATACCAACTAACTCAAATTTTCTAAGAGTTGTAAGGTTTGGTACTTGACATTTAATTCCTAGGCCCAGCTGGAGTCAATTTTTGTATATGGCACGAGATGGGGGCCTAACCTCACCTTTTCCTTTGCGGATAATCACCTATTCCGGTGGCCTGGAATGCCACCTCAGTCTCACACCAAAGTCTCACACTTGTGCAGGTCTTCTCTGGGCTTTCTTTCTTTCTTTCTTTTTTCTTGAGGAAGATTTTCCCTGAGCCAACATCTGTGCCAATCTTCCTCTATTTTGTAGGCAGGTCATTGCCACAGCATGGCCTCCAACAAGTGCTGTAGGTCTGCACCCAGGAACCAAACCCGGGCTGCTGAAGCAGAGCGTGCCAAACTTAACCATGAGGCCACGGGGCAGCCTCATGGACTTTCTGTTCTACTCCACTGGGCTAATTGTCGATGCCTGCAACCACATCGCAGCATCTTAATTACTATAGCCTCATACAAAGTCCTGGTATCTGGAAGGAAAGGCCTTTCCTTGACCTTCATAAGAAGGTCTTGGTTATTCTTGGCTCTTTATTCTTCCACAGAAGTTTTAGAACCATCATATTAAGTTTCATGAAAAAAGCCTGTTGGGGTTTTTGTTGGCATTATAGCGAATCTGTGGATCAAGTGGGAAAAAATGAATTGACGTCTTTATAATATTATCTTTTATCTACAATATGATATGGTATATCTTTCCTTTTATGTAAGTCTTTAAAATCTCTAAAAAAGCAAAAATTTGGTTCTTTTAAAAAACCAACAAAGTAGATAAAGCTCCAGAAAGTCTGAGAAGAGAGAAGATAAAGATAAAAATATCATAAAAGAAAATATGAAAATACTACAAATAGGGATTAAAAAGGCAATAAAAGAATATTCTCAACAACTATATGCCAAGAACTTTGGAAAACCTAGGCAGAAACAAGCATATTCTTAGGAAAAAATCTAACTCACTACAACTCACTCAAGATGGCATAAAATGTTTGAATAGGCCTACAACTACTGAAGGTACTGAAGCAGGGGTTAAAAATCCTTCCACAAGGAAACACCAGGCCCAGAGGGCTTTATCCTCAATTCTACCAAACTTTCCAGATCATCCCAATTTTATGAAAACATCTTAAACTAAATTAAAACTGAAAAAATAACATATCAAAATTTGAGAGATGCAGCCAAAGCACCGCTCAGAGGAAAATTTATAGCATTCAGTGATTATATTAAAAGAAAAGAAAGGTCTCAAATCAATGATCTAAGTTTCTATCTTAAGAAACTGGAAAAATAAAAGCAAATCAAACCCAAAGCAAGCAGAGGGGAGGAAGTGATAACAATATGAACAGAAATGACTGAAATAGAGCACGGGGCTGCCCTCGTCTGAGATGTGCCTGAGGCCCAGCTGAAGCGACAGAGGACCAGCCCCCATGCCGACTTTGCCCCTGAAGGCCCACACCCAGGACACCTCACCAGGGCTGCAGGAACGTCTCCATTAGCCAGCCTCCTGGTGCCCCAGAACTCTTGCTCTCCTGCCCCTGAAAGTGGCTGACTTTGGGGACTCTCTCTTGTAGAATTCTCCAAAAGAAGTTGTTTGGGGAGAGTACACAGAGGCAGCAGGATACTGTCACCTTCCCATCAGAGTCCCCAGGGGTCTTGGAGGTGGGGACCCCTCAGTTCAAGCTCTCGCACCACCTGCCTCATTTGTCAGTAAACATCTGGCGATGTGTGTTCACTGCCCCACATCGGCTCTGACAGGAAGGCAGGTGTCCCTGCTCAGCCCCCGGGGACCGGGAGCCTCGTGCCCCAGCCTCCTGTTGCCCACATCACTAAGGGCAGGACCGTTGTGTGAGCTCCGTCTACGTGACAGCCAGGTTACATTCCTGCCCTGGCTTAGGTTCCTGTGTGTGGAGTGGTCAGATGTCCAGGCCTCCCCCAGCCTGGGCTGGGCTCTGTGTCCACGTCCTGCCAGCCTGGGCTGCCTGTGGGCTTGCTGCCCCACGGTCTTCCCTCCTCACCCTTGACCTGTCCTCCTGGGCAGCCCTGGCCTCCGGCTCTCGGTATATGCGGGTGGAAGAGTCTGTGGTCCAGTCAGGTGACTTCTTTAGACAGAAACAGCCCCCTGCAGGGCAAGCCTTGTGCAATCCTGATTATTTGAATGAGGATGCCTGCCCGCACAGCCCACCAGCTTCTGGAAAAAGCAGCTCAGGACAAGCTGTGAAGTCCCCTGGGCCTGAGAAGCCACTGGACTCCAAGGACAGGTGGAGCACGGGGCAACCGTGCCACCGTGCCTGTCTCCTGCTGACCCGAGTCATGTTTAGAATAGCTTCACAGCCTGCTGACCATGGTTGCTCCAACTGGGGTCCAGGCTGGAGCCACTGGTGGAGAGGGCCCAGTCCAGGTGACCTGGGGGTTGGCTGCTGTGGCTCTCTCTGCAGCCTTCCCTCCCACCATGGCCTCTGTGTCCACAAACCCCTGCCATGCCAAGGGGCCCCTGAGCAGGCCACAGCCCTCCCTCACCTCCTTTTCTGGCCAGAGCCCACCCCCTGTTCACATCCAACTGCGTTCCCTCTGTGGCCCAGCTTCCCTGCTGTCACGGCACCTTGGATCAGAAAACGCTGACCGTAATCAAGTGATTGCCACTCATAATTCATGGTCATTGCCGGGGCTGAGGCCGTGCAGCCCATGCCACTCCCCATGTCCAGCTCACTGCGGGCTCAGAGGCGGAGCTTAGAGGCTGGAGCAGATGATGACCCCTGGCCCCAGAGCCCCCAGGGACCCATAGGCGGGGGTGGAAAGTCTTGAAGACTCTTCTCCCCTCTCCCCAGGCTCCGGGCTTGGCCTGAGCTGGGCGGGTGGCCCTTCGAAACTCAAGTCACATCAGGAATGGGGACCAAAGGTGGTCAGGACCTTCCCCCCGCACATTCCGACTGACTGGAAATTCTAGTTCTGTGCCCAGGAGACGTGAACACCTCTGTTCACATAAGAACTTGTACATGATCCCTCACGGCAGCTTGGTTCGCAATGGTCTGAAGGTAGAAACAACCCAAACGGTCATCAGCTGACAAATAGATACACAAAATGTGGCATATCCATTCAACAGAATGTTATTCAGTCATAAAAAGGAATAAAGAACTGACTCATGCCACTTCATAGGGGCAACTTGGAAAGACGACGTTCAGTGAAAGAAGCCAGACTCAGAAGGCCACGTGGCGTAGGATTCCATTTATGTGAAATGGTGGAGAGGCTCATCACAGACAGCGAAGGCAGACCAGGGTGTGCCTGGGGCTGGGGAGAGCAGAACGGGGAGTGACTGCTGATGGGGGCAGGGCTGCTTTTGGGGGTGATGAAAATGTTCTAAAATTAGGTAGTGGTGATGGTTGCGCAATCCTGTGAATACACGAAAAACCACTGAAGTGCACACTTCTAAAGGTGTGGCTGATCCTCCCAGATCATTCCTGAGAGCAGGGGCCGGCAGGGAAGACTCACGAGGGTGCCAGATGCTTCTCTGGGGAGACAGGGCAGGCTTAGGAGGGGAGGGGACAGAGGGGGAAAGCAGTCTTCCGGAGGCCCAACCCGCCCCACTCGGCCCAGGAGGGCTCGTGCTTCTCTGGGGAAGGACCGGTTTGCAGGCGGCCTCAGGAGCGCAGCTGTAGTTGCCCTCCTGCCCTCCCCCCTCCCCGGGCAGGAATGGAAGCCTCTTAACTCCCCGGCTCAGCCTCCCCGCTTCCAATGCATTCCCCACAGTGTGGCTGCCAGAGGGGGCTTTCCAACCCAATCACGGGTCTTGTGCCACACCCCCCCCCCCCCAAATCCTGCCGTGGCTCCTTATTCCCTGCCCTATGACATCGGCCCTTCACAACCCAGCCAAACAAAATAAACCGTGAGCTTTAAGCGGGTCCTGAGGCAACACACCTTCTCTTGCCCTAAGTGGGTACACACGTGGAGCACGAAACACGTAAGGTTCTTAGAAGATTTGTAAGATTGTTTCATGTCAATGATCCATCAATCAGAGCACTCCTGAGCTGGCCCCCAAGCCTGGGTCAGCCAGAGCAGACATCCCTGCTTGGTAGTGAAATTCTTCGAGGACCTCGGGACAGGTGACCCAAATGGATTCAGCAAAAATAACTCAATTCAACTCGCCAACTCAACTCAATTCAGTTTGGTTTATATCACCTCCACTAACTTACTCAACTTGACCTCAGTTAAGGGGACTTAGCTCAGGCAACTCAACTCTGTTCAACTCAGTGCAGTTCAAGTCAACCCAAGATGACTTCCTGGGGAGCCGAAACCAGCTGGGCAACAGAGAGACCACGCTGGGGCCATCCTGGCCCAGAACAGCCCTGCCCCCAGGCCTGGTCCAGCCCATCTTCACCAGAGGAGCCACTGGGATGGAAAAGCCAAAATGTAGAGACCCCCAGACAGTTAGGAGTGGCCCAGGGTCCAGAAAACACCACCCCAATCACTAATCCTGGATGGGCTCACGCAAGAGAGTGGTGGGCGGGCTGCTGGTCTGGCCAGCAAGGTAGCCATTCATCTACTCATTCCACTAAGAATCGCCTAATGACACTTTTGGGGACACTGTGAAGGACTGCAGAGTGTGGGGCAGAGTGTCTGCCCCAGGAGCCTGACAGCACCTTGGGGGCAGGAAGTCCTCCCCCGGGAAGAGACAGTCGGTAGAGACAAGTAGGAGAAGGGAGATGGTGGTCAGCAGGGAGCATGGCACGTATGAGGCCTGGGGAGGGAAGGAGTAAGAGAAAGAAGGCCTCGAGCGAGGGCAGGAGGGGACAGACGGGGGAGGCTGGGGAGGTGGGCAGCGCTATCCACGATCCCCACCCAAAATGGGCACTACCCAACTTCAAAAATAACCATAGAAATAACGACGGCCACGATCGCAGCCAGCGGCGACCGCCCCCGGCAGAGCGGGGTGTTTCCAAAGGGTCATTTCAGCCTCTGGTGGCCGCCGCGCTGCGGGGCCCCGAGTGCGCTCACGTCGCAGGGCAGAAACGGCAGGCCCCGCGTGGCTCGGGGCTCAGCCCCCCGCGGGGGTGACCGTTCCCTTGCCTGCCTTGCCCGCATCCGCACTCCTGCTCACCTACACAGGGGTACAGCACACGGGCATGGATTTTATTTAAAAACTGCCGGTAACACTGGCTGGGGGCTGCTGGAACAGCTGCCCTCCTAGCACAACGGCCTGTGAGGTGTGCAAGGGGCGGAACACGGGCAGACGGACGCTGGGACAGGGCTGACCTGGCTCTGACCCTGGACGACAGTTCCGGAACCTGAGTTCTCAGGCCCTCCCCCACTGCCCCCAAGACAACAGGCGAGACTCAAGTCCTTACATCAGGGATAGGGTTTCTTGGGGGTGGGACGCACGACCGCTGCCCACTTTGGACATTTGGCTCAATCCTCCCCTTGCCCGTGGAGACCCCTGCCCCTTGACCTGGGTTAGTCGCCCAAGTGTTGGTGTCTATTTCCTCCTGAGAACCTGGGGCCGAGGCGGGGGGGGGCTGTGGTGGGACATAGGGGCTTGGGCAAGGCCGTGAGAAAACCCCAAACCAATTCCCATGCTGGGCCTGGCTGGTTCCAGCAAATTCCTTGAGCTTTGGAGGCCTCAGGAGCTAGAAAGGACAGTGCAGATGAGGTCTGAGGTTTCTTCATAACAAGGACGTGGCCTCGGAGGGATGCAGAGCCCAGGAAAGCCGCCACAGCTGTGCAGCTCTGAGCTTTGGAGATTACGAGCTCTTGAGAAATCACTGTGGCTGGACTCTGGCCCCTCTAGGGTGTGGGGGGAGTGCTCCTCGAGCTCCCAGGCTGGGGTGCTCCAAATCGGGTGGACGGCCTGAAAGTCTGAGGCTGCCCGGGCAGAGTTGGTGAGGAGCCAGCAAAGAAACGCATCTTTGTCCCGGCTTTGTCCCCAGGAGGGGTTGGGCGAGCAGACAGAGGGAAAGAGCCCAGGAGGTTGGGGTGTGAGCAGGCGGCTGGGAGGACCCCGTTTAAATCCTGGGGAGATTATGAGGACGTTTGTTGCAGGCTGTCAGCCCTCATTAAGTTAATGGAACTGGCGAGTTGGCCTGCTTCCAGCGCGCCGGAGAAAGAAAACAAGAAAAGTGTTTTCAGCGAAAGAGCCAGGGGGTCCCATTTCGCTCGGAGCCCCGAGAGATTATGAGCCATCAGTAATGGCCTCCCTGAAATGACTTATTGGGAACTTGTTGATTAAAACAAGGGAGAGAAAACCCCTAACATCCAAGAAGAATTACATGGGTTTCTTATTGATTTTTGTCTAGAGAAGTGATTTGTGAGCATTTCCTTCCAAAAGCCTTGTGAATTATGAACAAAACCCGGTCCCCAGCCAGCGCCTCTGCCGCCACTTGGGCAGGAGGGGGAAGGACTTGGAATTAAAACCAGTGCAATTCCACGCAGGCTCGAGCAGCAGAGATCCGGGGCTGGAGCCCCGGGGTCAGAAGCCAGGGATTCTGCCAGGCTCCCTGGGGCACCGAGCTGGGGGCTGGGGCTGAACAGACCCACAGCACGGGAGGAGGGCCCCACCCTGCCCAGGGGGCCCTTCCTTTCTGCTTTCAGGGGCAGAACTGGCAAGTCACCCTCTGAGGTTGTGTGGGACTTACAAAGCCTCTGATGCTGGTCCTCACCGCGGCCAAGAGCTTATGGGGCTTCTCATGGGGCCCTGAGGGTGGGATTCAGCACCAGGATCTGGGACACGGTGTTGAACGTCCTGCTGATTCCCCCCACTAGATTCCCTAACTTGCCAGGACACCCGCAAGCCCAACAGCCGCCCCCCAATCTCCCACGGCCACGGCCCCCGGGCCCCACCTTCCTCCAGAACACATGGCGTGCCTCAACTTCCCCAGAGACCCTGCCTCTGGCTGCTCTCACACCGACCTGGACTCCACCCACCAGACCTCGGGTGGGGGCCTGGCCTCCCCACTGCTCTCTCCTCTCATCCTACTTTCACAACCCACCCGCCCTGTGCTTTCACAAGCATGTTTTAACTGCTCCATGATCCCTGCCGTGCAGATAAGGGAGCTGAAGCCCAGGAGGAGGGCAACTTGCCTGCACTCACACAGCTGGGGAGGCAGGGCCCCTGCCTCCAGACTCCCATCCCCCACCCGGGCTCCGAGAGACACGGAGCTGATTGCTGGGGCACCATCTCCAGTTGCCTCCCATCCTCCTCTTCGCCTGTCCCCAGCTGGGGCCTCTCAAACTCGCCCTCACTCTGTAGGTCTCTCTCATCTTGAACCCCCAGCCCCTGTGGCTTCAGGCTGTTTCAGGAGAGTTTTGCCCTTCCAGAACCAGCAGCCCCCGGAAATCAAGGCATCCACCGATCCTTCCTGTAGGGGTGCTGGGGGAGCAGGCCCCCAAATCAGGGGTGAAGGAGCCGAGCTGGAGATCTCAGTGACATCCGGCAGGCACTGAGCCTCCTTCCTCCCAGAGCCCCACTCACATTAACCGAGGGGCCATCAGGCTGATTTTGACCCCAAGAATGGCAGCGGGGACTGGCTCAGCATGGTCAACACCCCGTCCCCTTGAAAAGAGCTCCTGTCTGACTCAGGCAGCACAGAAGGCTGAGAGCTGGCACCTCAGTCCACAGTTAAACTCAAGGACAAGGTAACAACTGCAAAGAGGAGAGGTGAGCGCTCCCGTGGTGCTGGTGCCCCTGTACACCCGGTCACCACACCAGAGGTGGGGACCCCGGCCCGGTGGGGCGCCGCTCATCTGTCCAGATCACAACCCTGAAGCTCACTGCACAGGCAAGGAAGGCCGGCCCAGTCTCTTCCCCCGACAGACAATTGACCCTGAGGCCCAGAGAGGGAGGGATGGCCTGGGGCCCCTGATGACACAGGAAGAGCAGCAGGAGCCAGCCAGGCGCTGTGTGCTGTGAACGAGCCAGGCCTGGCGTAGGGAGTGGGCACCCCCCACCACAGTGGGCCCTGGGCGGCCTCGGTTTCCCCACCTATAAATAGGGAGGGAGGTCAGAGATCCACATTCTAGGGTGCCTGGGGGCTCCCGCACCTCTAGTTCAGAGCTGGGCCCGGACCCCTGCCTGGTCCTGGCTATCAGGCTTGTCCTACCTGGGACCCCTGCCAGCTCTTAGCCTCGCCCCCAACTGAACTGGAAGGAGAGTCGTGCAGGACACTCCCTTCAGGATGCTGAAGGCCCACCTGGGGGAAGCGTCCGGGGGGGGGGGGGCCCAAAGCTATGTAGCCCCATGACTGCCCTCAGCTCCAGCCCCCTCCTCCCAGCACATACCCAATCGCTCTCCCTGGACAAGCCAGGCAGGCACGTCCTGGGAGCTGCATGGAGAAGCAGGCCACATGGGCCCTGCCAGGGTGAGCCGCGGGGTGGGGGCACATACACGCGGCCAGTGCTTCTGAGGGCCACTTTCTTCTCCCTCCACTCTGATCTGGGGACAAAAGGAGACTCTACCCCATCCCCACCTTACTCGGGGAGCTGGGGGTCCGGGTAGGGGGGGTCTTTCCCATCTAGGTTGTGTGCCCCCCCTGGGCTGGGCCGAGGACAACGCTGGGTGTCCGTTCACGAGGGAAGAGCTGGCCTCTCACTCAGCCCCGAGGGCCGAACGTGCATGCTAATGCAGACTTTGGATCAGACACTGTTGTCAGCCCCCAAGCCTGAGCCATATTCCCGGAGAAGCCTCCTGTGGGGGTGGGGAAGCTGCCGACTGGGCCTGTTTCTGAGACGGCCTGCTCGAGCTAGATGGTTTGTTTAGAAATGCAACCGTTATCGCTGCTATCTGCTGAAGTCTGGGGAAGGCAGCTCCCCAGGCACAGCTCCTCCTCTGCTTGCAGCCCAGCCCACCCTGCACGCCCTGTCCCAGGGCCTCCAGATCCCCAGCCGGCCCTGGATACTCTGCTCCCTCTGCCCCCACGTCTCCAGGCGTCCTTCTGCCTGTCCTGCCCTCTCCTGCCTTGGGTCCTTCCGCAGGAAGCCCCCCCACACCGTGCCACATCTCCCAGAACCATGTTTCTTTCCACCGGAGCACATGCATGGGGCCGTAGCTTGTCTCTTGAGGGCCCTGTCTTTCTCACAGCCACATTCCCAGTGCTTGACACACAGTAAGTGCCCAGGAAACCAACGGGTGCCGGGCTGCTCCAGGCCAGGCCAGCAGGGACGGGGCGCCGGCTGCCCAGGGCGGGGGCCGGGCTGCTGCCGGCCGGGCATGCGGGGCGAGGGGCAGCTCACGGAGGAAGGCTCTCCCGGGGCCACCACCCAGCCTCCGCCTCTCCCTCCCCCAAAGGAAAGGAGAGGTTAATAAACCAATTACTTTGGGCAACGAAGCAGAATAAGTCCCATTAAAGTAATTAACGTCCTTTGCACAGCCCCCATTGGAGAAGACTAATAAATTGGGGCTTTGTCACCATCCGGTAATTTCTTTCTAAGGCGTTTCTTCATCCCCATCCAACAGCACAGTTTAAGGCTCTGTTAATACTTTTAAGACGGGCTCAATGCCAGACTAATTAGATTTGCATTTCCACCATGGGCCAGGCTAGGCTCGGATGTGCCCAATGAAAGAGGCCTGAGGACCCCGAGGGGCCCCGGGGACAGCACCCGCCTTTGAGAAGGGGCCATGTGTGGATTCCCACGTCTGGCCTGACACTGTCTGCCTGCCCAGCTTCCCACCCCCGCAACCAGGGGCACAGCTCTGATCTGGGCGGAGGCCAGACCTTATTCTTCAGAGGGTCCCTTCCTGAGGCCGCCCACCCTGGGGCTCACAGGGGTCAACAGGGGGATCCAGGGCCCCAGAGACAAACCCTGGCGCCTCCAAGGAGACACTACGGAAAGGAGGAGGAACCGCTGAACAGTGGAGAAAGCTGACAAATCCCTCCTGGGCCAGGCGATCAAGGTCAACCGCACAGTGATAAGTTGCGGTGACAGCCCGTGCCCCTGCTGTGACGGATGAGATGGGCACCGCACCTCCGTGGTCTTCCTCCCCAGAGCCCACAGCCCCAGTCTAACCATAAGAAAAATGGCAGACAAATCCCAACAAACGGGCATCCTACAAGACACCTGACCAGTCCTCCTGCAAACTGTCAAGGTCATCAAAAACAAGGAAAGTCTGAGAAACTGTCACGGCCAAGAGGAGCCTAAGGAGACATGAGGACTACCTGCCACGTGGGATGGTGGGACAGTAGGGAAAAACAGGAAATCTGAATGGACTTTAGTTAACAATAGCATACCATTGATGGTTTGTGACTTACGACAAACGCACCGTCCTAATGTAAGGTGTTAACGACAGGGGATGCTGAGTGAGGGGTTACATGGGAGCTCTCCGTAGGACCTTCATAATAATTCTGTAACGCTACAACTGTTTTAAAATCTCCCCCTGCCTCCACCTCCTGCTCTGTGTGAGGGGCACCCAGGCCCAGCTTCTACCACAGGATCGTCATGAGCTCAGGAGGCACCTGACCAGGCAAGACTGGGAGCAATAAGCACCCGGAGGGAACCCCCAAATCAATTTCAGTTATGGAGTGCCGAATGTGAGCCCGGGGAGCAAGGAGCTCAGAGACAAGTGACATTGGCACCTTGACCAAGCCAGCTGGGTCAGGTTTGGGTGCCCCACGAATGCAAGTTCCTCCAGGCGGGGCATGGTCCAAGGTGAGGAGGACCGGGAGGTGACAGGCTGAGGGTCAGGTTGGGCAGGACGAGAAATGCCAGTGATGAGTTGAATGCCAGGATGCGGACCTTGAATGAGAGCGTGCACTCATTCCACTCTGCTACTGTAACCGGAAAGCAGCCGTAGGCAGCGAGGAAACGAGTGAGTGTGGCCGTGTGCCAATAAGATTTACCTTCTGGATGTTAAAATTTGGATTTCATATAAGCTTTGTGCATCAGAACTATTATTCTTCTTTTGATTTTTTTCAACCGTTTGAAAATTTAAAGACCATTCTTAGTTGATGGGCCATACAAGAACAGGTATAGGTTATGGTTTACCACCCCACGGCAAAGATTAGTAAGGCAGACAGACCTCTGCAAGATTGCTTTATAAAAAAGGTGCAATAAACACACCTTTGATGGAGGTGTACAGATTGACCAAAGATGTCAATGTGTGTATTGATAAAGTGATGAAAGATGTAACAGGAATTCCAAAAATAATATAAATAACGGTATTATGGACAACTATCAGTTAATAAACTTGAACACCCAGATGAAATGGATAAATTTCTACAACTAGATAAAATGTCAATATTGGTGTGAGAAGAAATAGAGGACTTGAATATGTTTTTAAGAAATTAAAAAGCAATCAGAGACGTCCCCCCAAAAACTCAGGCCTGAATGGCTTTGGAGGTGACCTCTACCACAGTTTTATGAAACACATAACAATTCCTATCTTCTTCAAGTTGTTCCAGGAAAAGGAAAAAGAGTATCATTTTCCAGTTCATTTTAACAGGCTAGTAAATGTGATCTGGAATACAAGCAAGGAAAATATAAGAAAACAGAAGTATAGGCCCATTTCACTTATGAATATAGACACAAAAATCTTAAAACAAAATATTAGCTAACCAAACCCAACACCGTATTAAAAAAAGAAATACAAAGCAGGATTTATGCCAGGAAGCCAAGGATGGTTCAACACCTGAAATCCATCAATGTGATTCTCCCCCCCGCAAAGGAAAAATTATAAGATCATCCCTGTTAGTACAGAAAGCTTTTGATAAGGTTCAAAACCTTCTGATAGTAAAAAAATTAAATCTTTAAAGAATAGGAATAGAAAGGAACTTCTTTAACTTGGCAATTTATAGACCAAAAACCTAGAACAAACCATCCCATTAATGGAGAAACTTTAAATGCATTTCCATTAAGCCTTGGAATAAGACAAAGATGCCCATGACCCCCACACTATTTAAGGTAGTCCTAGAGATCTCACTTAACGCAAAAGAAAAGAAAGAAATTGACGTGAGGATTGGGAGAGAAAAGATAAAACTGTCATTATTTGCAGTTGATAAGATCATCTACTTAGAAAATCAGCAAGGTCAACAGATCAATTATTAGAACTGATTTTAAAAAAGTCCAGTAGATGATGAGCCTGCTCAAATCAGTGGCATTTCTTTACTCCAGCAATAACATCCTAGGAAAAATAAGCCCCCACATAGCACTAGAGAGGATGTATGATCTGGGAAAAGCTGAAGCAAATGCCACGAGAGGAGCCCTGCAGGAACACGGTCCCACTCCAGTTGAGAGCCAGGAAGACGACCTGAGTCGATGCAGAGCCGTTCCCTGCTCTTGGGTGAGATGGCATAATATGACAGAGATTCCAGTTTTTCCCAAGCGTAATCTGTAAATTCAATGCAACCCCAAGCAAACTCCCCACTGGAATTCAGAAGCTTAATAAACTTACTCTAAAGTGGAAATGGAGGAATAAACATTCCAAACAGATAAATCAAACTGAAAAAGGGGTTCAATGTGGGGAGGAGGGGTTAGGTGCCGGGCTGGCATCAGCACCCACTTGCAAACCAGCACAGCAGGTGTGCACGGCACGGGCTTGTCCCCCAGACCACAGGCCACTGGTGCAGAGAAGGAGCCGGGATCACACACCTCGTACCCACAGCCAACCTCTAAGATGACACCGCCAACTGCTGGGGACAGGCTGGAGAGACTGGGAGGTGGGCTGGGAAAACAGTCACCGCACTGGGGAGGGAAATGAAGCTAGGTCCTTACCCAGCACACAAAGGTGTACCTGGCAGGGATTAAAGACTCACACGACAAAAGGCGAATTCTAAGGCGAACGGAGGAAAATATCTAACAGCAGACATGATGAAGCCCACGGTGCATGCAGTTGGGATGTCACAGTTTAGGATTTCTGATCCAGGGGGCCTCTGCCTGGCTGGGCTGCTCATTTCCTCTCCAAGGCCTCATCTCGCCCGCCATCAGACTGCCAGAATCTGACTTCTCTTTACGGAAATTCCTTCTTTCCTGTTGTCTTCCCTGCAAACTCCTAAGTTCTGTGGATGGGGATTTTGTCTTTTTTGTTCATTTTTGTATCTTCAGGGCCCAGGACAGTGCCTGGCATATAGGGGCTCAGGAAACAGTGGTGAATGAATGAAACAATAAAGAAAGGAATGAATGGACACATGCACACATGCCGGCTCTGGGACAAGGAGCAACCTCAGACCAGTCTCAACTTTGCGTGGCCTCAGGTTAGGGCTCTGAAACAGGTACATCTCGTACCCCTGCAGGTGTCAGATGCTCACCGGGACTAGAGCGGGCAGGAAACGCATCCTCTTCTCCCAGGGGCCCAGAAGAAGCTAAGGGAACTCAGATGCCCCAGGAAACTCCCAGCTGATTAGTGCATTTCATGCCAGCCTGGCCCAGAACTTTCTTTCCTCTGAGTCCCACACTCATGTTCACAGTGGGGTGTTGCCTCCTGTTCTGGAGGAGACACCAGAGTGGACCCAGGGTGTCCTAAGAAGGCAGGATTCAAGCCACAGCTTTTGGCTGAGTCCCCAGCGGCAGCCTGGAGAGGCTCCTTGCTGGCCTCATGAAGCGCCGTGGAAATGGACGGGTGACGAATCTTCCCCTACAGTTCCTTGAGCAAAACCCCCAGATCTTGGGTTCCTCAGCTTCCCACTCCTAGTCTCCAACACCCCCTTCCCAGGCTCCAAAGAGAAGCCTGAGTCAGTGAGTGGGGCAAGGGCAAAGCAGATGGACACGCCCAATAGCCACAGGCTGGAGGGCTGGGGAAGGTGGTGGCCCCACAGGGCCCCAGAAGTTCCAACCAAACACTGGCGACACTTCTGGAGCCTCCGCTGGGCCTCAGCCCCAGTGCTCATCGTTCAGGGGAGTGGGAGTGTGTCCGGGGAGGGAATAAACAGTTGATTTTCAACCGACGACTGTGGCCAAGAGGAGGCGAAGGTGCAGTGGGTGCCAGGAACAGGGCGGCTGATGTTCCAAGCCACACAGAGGAGGGCAGGCACCGGGGCTCAAAGCCCAGGCTGGGCTCAAGGGAGGCCGTCAGGTGGGAACACGCAGGAGCGGGCCCTCGGGCCGGCACCCACATGCCCCCAGGTCCTCCAGCATAGACCTGCAGCATAGGCCGGTAAGGATACCTCCGTAATTTCCCCTGAAACATCCTGCCCCACCAGAAGGACCAGCACATGTAACATTCCTTTCCTTAGGCAGTTTGTGTCCTGAACAGCCACCTGACACCATGGCTGGGGGCCACTGGCCCGTGAGGCTGTACGTTTGGGCAGCAGATGGTGGGTCATCGGAAAGGTGGGTGAAAAAGTGGAAGCTGTGAATTCGATACACGGGCATCTTCGACATGTTATCTCAACCTAAAAAGTCCTACGCGCATCTATTGGCGGACCCTGCCATGCCGGCCCAGGTCCCATCTGCAGCCCACGCCCTGGCAGCGTCTGGAGGCGCTAGGATCTTACCCACAGGCGCTTGTAGGCAACCTGAGAACGAAGATCTGGTCGGATCCCCCCAATATTCTTCCCGGGCTTTTTAATGGTTTGACCCCAACACGTCTTAACCGAATCTTCTCAAAATTGCCAATTAAGTTTTCAGAGAAATCGGAAATCCATGTCCACGCACACCCACCTGGGTACATGAACTTTAACCATTTGCAAGCACATGCCCCCCTGAACCAGCAGGGTCCCAGGGAGCAGGTGTCCTGATTGGGGACAGGTGGGCTAGAGCAGGGCGTCCAAACCACAGGCCATAATAATTTCTAAAAGTAGTTAAAATAATAATAATAATTATATTATTGTATTACATATTTTATCTGTGATACATTCGCTACATATTTATTATAAATAATTGTTTATTTCATAATTATTATCAATAAAATGAGAATAAAATTATTTAGAATGGAATAGAACCCATTAGAATGGAGAACATCCCAGTATGTGTGTGCGTGTGTGTCTAGGCCACCAGGAAGATGAGCCTTGCATCTGGGTTGTGGTCAGAGTGCGCCAGGCATTTCCCAGAGTGCATCACGGAGAGGGCCTTTGGCTGGACACTGTGGGCAGCAGTATGTCACTCAGGAGCCCTCCAACTCTATCCCCCTTGGGCACCGTTGGCAGACGCAGAGCCCTGTGGCCCAACTGTGGAGACTCATGGAGTCAGGGAAAAGAGGGCCAGACAGCGCTGTTCTCCTCCAGGGCACACAGCCCGGGCAGGGCGTGGAGGGTCCCTCCCTCTACTCCCTGCTCACACACTCTTTCTTTGGGAGCCAAGATAGGGGAGTAGGAGGGAGGTTGGGGCAGAATGACAGCAAGCCTGGGGCTCTGACATCTCCGGCCCCAAGTGCTGGGCAAGGGCCGGGGTTATTTCCAACTCTGAGGTCAGCCCGTGAGAGAGGGTGTGGGAGGCCCTCCTGCAAAGCCTGTGCCAGGTCCTGGAGGAAAAGGGGCTTGAAGGATGCTTCGGAAGAAGTGAAGAAAGGCACCTGGTCGAACCCCAGATCTCCCTTGCTTGAGGAGCACAGAGTCCTGGGGCCAGAGACCCCCAAAGGCAAAACAAAAATCAGTCCCCACGTGGCAAGGGAGCCCAGGGGGACAGCTCTAGTGGAAGTGCAGGCTATCGCTCAGGTGCCTGCTCATCCTGGGCATCCTGGGTCACACCAGTTGTCCCCGAGTGACTGTTAAGAATGTCCCGTTCCCTCTCAAACGTCATAACCCGGGTGTCCTGGCTCAAGTTTGCGTCACAGACACCTGCCTCTGTTTCCATAGATGCTTATCGAAGGCTATGTGGGTCAGCAGTCTTAACAAAGAACTTGCTGAAATTCAAGAACTCCACCTCAGGGCAAGGAGCACCCTCTGGGACCAGAGGGAAGAAGAGACCAGCCCTGGCCACTCCAGCACTCTGAGCAGCCTGCCTGTGACACTGGACCTGACTGTGGCTGCTGCCCAGTCTCGCTGGGTTGCCTCTGCACCCAAACCCAGAGGCCTCAAAGTGCTGGGCTCTCTGCGCCCACTCACTTGGGGCCCCGAGGTCACGGGTTTGCTCAGCTCGGCCTGCATTTACTCAGCAACAGTAGGCGGGAGGCCCTGCTGGCCCCCAGCACCACCGTCAGCCCGCGGGGGGGACTCGGAGAACTCGGGGGAGAGGAGGCCTCCTTCCCTCCGGGGCCTCTTGTTTGCAAAGCTCCCAGAGGACCCGGCAGGACAGAGCCTGGACAAACACGGAGCATCCTCAAGCCCCCAAAAAGTCAAATCAGTAAACACTCCCTGCCACGGCATTTCTGCCTCTCATTGATTCAGCTGCAAAGTGCAAACTGCCCCAAGAAAGGGCTGCGGGGGGCCTGGGCCCCCCGGACCAGCATTCACACGAATCCTTCATGTGAGGCGGCACAGCTGGGCGTGCAGACGCCCCACTGGAGAGAGGGCCCCCGCTGCAGCTCCGCGGGGGGAGCAGCGGCCAGATGGCCGGGGGCACCAAGATAGGCTGTGATCGGGCATGCCGGGCCCAGCTCCTCAGCTGGGCCCCCAGAGCCTGAGGCCACTGGCCACCTCCTGTGGTGTCTGAGCTCCGGGCACCAGACAGCCCCTACCCTAGACCGTGCTGCCCATCTCACGGGGCTGACTCCAGCCGGCACAGCCTGGAGTCCAAGCCACCCGCTGATGGGAGGGCAAGAGGAGATGACCATTCTGTGCAAAACCCCCTCCAGCCTCAAGAGCAGGCCAGGCAGGAAAACCTGTTTTGTTTTCAGAAGTTATTTTTCTTCCTTTTAATGTAGACAAATCTGATGATGTCACAGCGCCCAACAGAATGTCTTACCACAGTCAGTGCTATCTGAAAAACTCAAGAACCAAGAGCTCTGGGAGGTTATAAAATGGCCAGGAGCAGCTGGCCCTGGGGTGGGAGTACAAGAGGCACTGCTGGGGTCCTCTGGGGGTTTCTGCAGGTGGTGACCCACCCTGGCCTTGCCTGGGGAGCCAGAGAGAGGGCTCAGCTGGAAGAAGGGATGGGTCCCCCTTCAAGGAACCCAGCATGTTCTAGAGCCTGGTGCCTCCATTCTGTAGGGTGACAGGGCGATAACTGCAAGTAAGTGGGGGCAGAATGTTCTGGAACATTCCATCAGTAAAAGAGAGGGCTAAAGGGAGGAGGACGGAGACCCAGATAGAGGTCAGGCCTGGGGCCAGAGGAGGGTAAGCTGAGAAGGCCAGGACCCACACTTCTCCCCCCTCAGAGAGACCTGTCCTGCCTCTCAGTCCCACCGTCTTACTCCCTGGTCTGCAGCTGCCCAGGGACACTTCAATTCTCACCTGAGACAGTATAGCCTGAGGTGGCCCTGAGGGGATGCAGGAAGATGCAAGGGACCTGACCCTATGCAGGGCACCGTGATGAAAATAATGGCCCCCAAAGATGTCCACATCCTGGTCCCTGGAACCCAGGAATATATTCAGTTATGCGGCAAAGGGGAATAAAGGTTGTAGATGGAATGATGGTTGCTAAGAGGTGACGGTGCGATGGGAATTTACCATGGATTATTCGAGTGGGCCTGACTCAATCACAAGTTCCTTATAGGGAAAGAGGTAGGAGGGCAGGAGTGAGAGAAGGAGATGCGACTCTGTGCAGAAGGTCGGAGATATGGCGTGTGAGGAGGATCCCGCTGGCCGTGGGTCCTTTGAAGCTGGAGGACGGGGCCACGAGCCAGGGGATGCAGGTGGCTTTTGGAAGCTGCAAAAGGCCAGTGATGGACTCTCCCCTGGAGCCTGCAGAAAGAGCCAGCCTGCCCACACCTTGATTTCAGTCCAGTGAGACCATTCTGACCTCCAGGACCATGAGATGACAAGTTCGTGTTGTTTCAAGCCACCAAACTTTCATCATTTGTCACAGCAGCCATAGGAAACTAACAGGGGCATCCACCACATGGCGTCCAGCCATGAGGGTACCGTGCTGCCCACCCAGGTTTAGGGCCTGCTGGGAGGACTCCAAAGTCGGCATGTGCTGTCCCCTGGGCATGGCCACACCAGGGTCCCTTGCCACATCTGTCACTCACTCTGTATCTTTGAACACCTGTACCATTGTTTGCTCAATGTTTTTCCTTTAAATAAACTGTGTCTCCTTATCTAAGTGTTTTTGAAAGCCAGAATAAGTGACTCTAAGTAGATGGTAGTTGTCAAAACACACACAATAAAGAGTAAGATTCACTGAATATGTTGAAGTTCCCCCACCCCTGTCCAGGCTGATGGGCAGCTGCATGCTCCCCCCCATGCCCCAACCTCCTTCCTACCATACTTGGGAGCTCTCCCAGGCACCGTCCCCAAGAGGGCCTGGCCAGCCCATCTTGCAGAAGGGGAGAGAAACAAATCCTGGGGCTTCTCATGGTTTTAAAGCAAACCAGAGTCCTGCCAGCCCCACTGGGATCTGCTCCTGGCCGCCCTCCCAGCTGCTTAGGCTGAGGCATCAGTGGGCATGGGGTGGTAGGCCCTGGATACCTGGGTGGCTTTGCGCTGCCTGCCCAGTGTCCCCGGGGGCTCCCACTGCATGCCCACACACCAGGCCTGTCAGGCTCAGTGGCCAGATCCCACCTTGGGGAGGCCTCTGGTTCCGGTCCACAGAGGCTGGCCTCCCTCAGGACACTCCTCCAAGCCACATCCCCAGGAGCGCTCCTGACAGCCCTCCTCTCTCTGTCCCCCTGGACATGGTCAACCAGGCCAGCATCGACCCAGTGAAGGCGTGACGCCGACGGAGCCAGCAGTCCTCGGAGCATCCTCTCCCCAAACCCCTGTGGTGCTCGCTGCTCTAAAGGGGCACAAAGAGCTGGGCTGGTGGTGGGCCCAGGAGGAGAAAGGTCTCACTATAAAACTTAGGACTCTTTTCTCTGGTCAGAGATGATGTTTTCAGACTTTCTCGAATGAATGGTAGTATTTAATTAGAGCAAAGTTGTCTTCTAAGATGTCCTTTTTCCCTCACAATTAAGAAGTTGGCCACTTTGTGCCATTCCACTTCTTGGGGGCAAGGGGTCGATAATGGGTTTTGATGGGGCCTTGAAATCCAAATGGCCCTGAGCCACCGATAGCGTGGCAGTAGCTCCCTGTGGGCAGCTGGAACTGCTGGGTTTAAATCCTTGTGTCGCCATGTAACCTTGGGTGACCTTGAACTTGTCATCAACCTTCTGGGGCCTCAGCTGATACATCTGTGGGACGGGCTGGCAGCATCTCACACCATGGGCATGGCGTCAGCTCATCCAGCCTGCGGAGGGGCCTGCTGCACCCACGGCCTGTCCCTACATGCTGGGCATGAGTGGTGCTGGCCCGTCATCCCCCTCACCATCACCCAGGAGGCTGGGCCAGCATCCTCCCACTTCCCAGGGAGATGAAGACCGCAGGGAGGTCCTATCTGGAGTTCACACAGTGGGCAGCAGCAAGGCTCGGACCACCCTCTGCTGTCCCAGCTTCCGCCCCTACCAGGGGTCCCCACCCGCCCCGCCTAGGCTGGTGAGCGACAGCCAGCACTGCACCCGCCCACCTGGCCGCGGGTACCCACACTGCACCTGCAACAACAGGGCGGCCCGGCCTGGCGTCCGATTACAGCCCACTCAGCGGCCTGCTCCGAATTCCTGTGGAAGGCCGGCGCGCAGAGGCCGGGGGCGGGGGGAGGACAATCCCCCCAGTGTCTCTGCGGCTGGCGCTCAGCACGTGGTCTGCTGAGAGGACGGCCTGGCCAGGCCAGGGGCCCCCAGGAAAGTCAGACCCACCCCCCATGCCCAAAGGCCACACATGCCTTTTCCAAGCCAACCCCCACGTCCTCCCAGTGACCCAGGGACCCCACTGGGACGGGGCGGGCATAGGTAGGCCTTCTCTGGCCTCCAAGGACACAGCTTCAGGCCCAGCCAGAGCTGGGGAGCAGCCACAGCCCTAGGCTGTCCCACAGCTGGGCTGGGGTCTCTGCCCCCAGGGGAGGCAAGCAGAGGTAGGGAATGCCCTGGGCAGACACGCTGGGTGTAGATGGCCCTGCCACCTTTGTTTTCTCACTCTGGCCTTTGGCCTGAAATGGGGGACTTTTCGCCTCTTTTTTCATGCTCAGGGCATGTCACCTCCTCAGGGTGCCCTCCCTGATCACCCCAGCCTTGTGCCAACACCGCTGCCCATTCCCTTGGCTGAGGAGCCTGCTGTGAGGTGCCCCTCAGTCCCCAGCTTCCCGCTGGGAGGGGCTCACTCCCACCCCCGACTTTTCCTTCCTTGAATCTCCTTCCCGCCCCACTGTCTGGAACTTTCCTTGCTCACCTTCATCATTTCAAGTTACATTTCCATTCTGACCATAGGCCATGGGTCAAGGTCAGGCCATTGGAGGGGGGTGCGATTCTCCCCTGACGTCGAGAGGGCCAGCATCCGTTCTGTGCTGCATCCCACCCTCCCTGCAGCCCCTCGACCGGCTCCTGCATGTCACGACGGCAACGGCAGGCCCCACCCATGGAGGCCTGCAACGGGGCTCCAACAGTCCCCGTTCCACGACATCCTGAGGCTCCATGCCGCTCCGCGACAACCTCTGCCGCAGAGAGACAGAGACTTCCCAGCGACCCCGAACCCTGCGGCGCGGCCCCCGGCTGCGTTTTACGGTCTGTCAGGGCCGCGTCGGGACGAGGGCTCCTGGCATTCCACACAAAGGTTCTTCGGCACGAACGGAGTCAAATGGATTCACATTGGGATCATAAATATAATTAGGAGATTTTTATTTTCAAGTAGCACTTCTGAAATCTATAAAATTAAGCTAATATACTGATTTTTAAAACACAAGAATTTTATTGCTCTGTGAGTCAGGGTTTGCCAGCCCACGAGGCTCGGGAGTTAACTCCTTCCAGGTCTCAGGCAGCCAGAGGCCCCTGGGGCTGCCCTGGTGGGCCTGGGCCTGCAGCCCTGCCGCATGGTGGACACGCCCAGGAGAGCGGGGACCGGGTCGGGGTGGCCAGCACAGGTGACCGGCCACTCCCTTTACCCCTCACCTTGACTCACACCCGGCGCCCCTCCCGGTGACCCGAGAAGCCAGATTCTTCCTTTGTTCCTTTGCTGCTCCCTCTGGACTCACCCTTCCCCGCCCCACCTCTCCCAGGGGTCCTGCCTAACCTGAAAGCCCTGGCTCAAATGCCTTCCTGCCAGGATCCTTTCCGGACCCCACTGATGGGACTTGGTACCCCCAGCTCCTCCTCCTGGGTGTTGGGGGCCCCAGGGTGTGGAGATGTGGCAGGGGGCACTCAGAAGCCCTGGGAAGGGCAGGCAGGACAGTGCTTCCTCCCCAGCCTCAGCCAGCACTGCAGAGGTGGCCTGAGGCTGACCCGGGCTCAACCCTAGCTCCCCACACACGCTGTGGGGTCTCTGAGCCTCAGGCGTCTTATGTTGAAAGAGTTCCTGTCCCATGGCCCTACCCCGCCGGGTGCCTGCACACAGCACACAGTGCTGGCCCCAGGAGCCCACCCGGGCAGCCACACGCAGGTGGCAGATGCGTGAGCAGTGGGAGGCTGCCCTTTGCTCCAGGCCACGCCTGGTTCAGTCGGCAGCCCCTGTGCCCCTGGGTTTGTACTGGCGGGAGATCACAGAGGGACACCTGGAAGGGGCTGGGGTGGGGTTTGCAGGCTGTGTAGCTGGAGTGCTGGCGACAGCTTGAGCAAGCCCACCATGGTGAGAACCTTGCACTGACCCCTCCCCTGCAGGGTCCAAGCCAGGGACTTCCTCCCTAGGCAACTAGCACCCAGTGGTCCCCCGTCCCCCTGGAGCCTACCCTGCTCCTGCTCTCCAAGCACGGTGCTGCCCTCTGATCCCCGCAGCTTCCCAGGGCCTCATACTCACAGTCCCCAGGGCCTCCACGGGCCCCCGAGGATCCTCAGGCTCTAACGCTCACCAGGATCTGGGCTCTCCAGGCCCCAGGTGCTCAGGGACTTTGAAACTCAAGGGCCCAGATACTGTCTGGGTTCCCAACCTTCGTGGGCCCTGATATTCCCAGGCCCCCGGTACCCCTCAGACTCAGTCATCCTCAACCCCAGGTAGTCCCAAGCCCTAGAGTGGAGTCTAGGCTGGTCCCATTCCTGGCGCTCCCCAGGATGGTGGCTGGGGAAGCTTTCCTGCAGATGCAGGGGACTAGGGAAGCCTGAAGGCAGGCGGGAGGGCTGGGCCCCGCCAGTGAGCTACTCTTTGGCATCTCAGGCACCCACAGGACCACCCGCCTCCCTGCCCCAGCCTGAGGCAGCCCCCGGGGGCTTCCTGCACCGTTGCCTCTGTCCTTCCTCCAGACATGAAGAAATAGGGTGGGCTCGTCCCGTCTACCCATCCTGCCTCAGAGTGTGACTGCCTTTGGGGATGGGGCCTTTAAAGAGGTGATTAAGGTAAAATGAGGTCATTGGGGTGGGCCCTAATCCAGTGTGACTGGGGTCCTTATAAGAAGAGGAGATCAGGACACAGACACGCACAGAGGGACGACCCTGTGAGGACACAGGGAGGAGATGGTGTCTACACGCCAAGGAGAGAGGCCTCAGGGGGAACCAGCCCTGCCCACACCTTGACCTTGGACATCCAGCCTCCAGGACCGGGAGCTGCTTGGCCTGTGGCATTTGTCCCAGCAGCTCTAGCTGACTCATACGTCCCCTAGCTCAGAGGTTCCCGACATGCATACACACACCAAATGAAAGATCTCAAGGGAGGGGAGGGCGGGCTAGGCCTTGGAAAGCAGGAGGAGTGATGACCCCAGTGGAGATGTGGTGTTGGGTCCCCCTGGCCCAAGAGGTTGGCAGTCCAGGGCGGGGTAAGGAATGAATGAGGTGGGAGGGGGCTCTGCCACCCTCACTCGGCCATGCCACTCCGCACTGCCACCCCAGAGGCCTCTGTGGGGACTCCGCTTCTTGGTGGCCCCAGCCCAGGGTCGGGAAAGCCATAGCTCTGTCCACAGCCCAGCGGTCCCTCCTCCTGGAGCTCGACCCACCACTCTGCTCAGACAGGACAGTGTGGGCAGGCCCGAGCAGGTAGCGTACTCCCTATTTCACAGTGGGGGAAACTGAGGCTGGAAGAGGCAGGTAGCTTATCCAGAAGACACAGTTCACGGCAGAGAAGTACGGTTCTGGACAAATGTTCTGTTCTCGCCCTGTCTATACAGTAGCTTCCAGAATCACCAGCTCCTTGTGCTTGGTCGGAAATGCCTGGGATTCGGCTGGACTCCTCAGGAAGCCCCCCACTCTAAGGCCTGCTCCTTCTCTCGAGGTCTTTGCCGTGGGGGTCGCACTGCCGTCCCCCCAACCCAGTGAGTGGCCTGAGCAAGCAGCCTGATGTCAGCCTCCATAGCCCCGCTCCCTCATCACATCCACTCCCCAGCCTGTCTCCAACCCTCTCCCTCCAGCACACCCCAGCCACCAGACCCATCTCCCTTCGCCTCAACCAAGCGCACAGCCTGCGAAGGAGCATTGGACTGCAGAGGACGGGGGGATCCTAAAGCTCACTTGTCTGACCCATTGCTCCCCAGCCCTCTGAGCTCCCTGCTGCCTGGAGCAAAGTGCAGAGCCCAGACGGGTCGCCAGGCCCTTCTCAGCTGCCCCCACCTTTGCCCCTACAGCACAATGTACCACGGGCTCCTGCCTGGCTGACACCCTTACAGATTCTGAACCCATCAGCTTTCTTGCCTCCCGGCATGCGATTTCTCATTCAGTCATTGGTTTGCTTGTTCATTCATTCTTTGAACGTCTATCAAGCACCCTCTCATGCATACATCCCCAGCCGCCGGGGCCAGAGCAGTGCCCTCCCCTGCCAGGGGAGAGACAGGCATGAGACAAGCACCCCCTGATGCATATGATCAGAGGCCAAAACCTCGGTTAGGCAAGGCTAGGCTGGGCAAAGAACCACGAGGGGTCCTGATTTAGAACAATGCCTGATCCAAGGAGGACTGGAGGGGCAAGTGGCAGCTGAGGCCTGAAGACTAAACAGGATTTAGCCAGGGAGCAAGACAGTGTGTGCATGTACATGCGTGTGTGCTGGGAGCGTCACATAGGGCAGGGCAGAGGGAGCAGGATGTGCAAAGGCCCTGAGGTAGGAAAGAGAGTGGTAAGGCTGCAGCCTGGGGGTTGGGGTGGGTAGGGAGAGAGGCACGAGATGGCGCAGGGCTGCCTCTGCCCAGCCGTGTCCCTTCTCCAGTGGTCCCTCCCTTCAAGGTCTCCCTAGCTCTCCTTTCCAGATACGGTGCTGACAAGCTTGGGGGTACTGTTCTACCCTTTAGGATCTCAACAGCCTGCCCACATCAGGATGAGTCCTCTGAACTAGGGATGGCATCCACTGGCGCATAGGGAGAGGGCTTGTGGGGAACGCTTAGACCAGCCTGCTGGGTGGGGAAGAGGCTGAGCAAGGAGATAGGGGGCTGTGTGAGAGCGGGGAGGGGGCCAGGCGAGGCCCCTGTGCTGAGACAGCTGAGAGCCCCAGCTGGGGCCGACCCCACCATTCAGGATGTCCCCACGGAGGAGGCCAGGAAGCCACAGGGGCCCAGGAGCCCTCTCCCTCCCGTATACACAGGATTGAGGAAAAGCAGTCCCAGAGCAGCCTGAGGAGCAGAGGTCTGGGTGGGGCAGGAGTGGGGCTCGGAGGGAGGGAGTGATCCCCAGCCCCCGGGTGATGCTTCCCATCTTCCTGAGGAGGGACTGAGGCCCAGGAGGTAAAGGCCGGCTCAGGTGTGCCTATCTCTGAGACCCCCCCCCCCCCCCCACGTGCCTGCAGCTCAGCAGTTGGCTTGTTGCCTGTGGGTGGTCACAGGCTCCCAGTGGGAACGCCAGCAGCCACCCAGCCGCAGGGGGACTGGAGCCACCCTGCCTTGGGCATGATGGGGGGCTGGGGCCTGCAGGGCAGGGGTCCCCTCCCTAGGCCCCGGTGGGTGGGACACAGGCCCCCAGGCTCCGGCTGTGAGGCGAAGCCCTCGGTGGCGGCCACAATAAATATGTTTGTTCAAGGGAAGCCAGGCTGGGAGCTGTGCGCGCTGGCCTGGCGAGGAAGAAAAGGCCGCTTGTGCCTTGCACACTGGGGTGATTGTTCGTGCTCACGCAACTGCTGCCCCATGGCCGGAAAGGTCAGACGCCCCTCGGGCCCCGTCGGAAGCAACCAGTGCCGCAGGCCCTTCGCTCACTCCCAGCTGTAGCGCTCGCCTGTCCACATCACCTCAGGGCCTTGGCACAGGGAGAGAAGGTCCAGGCAAGGTCTGCAGGCGGCCCCAGCAAAGGCGAGAGGGAAGAGAAGCCAGGAGCCGCCCGCCCGGCGGGGGCTGCCATTGCAAGTCAGGGGCACAGCAGGCTCCTTGATCCCAGTGCCCACGAGAGAGGAAGCGCGGCGGGGGCAGGGCCTTCACCCTATGGCAGGTTGTTCACGGTCGAATCGCATGGTGCTGACCATGGTGTCAGGCTATCGGGATGCTAGCGTGAGGCTCCTGGGAGACAGGAAGTGCGTGAAGGCCAGCCGGCCACCCCCTTGAAGCAAGACCACGTCATCACCCCCACCCCAGTGGCAGGGAGCTGTTGGGGGGCAGCTTGCTCACACTGCAGCCTGGCTTCTAGAAGGGGCCTGGCACTCGGAAGGCACTTGCCAAACCCCCACGGAGTGAACACCATACGGATGGAGGCCTTGTCTAGGGTGCTCCTGACCCCCCTCAGGCCAGCACCCCGAGGGGCAGGTCTGGAGCCCCAGCCTGGACTTCCATTCCTCTGACGGGCAAGGAGTGGGCACAAGAGCCAGGAAGGGCCGGCCTCAGCGGGGTGCCCCCAAGTCTCTGCAATCTGGCCTCCTCTTGGCCCTGGCACTGTGTCCTTTCTTCTCTTCTGAGGGAGGGATGGGTCTGTGCTGGGCATGGTGCCCTGGCCACCACCTGGGAGAGAATGGGCCTGCCCACCTCCTCACACACACACCCAGGGCAACCAGGATGGCGAGGAAGGGGATGCCTGTTGGAAGGTGCTGGTGGCTGAGCTCCCGGCTCCAGCGCCCAGAGGTTCAGCCGAATTGCCGTCCTGGTAGTAACATCCATGAGAGGCTGCTGCCGTGGCCCAATGACCTACTTTGGCTGAGTGAGTCCTCCCACAACTGTCTTTCAACCAGAAGACCTGGTGCTGAGGAGGCAGACAAAGGGGGCCCAAGGGAAGAGCTCTAGCAGCTTCCAAAGGGATAGTGCCACAGGAGGCGTCCTGAACGGCTGACTGTCAGGGTGGCCGGACAGGAGAAGGTCGGGCGCCTAGGCTGGGGACTCAGCCTGCACTAACTTGCTTCGGGCACACTCCTTGCCCTGAGCTGGCCTCCGTCCACCCCCGGGCACTGCCTGAGGGGGTTCTAGTGCCCTGAGTCCCAGGACCACAGGGTCCCCTGGAAGATGGGCTGTGCGGGGCCGCAGTGAGGTCTTACTTGGGGACACAAGGCAAAACCGGAAGAGCTTGCCTGGAGCTGAGAAGGGGTCGCCGGATGAGGGAGGGACCCACCCGGGAGGGACCCACCCCACCCACCCACTGAGTGTGTGGAGCCACGTGTCCTGCCGGGGGGAGCCTCACTGGACAACCTCGCTCCCCAGGCCAGTGGTGAGGTGGGCGCAGTGATGGACGGCCTGTGGCCTTGGCTCCCAGTCCTGGGACTCTGCCACTGACACACGGCTGGAATGTGCCAGACTCACCAGGGCCTGCATTCCCCAGGGGCCTGGCATTCCGGCCGTGGGATGAGGGAACTCTCGTATTGTTCTCTCCCTGCAACAATGGGAACACAGGGTGACACCCTGCAGAACCGACTCAGGCCTCGGGGACTTCAGCACCCCTCAAGTTGGGGAGCTGTGGGCTGCCGCTCGGTGAGGTCCCCCTCAGGGAGTCCAGGGGCCATGGGGTAGCTCTCCCCCAGCAGCCCCGGGACCCTCAGGTCCTGCATTAGCTGTTGGGCCGAGGCAGGTGCTCGCTCGCAACGCAAGGCAGCAAGGCCTCTTCCCTTTCCTGCTAGTGAAGCTGAGCTCCAGAGACACACGGCGCTGGCCCAGGGCTCTGGTCCCTGCAGCCTATCCCACCGAGACAGCCTCTGGTTCATCCAGCCGAGAGCCTAGCTCAGCTCCTGTGCACAGCCTCCCAGGCCTAGCCCCAAACAGCCCTGGAGTCTGGCCCTGGCACCCTCTCCCTCTCCACCTCTGACCATTTCAGCCACCCTGGCTGCATCCCCAGCAGCCCCCACCCTATTCTGCCTCCCCTGGGGACCCAGGCAGGAGCCGGGAGACTCTGTGGCCACACAAGCCTGAGGCCAGCACTTACTGCCTGGGGACAAAGTCAACCTCCGTGCTGGGGCCTCCCAGGCCCCGTGTGGTCTGCCCCCACCACCCCCAGCCCCGCCCACTACCCTGCTCACTGCGCTCCTTATAAGGGAAAGAGAGAGGCAGGGGAGATAGTCAGAGAGAGGAGGAAACGAGAGAAGGAAAACTTGGAGTACTGCAAGGAAGGGGCTGCGAGCCAAGGATGCGGGCGCCTTCAGATGCCGGGAAAGGCGAGAAAAGGATTCTCGCCTGGAGTGTCCAGAAGGAACCAGCCCTGCCCACACCTGGATTTTAGCTCAAAGAGCCCCACATTGGACTTCTGACCTCCAGAACTACTAGATCGCACATTTATGTTGTTTAAAGCCACTAAGGTTGTAGGAATTTGTTACAGTAGCTATAGGATATTCAAACAGTCCCCCTTTCAAACAGCCCTGGAGTCCACCACTTTCCTCCTTGCACGCCTGGGCTGGTGCACTAGTCTCAGACTTAGTCCCCCAGGCCTGTCTAGCCCCTCTATGGTCCATCCTTGGCTCTGCAGCTGGAGCAACCCTGTTACCATCCGGGTCGGGTCATGCCCCACTCAGGGTGAAAGTCAGTGACTCCCAGGTCCTGACCACGTCAGCTTCCTCCCATGGGCCCTTGTCCAGAGCATTCTCCACCCTAATACCATGAAACTCACCTTCCCCAGGGTTTGGTCTAATCACTCTCTCCGTAAGACGTCCCTTGACCCAATTCAGGACAGGCCCCTTCCCAGCACCAGTCCCGCCTGGCTTGTGTTTGCCTCCGAAGCACTTATCAGTAATGACGAGTTAAGCACTTTTCCTTATGTCTCCTGTGACTATCCGTGCTACCCCCTTTGGAATGTTGCCTCCTCCAGTATGCATCAATTTTATGTCGATTTATATCAACTTTGTATCCATTTGTGTGGCTGTAGATCAATTTTGTGTTGATTTTGTGTCAATTTGCCGCGAATTTTTATCTACATTGTTGCTGCTACATCCCACGCACCTGTAGGAGGTGTTCTTGTTTGCTGAATAAACACACACTTGTCTCTAAGGACTTTTCTATTTGATCTAATTTAATCTGCCAGCAGCTCCAGGGGGTGAGGACTTCGTGCTCCCATTTCACAGGTGTGGCTACTGAGGCATGGAGATTTTGTCATCCCCAGTGAGGCTCCACCCTGGGGAGCTCAGGGAACGAGGAGAACAAGGGGTGGACTCAGTACCTTTCTTTCATCAATTCCAGGCCGGGACAGTGCTTGCCCCGCAGCGCCGGGCCCTCTCCCCAGAGAGAGCCAGGCTCCGGGGTTCCTGGCCCGAGATCCCTTTGTGCCCATCCGGGCCGGCGGGTGGCAGGCGGGGCAGTGGATAAATGGGCTATTGTTCTGGGGAGCACAGTTGCCAGCCCGGCGCGCACAACAGCCCCTGTGTCTGCAGCGGCTCCCAGAACCAATCAACACCTTATCGCCAGCATTAATCACCCCGCTATCGGCCCCAAATCAGGCAAACACTTCTGGGGAGTTCAAACCCCTGACTTCACAGAAGTTTCTGTGTAATAATAGATTAAGTTTCTGGCGGTTCAACAGCATCCAGAGAGGCCGGCCCTCTGGGGTGGCGAGGGGCTGCCAAGAGAAGGTGGATGCTCTGACCCGGCAGGGGACTCCTGAGATGTTCCTCCTAGCCCAGGCTCTCGGGGACCAGAATGGCTCTGCCTGGACCTGGGCCCCCTGGGCTTGTTCTTCCCAACGCCCGGATCTGCCGATGGGTGATTTTGGACTCTCCAGAAGGAAGCGGGCTGGACCCTGGTGAGCCCTGGCCTCAGAGGCTTCTATCTGGGGTAGAGGAGACGACATGGCCTGCAGGGCTCAGGAGGGGCTGTGAGGAGCCACATTCAGAGTCCAGCAGAGGGTAAGAGTGGAGGGGACAGGAGAGGGGAGACCTGCATGGGGGGAGGGCGGGGCCATCATAGGACCTGGAGGGGAACATGTGCAGAGGCCCTGGGGCAGGAATGAGCCGGAGGAGGAGGCTGAGGGACAGGAGAAGGCTGGAGGCGCAGTGAACAGGAGCGGCGAGGCGAGCAGAAACCGGCGGCCGCGTGAGCCTGGAGCTGGGGGAGAGGTTTGGATTCTGTGCCGCGAGCAATGGGAATGGAGCGCTGTGACTACAGCAGTATCCTGGGGAACCCGGGGTGCCCTCTGCCTGCGCTGTGGAGCCCTGCAGTACCCACAGAGGAAGGAGCACCGCCCGGGTCTCCGCCTCCTCGTGGTGTGAGTGAGGCATGTGCCAGGCTCGTTTCCCATTGATGTTGTCTTTGAGCCCTGGACGCCGTCCATCCACCCTTCCAGACCACACAGCTCTTCTCTGCCAGCTTGCTCCCCCGGGAGGCCGGGCTCTGCAGGTTACGTCCCAGGATCCTTGCCTGGGGCTTCTGGTTTGGGCCCTGGTCTCCCCACTGTGGAGTCGCCTATGACCCGCCCCCCCACCTTGGGGCCCAGCCCCTCTCCTAAAGGTGAACTGCTCACATGACCTTCCCTCTCCAGGGCTTGAGTACTTCCCTCTCCCCTCCATCCTCTGAGTCCAGGGAGGACCCGCTGCAAGGACACTAGCCCCAGATTCCTGTGGGAGGCCTGGTGATTCCCATCCCCTGCCACACATGGATCATCCCAAGGTGCCATCTGCTTTCTATACAATTCTGCTCCACACACGAAGCTGCCTGTTACTGTCTCCATTTTACAGACGAGGGAATGAAGCTCAGAGAGGCTGGGTTGCCCCAGGGCTTGGCGAGACTGCATTTGGATCCTCGAGTGTGCCCCCAGGGCCCTGCGCATCCCCCAAGATGCCTTCTCGCCCCTAACATCTGCCGACGCTGAGCTTTTGAGGCCTCTGCTGTTCCAGAATCCCACTGTCCTGGGGGCCTGTCCTTCCTGGAGTCTGGCATGTATAGTCTCACTCCGACTCGGGCAGACGGATTCCTGAAGCTCAGAAGCGGAAGCAAACCCGACAGAGCAGAAGGCAGGCACAGGCTCTTTTGCTGGGATGTTTTAAAGACAACGCAGGGTTTTTCAGAACCCCCTTGGGGATGGGGAGCTGGGAGTGCAGAACCTGAGCCCCTAGCCAAGTGACTCAAATGTCCTCTGCCCCTGCTGACCTCCACGCCCAGGGCCATCCCTTCACCTGGGAGGCAGAGCTGGGGGAGCCCAGTGCCTGGGGGTAAACGCCTTCCATCTCTCTGTAAGGAGCATGGATGTCTGTTGTGAACTGCTGGGGAGGGGCCTCGTGCTCTTCCTGAGCCTCTGGAAAGGCAGATCTGGCCCTGGTGCTGGGGGTGGGGGCACCCCTCTACCCAACCTGGGGACAGCTGCCCGCCGAGCTGCAGGAGAGGCACATTCCAGGGGAAGGCGGCCATGGCCATGCTTGAACATCCCCACTTCTCCCGTACCAGCGTCAGCGCCTATTCAGGCCAACACAGAAATAACGTGATTTGGGGAAGAAATATCAAATAATGTTCCTCCCTGCTGGGAATGGGCCTTGCCCATCTCTCTGGCCTCAGTCCACCAACTAGTCACCACAGTCTCCAGCCAGAGCCCCTCTGGACTCCTGGCAGCTGCCCTGTCACATGGGCCATGGTGGGGCGGGGGTGGAGAGTGCTAGGACCTGGAGCAGGTCACTTCACTGCCCTGGGCCTCAGTTTACCCAGCTCTGAGAGCAGCGATCATCTGCTGGGTTGTGTCTGGGTTCTTTGAAAACCTATTGTCAGCCTGAGGCTAGCCTCCAGGGAGACCCATTCCTTGCTCAAACACACCACTGCCCTTGATTTAAGGGCACCTGGCAGAGCCCACAGAATCTACCCAGAGACCCCGGGTAGACTCTCAAGTCAGAAGTCTGGGTGGGCGAGCCTCCACATGCACCCCGACCTGAGCCGGCCACGTCCGCACACACATCACGTGAGCAAGTGCAGCCCGGTCTCAGCCACTGCCTGGGACCCACCCTCGGCCTTGGCCGCCCCAGCCAGCTGGAAGCAATCTTCCTGGAGCGGGCAGGTGGTCCTCCTTAGCTGGCTCCCTCTAGGCCGTCCCCAGCCCTACGCCCACGCAGAGGTGGCTCTGCACGCTCGGCCGCCTGGGGCCCCTTCCCTGCCGAATGAACCAAGCGCTCTGGAATTCGTGAAGAAACCAGGGGTCTCTCGCCTGCTGTTTTTCTTGGCGCGTCCTTATCACGCATTAACGGGGAAGCCCGAAGGTCAGGGTTTCAGTGAGTTCAGCAGAATCTGAGAAGCTGGGAGTCAGCCTCCTGCCTCTCCTTGACCTGCAGGGCCCCAGGGAGCTCTCAGGGCCCAGCGTGATTAACCGGGAGGCTGACCTGCCCTTCGGGCAGCAAGGAGACAGTGTTTGCACAAGCTGATGGGTTTCAGAAACCCAGCAGGCCCCCCGCCTTCCCTGGGCCCCCTCAGCTGGCATGTGAATCGGGCTGTGGAGTCTGGAGCCCGGGGGGCTCTGGGCACTGAAGGCTGGGAGGGCCACTCAGCCTCATGTGGGGCACGCATCCAGGAACGGGCTGAAGGCAAGATGACTGGGGTTCTGGGGGCACGGCCTTTGAACTTGGCACATCTTCAACCATAGGTAAAGGTTGGGCCTCCATGTCAGCGACTCAGAGGGAAGATCAGGGACCCCAGACACAAATGGCAGGGCGTCTCCACTCTGAAAGCCCCTCTTGAGATGTAGGAGATGGGCCGAGCTGCCTCTCCCAGTCGGAAAGCAAGGCAGTGGGTGTGCTGAGGGGCTCCCCCGCGGCAGGTCCCCCACGGCGGACGGCCGTCCAGTTCAGCACGGGTCTGAGAAGGTGAGACCAACTCGGAGCTTCTCTGAGGCTCGCCCCTGTCTCTGCCGTGGATGGCCTTCACCCCCAAACACTTCACTCCTGTCTCCCGTTCACTAATTCATGCCCGCCCTACCCTGACGCCCCGAGGGGCTGAAACAGGGCAGCGAACAAGTTTAACCCTCGTTCAAAACGTCGAAGTTTAGGAGACATGTCTCATGGTTTTCAGCAAATCGTACGCCAGACTGTTGGGCTCGCTGGCTGTCCGTAAACAGACCAGGTGCCCTGGTGACACAGCGGATTTCCATGGACGGCTCCTGATGCACCACCCTCTTCTGAGCACCGGCTGTGCCAGGCATGGCCCTCGGCACCTGGCATAGGTTACTGGATCAGTTGTCTACTCCCTGTGACAGAGACCACCGTGTGTCCGCCTTCTAGCTGGGAACACTGAGGCTTGGGCCTTTAAATTTGTTCAGGATTGCACAGACAGCAAGCAGCAGAGCAGGATGAAGCCAGCTCTGTGCTAAGGCCAAAAGCTTGATCCTGGAGACCCTGCTACAGGTGGGGGCAGGTGACCCCTACCCTGGTTCTGACTCCCGGCTCTACAGCCCCTCTGTCTTCCCTGGCAAGGCCCCACGTGCTCATCTGTGAGCCCAGAATAATCACAACATCGTCCCCGGGGTGGGGGTGGTGACAAGAGAGGGGGAACGTGGGCAGAGGGCCAAGCATGAGGCTGGCACTCAACTAGAGCCACACTCAGGGCACCCCAGGCTCCTCCGGCCCTTCTCCTTGAGGGACTACAAAGGAGGTGCCCGACTGAGGTCGGGAGGGGCTGTTGATGGGGGCCCTGCCTGGGTGACAAGGCTCCAGCCCTGCAGGGGTCCTGACCTTTCTCCTCCTTGCTGCTCTTCATCCTCCACCTTCCCCGCTCCGAGGGCAGCGTCAGCTTCCCAGGGAGACGCTGCAGCCCAGTTCCCAGCCCTCGATGCACGCTTGGCAGCTCACGGGTGGGAGGGTTGGGGACCCTGGCTGCCCACCCCACTCCATTTTGCAGAAACCCAATCCAGGCGGGAGGATGGCTGTCGTTTCCGAGGATTTAGGGCCGTCACCTGGCGGAGTGGGAGAGCTCTGCGCCCTGACAGAGTAAGTGGCTACATGCCGAAAGGTGACACCGTAAAGCGATACTGAGCCGGCGGGAGGACTGTATATTATCTGGGCCTGCATGTGTGCGTGTTTTTCTTTCTGTCTTCCCTTCCTGGACTCCTTGTCCGTGGCTCCCTGATGATTTTATTGGAGCGTCCCAGTCCAGATGTGGCTTTCTATCAGGAGAATGGGGCCCCTGGGCAGGACCCAAGGCCGTGTGTGGAGGTGGGGGGGAGGGGTGCATGGTAGACACAGGGAGCTGGCTTTACATTTCTGCTCCACCTGGTAAAAAGTGAATTCCTTCACACCTGTGGCAGACCATGAAGGTGCCAGCCCCTCTCATACCCGTCGCATGCACCTCTGCCCTGTGACTTCACTTCCCCCCCGCCCCCAAGGGAAGAAGCCCTCTCTTCACCCTCTTGAATCTGGGTTTGGCCGGGTGACTCATTCTGGCCACTGGGTCATGAGCATAAATGGAAGCTGGCAGGACTTGTGCACTGGGCTGCCCTCTCTTGCCATGAGAACCCTGTGGTCACCACTGTGTGAACCAGCCCTAGCTAGCCAGCTGGAGGAAAGGCCCCAGCCACCAGCCAACGGCCTGACCCGTGAGTGAGGCCATCCTAGCCCACCAGTCCCTGCTCACACCAGTCAACATGCTCAGCCAACCCACAGGAGTGTGAACAATGAGAAACGCTTGCTTTTTTATTTTTTGAGGAAGATTAGCCCTGAGCTAACATCTGCTGCCAATCCTCCTCTTTTTGCTGAGGAAGATTGGCCCTGAGCTAACATCCGTGCCCATCTTCCTCTACTTTATGTGTGGGACGCCTGCCACAGCATGGCTCGACAAGTGGTGCGCAGGTCTGCACCCGGCATCTGAACCGGTGAACCCTGGGTCGCCGAAGTAGAAGGTGCGAACTTAAACACTGCGTCACCAGGCCAGCCCCAACACTTGTTATTTTGAGCTGCTAGGTCTGGGGACAGCTTGTTTCACAGCAAAGCTAACTGACACATTGCCTCTTTGAGCCTTAACATTGTCTTTAACTACACATGACTGCTTCCAGGCACAACTGCCACATCAGGGACAGACCCGTGAACTGGACCAGGCCTGGGCTGTCTTCATGGGGCCTCCAGATGGGCCAGGCATGTCCAAAGTGCTCCTGATCTCACCTATGCCCACCCCCCAAAGTCAGAAAGGAGGGTGTCATCGTATTTCACTTAACAGATGAGGACACCGAGGCTCAGAGAGGGAGGGATTTGCTGGGGGTCTCGAGGGCCAAAGCTGGGATCCAGCCTGGTCTGGGTGGGCCAACGCACTTCTAGTGTCCCTGCTAAGTGGCAAGCATGCCCAGTGTCCCTTGAGAGGCTCCTGAGACTCCTGACCCCTCACTTGTCCCAACAGTAAATGGAGACAGCACCGTCAGTGCCATCACCCTGGGGCGAGGGGAGTCCAGTCAGCAGGAGTCTCATGGATGGATGCCAACCCCAGTCAGCAGCCACCTCCACCCCTGGCAGGACAGAAGGTGGGGTGTTCCTGGAGCCTGGGTCTGCCTGTGGTCACTCTCTCGCTCACAGCCCTCCATGGTCCCCACGCCCCGCAGGACCCAGATTCAGCCTCTCAGCCCATTCTATCCCTCTCTCAGGGCCCTGTGCCCACCCCAGGTTCCAGGACTCCTACAGCCCACATTCACAGCCTCCAGGATGGCCAGCCTCCCTCAGTCCTGACCAAATGTCACCTCCACAGAGAGGCCGACCCCCAGGCTGAGCAGTCATGCCCAGCCCCCCAGCTGCCTGCCGTCCTTTCTTACACTCACCCAGCCTGCTTTTCTTCACCTGTCAACCTGGCGTGATGGCACATCACCTGTGAGTTCTGAGGGGCAGGGCGTGTCGGCTCTGTGGCTTCCCCGGCCCCCAGCGCCCTGACTCGCCCATGCTGGGACCTCAGGACCCGGCCCTACTCCAAGGGGGATGTGGCTCTTCCACACCCCATGCTGGGCAGGACCCCGGAGGATAACTGTGTGTTCCCTGTACACAGTGGCCCTTCATGCAAGACACCTAGCCACAAGACCCCGTGGAGGCTGAAATGGCCACCAAAAGTGGGACAGGAAGCTCTCAGAACACGTCTCCCCGAAGTGATGTGGATGGAGCTGGCCCTCTTGGGCTTATGGTGAGGGTGTCCCCAGAGACCCTGGGCCTATGCAGGGTATAGGGCAGAGCAGCAAGCTCTCATGGGCCACCCCAAGACAAGCCCGCCGTGGGGCCTCCCTGAGCAGGAGGAGAAGACAAAGTTCTGGGAAGGGGCTGGGGGGCAGATGGAGGGAGGGAGGGAAGGAGGGAGGGAGGGAGGGATGGATGGGTAACTCTGGGCAAGCTCGGGGCCTCCTCAGAGCCTCGGCCAGCGTCTGGACAGTGCTGCTGCAGGCTGGGCTGGAGCGGTCACCCCAGCAGCTGTCGGGGAAACAACCAGCCCTGTAGAATGACCACCTCGCATTGTTGCCACATCTCAAGTTGCAGACTGGAGGAGTCCTCATAAAGGCCCCATGGGGACAAGGACGGGTGACCCCCAAGGCCTGCCCCTGCCTACTCCTGGCTAACTCTGCGGGGTGCCTCCCACTCCTTCATGCAGGAGAAAAGCTTTGAGAAGACTCTTGACCACCGGAATGTAAATCCCTAGAAATATTTCGTGATACAATCTGCTAATTCCACTCACACCACAGAAGGACACTGGGCACACCCTGGGCCGGCGGGGCTGAGATAGAGATTTGCCGGTGCTCCGAGGCGGGGCAGCGGCGCTGGGACGGGAATCTGGGGCCCTCAAAGCGCCCAGCGGGAGTCGGCTTATTAGCAGCCTGGAACAAAAGCCACAAAGGCTCGGGGTCCCCCTGTGCGCAGACCCCTGCTGGGAGCCTTTCAGCCCCCAAAGCGTTGCCTTTTAACTCGGCCTCGGCGGCAGGACAAACAGGGGAAGAAATTAGTCGTGGATGCTGCTGGATGTTTTGTAACTTGTCGCATTGTCTCCCTGGAGTTGGTCTGGCCCCGCAGCTTGTCCCCTTGACATTCAGAACCTGGAGTCGGCCCCCGCCAGCCCCCTCCTCTCCTTTTAACTCTTTACAAGCTTCAAAAGACAGAACTCCTTTCTTGCATCTGGGCCTGGCCTCTGTAGGGGCCAGGGACTGTCTGCAGCTCTGAGCCAGAGAGCCGTGCCTGCCATGTCGCTGGAAAGCTGGGTAGGGCGGGTGGCAGAGAGCCGCCTCATCTCCCACAGTATCACGCCCCAGGGGCCCTGGGGTCTAGGCCGGTCTCTAACTCCCAGCCAGGCCTGGTCCCCAAAGTAACCCCACTTAATGAGGAAAACGAGGGGCAACTACCCCAAGTGCTCCAAGAGCATGACTTCCTACAGGCTGCGAGAGAAATATGAAGCTCTCCCCAGAAGCCATGGGGCCCTGTGTTCTGGAAGCCAGGTCTGCCAAGGGAGAACGTGGCTATAGCTGCTTACACTTTAGCTCCCATTTTTGGTGGCCAAGGAGAAGCCCCTCTTGGGTCCCCGGCGCCCAGGGAGAGGTCCCCAGAGTAGGACACTCAGAAAAAGGCCCCGGTAGGGGCTCGGAGCTCTGGGCAGGCAGGGGTTAACACCACACTGCTGGTGCTGGCCAGCCCTGGGTCCCACTCCCCTTGCAGAGAGCAGCCAGGTGACCTTCAAGGGGGCTGCCTCTGCTTTGGGAGGCTCTCCCAAGGCCAGGGGCCTCCTCTTGGCCTTCAGCTGTCCCAGCACAAGGCCAGCGTGGGCTTGGCCTGAAGAAGGCCTGACCTCAGCCTGGCCCCGGAAGGCAGCCGAGCCAGGGAGTGTATGCCTGCGTGTGCAAATCTGCCGGACAGTCGTGGAGAGCTGCCGACACACCCGAGCCTTCGAGATACGCTGATACTTTCTGAAGATAATAAATGACAGGGACAGTTGGTTTGTCCTGAGTCTCTAAACATCATGTGTCCTGTCACTTTGGGAAAGTCCCATGCCGTCTAGCATACCGGAGGGCCTCCCTGCAGGCCTCCGGCGAGGCGGGGCTGGAACCCCACTGCTTTTGGCCAGAGCCCCCGCGTGTCAGCCGCCCCAAGTGTGGAGGGAAAGGGACAGTTTGGGGAGCTTGTGAGGTTCCACATGTCTGTGCCCATGAGGAAGTGGCTCCACCTCCATGGGGCACGGGGTGGGCTCAGGCACCGGTGTATGCGGCACAAGATGCCCACGACCTGGTCATACCTCTGTAACAGGAGCTTTTGATCGGTGTTCATTTCTGTCTTTCCATAACTGAAGATTATGGAAAATTAGGATGCCCCTGGAGGTCACGGCCTAACTGGGGCTGTTTCTTTCTCTGAAAACACACGGCGTACAGCCTGAACCTCTGCCCCTGGCCATTCTGGCTGTGGTTGGTACCAACAGGCCTCGGGCACTGGGGCCACCAGACAAGGCTTGCCCGTTAGCAGGCAGCAGATCAGCCAAGGGGTGGCAAAACCATGAGGTTATCGGGCAGGGGCAATTCTCCCAACTTCTTATATTGGTCTGTGTTCTCTAAGCTCTAGAGACCTGTGTACTTGGTGTGACAATGGCATTAACCACCATTACCTCTTGCAATGGCTGAATACACGTATTCATAATCTCACATTCATGATTGAGACGCATGGGTGTGCTTTGCACCCCTGCTTGAGAAACACAGAAGTCAAGACCCGGGAGGTCAGCTCTGTACCCAAGAGCACACAGCTTGGAGGTGGTCCAGCGGGGGCTTCAGAGCTCGGCAGCCACAGGCTCCTGCTGCCAGCATGTACTCGAGGTGATGCCAGGGCAGATGACGCCTACATGGGGACTAGGGCTTGGTCAACACCAGGGTGGACATCAACACCTTAATGTGGTCCTAATTGTAACTGCCCTTCCCATGATAGATGCAAGCAGCACTGGCCGGGCCCCATGCCTATGCAAAGCCACACAGGGGGGTCCTGGACAGCCCATGGTGTGTGCGTGCTCCAAAGAGCTGTGGCTTGGATGTCCTAGCTTTCCTCGGCAACTAACAGTCAACCTCTCAGCCATTGGAAGGCAGCTCTGGGAGCTGATCAATCCCTGCCCTTCTTTCTGCTCCTCCACGTCCTGGGAGCTGCGCCTCACCAAGTCTGGCAGGGGTGGGGGGCGCAGTTCAGGAATGGGGGAGGAATCCATGAGTAAAGGAGAATGACGTGGAACCTGAGATGAGGAGAGGAGGCTAGGCTGGCACTCTGGCACCTGGTGCCCAGTGCAAGGACAGGCATGTGAGGGTGTCAGCAGGCAAAGGCAGGGCAGAGGAAGGTGGTGGTCCAGAGGGGCTCCGGGGCTGAAGCGCTGTTCTGAGCTCCACCCTGAGGGCTAGGGTGGTCCTCAAGGGTTTCAGGCCAGGCTAGGCATGTTGGCCTGTCAACCCAGAGCTCACCATGAGGAGGATCACCTCCACAGACCAGGAGCTGCTAGAATGGGGGGGTACCAGGCGACGCCCTTTCAACAAAACAAAACAAGAGATGCTTCTACACCGCGCCCTTCTCAGCCTTCTGGAGCCAAGTTCAGTCCTTTCTCCATGACCCCAGAAGTACCCTGCTGCTGAGTTACTACCCTGGGGTGCTCAGACCTCAAGGTCCTGGGGCAAGCAGTGTGGGGAGGGGTCCTCCGGCCCTGAGGCCGCAGACAGCCTGTGCTTCCTGCTCCCTCCCACCAGGAGCAGTTTCCCTGTCTCTCCTCCCCACTGCCCAATGTCTGAGTCCCTCTGCTTCTGCACTTCTGAGAGCTTATGTTTATAACAAAACAAGAAGCCAGTCAGTCAGTGAGGCCCAAGAAACTTTCCTGAACATGGGGACAGGGGCAGGAGGCAGGGGCTGCGACTTCCTGAAAGCCCCCCCCCCCCCCCACCAGCGTTCTTCCTAGCCTGGGGCCTCATGGGGCCTCATGGGGCTATGTGGCCTCATGGGGCCCAGTGGGGCCTATGGGGGCTGGTCGGGGGAGGCCTAGGTATTGGCTCTGGATGAAGGACAAGGAGGAGGGCAGGAAGCCAGGAAGGAGGGAGGGAGGGAAGAACTCTCCCACGGCCACCTCAAAGTCTCCTTTCTGCTGGCTTTCTAATATTGAGCTTCTTGGAGAAGTTGAGTATACTGCAAATGGAGGGGCAGGCTGCAATTAAATGTGCCTTGTGGGCCCAGCTGTTAATGCTGTCATGTTGGGGTGATCCATGAGCTGAATTCCAACTCCCCCTCTTCCTCCTAAACAGCATGAAATATTGCTGAGGGGACCCACCTGAACCCCAGAGTCCAAGTGACACTATGCTGGGAATAGCCCTCCCCCCCATCTCACCCCTGCAGGGGTTGGTTCGGTTGTTTGCCCTACTGGGAGCAGAAAGGAAGAGAGGCCTCTGTCCAGGCACCTCCTCCCTCTCCCAACCCCAGTCCATCCTCCTAGAACCCAGGGCAGCTTCCACCTCACCAGCTAAGAGGACTCTGCACATGGTGGGTAGGGGCCCTGGCTGATCATTAACTCTTCAGGCCCAGGTGCTGGAGTCTGCAAAGCTGCAGGGTACAGGAAGGCCCCATGGAAGGAAGGTCGAGGGGCTGGGCACGTCGATCATAAAGCAACCCAGGATGACTGTGTATTTATTACGTGCTGGGCACCATGCTAGTATTTCATATTCATGAATCTCATTTAAGCTCATACATAGCCCTGCAAGGAAAATCTTATGCTCCCTGAGTTGACCCTCGGAAAGTTAAACAAGCCCCGAGGACACGCACCCTGCAGGACGTGAAGTGAACTCCGGGCCCTCCACGGTCAGCTGCCTGTGTGAGGAGATAGGGACTAGAAACCAGCCGCGGATTCACACCACCACCTTGATGGTCAAGGACAGAGCCCTTCTTGAAAGCCAGCCTAAGTCCAGACAAGGGGCCATAAAGAAGAGACCTGCGTGTGCTGCTTCCTGATCCCCAAACCAAGACGGTTTTCTCCCACGTAGAGGAGGGACCTCAAACTCCTCCCCTCATCCTTCCAGGCTCTCTTCCCACTGGCATGGGGACCAGCATTGCTGGTGATGGCAGCCTGGGCTCCTGTCAGACCCCCAGGCTGTCCCATGTCAGACAAGCAGCACGAGAGAGGATGAAACCTGTGGGGCTGTTTGTTACTCAGCAGGACTTTGGCCATCCTCACTAGCCCAGGGTCCACTGACCATCTGCCCCTGACACCAAGATCTGTGAACTCATTCAGTCACTGTCCCTTGAGTTCCTACTGCGCGCCTGGCCTTAGGCCGGGTATGGTCCCTGTCAGTTGCTCACTATTCCTGACCCAGTTCTCTCGGGCGCCTGGCTGCCCTTGGCTCCCTCCAAATGCAGAAACAGAAACATCACTTCGGCGCCAGAACACCAGTGCCCTGCCCCGTCTGATGTAGGCCATTGGTCCCTCCGCCCTGGAGCGCCACGCTGCCTGAGCCTTTCACAGCTTCCTTTCTTAGCAGGAGTCCCACATGTCAGGCCAGCCAGGGCCTGGCCATCGCTGGGAAGGCTTCAAGATAAGATGTTCTGGGAAGCAGGGAGTGGAAATCCACCAGGCTCCACAGAACTGAGGCCGTTTGTGCTGACGCTACTTGGCAGGCCAGCCCCTGGGCGCCGGGCGGGCAGCCACGTGACCTGGAAGCCTGGGGCCACCCTGGAGGCCAAAGAAAAGGCTGTCGATGGAGGAGGGACATCCAGCGATTCCTAGATAGCCACCACGTGCCTGGCACTGCAGAGGCCACGTATCCGACCACTGGGCTGCCTTTTTCCACTGTGGCTTGCCGGCCAGCCACATAGCTCCACCACGCGAAATTGTCCCCCCAGGGGGGACCCCAGATGAGCCCTGGGTATGTGGAGGAAGCTGAGGGGGCCCTCAGCTTCACATTTATTTCCTGGCTTCTTTCCCTAGCAAGAGAACTGCTTGAGCCTGGCCCCGAGAGGGTGCACACTTCTTTGGGGTTATTTACGACCACCCCAAATGTGAAAAATTGTAAGTGATACAAATAGCAATTAACGTGGGCCTAGCAACTAAGACAAACGAGGTGGGTGAAAAACAGGGGGCCTGACCTCCACAGGAGGGGTCAGCGCTTTGATGACGAGCTTGTCCTGTCACTCCCAGTGCACAGGAGGTCAAAGGCAGGGCGCAGCCCCGAGGTGGCTTAAACCCTCTGAAATTTGCTTTTAAAGGAGGGAATTAATCCCAAAGCTGCAGGCCTAAGGTTGTCAGGAAAGCCCTGTGTTATCTCAGGTAGTCAAGTCCGAAGTTTGTCCCTGGGGGAGTGGCAGACTTCTCCCCACTGTCTGTCACAGTGGGCCAGCCAGAGGGGTTCAGTGGAGACTCAGGGGGACATTTCTATGGTTCACATCAGTGAGGTTTCCAACCCGGCCGCCCCCTGCCCACTCCATCACTAGAGTTTGGGCCCATGTGGTGGCTCCTCCACCCCAGGAGGCTGGGTGGCATCCAGGTGGACAAGGGGCTTCGGGGGAACAGGGGGCTGCACCAGCCTGTCAGCCCTTACAGGCAGGGCCAGCTTGAATGTGGCCAGAGGGACAGAGTGTGATATGAGTGTGCCCCAGGAGGGCTCCCCATACCACCTGAGCCAGCACCCACTCTCTCCTGAGAGAGGTCTTCCTAGATCTGAGGGCCTGGGGCTTCATGTGCTCTGAAGGCTGGCAGGGGCCAGGGAGGGATGGGAGTCTCCTCCATGAGACCCCAGGAGGGTGGGATGGAGGAGGCAGGATTGCGCCTGGGTCTTTCTCAGGGTGCGGTGGCCCCCATCCCACCCTACAGCTGGAACCCGAGGCCCTGGCCGCCATCCTCGCCCTGGGCCCTCACACACAGCAGGCACCCTGTCCTGGAGCTTCTGCCTGGCTCCTGCCTCACCCGCCCTCCTTTCTATTGCAGAAACCCTGCCTGTGCCTGGCTGCAGCATCTTCTGCCTGGGCAGCTGCAGGAGGGGCCTCCCTGGTCTCCCCTCCATCCCGCTCTGGTAACCTGCAAAGCCCACCCTTCCCCCTCTTTCTGGCTCCCCCAGGATAAGGCCTTTAAGGCATGGGCTCTCTGGAGCTCTCCAGAGAGCAGAGACCCCCCCAAGATAGGCACAGGACCAAACCCCACTGACTGCTTTCCAGCTGTGGGGCTCGGGGAGGAGGGGGTGAAGGTCTCTGTGCTGGGGCTCCTGGTCTGTAAGTCGGGCTGGCGCCGTGGGGTGCCCTTGCCGAGAGCTTCCTGGGACATGTGTGAGTGCTGGGCCCAGCGGGCCGGCCATCATCACCTGCCAAGTGCCACCCAGCGTCATTACTGCTGGCACACCCACCCTGCTATTTCCCACCCGCCTCAACAATGGCGGCCCTCAGGGTGCACGCCTCAGGGCTCTGTGTGAGCAGTGCCCGCCCTGCCCAGTCTCTTTCAAGGCCCAGCCCTGGGCTCCCCCTTCAGAGTGTCCAGCCAAGATGCAGACAAGCTGGAGAACGCGTGTTGTGAAGGAATCAGAAATTGGGTCCCAGAATCTGGACCCTTTGGGAGAGGCACAACTGTCTGTATCACTTCCATGCTTGAGGAAGGAATGCCACCATTTGAAGGATGTGCTCACCACACACTAGGAGGCCTTCGAGGCCCTCTCCCACCTGACTCTGCCCAGCCTTAAGATCCTCGTGTCATCCAGAACCCGGACACGCTGGCCCCTTCAACCTCCACACCTTTGCCCGTGCTCTGCCTGCTGCCTGGCATGCTGTCTCCTCTGTGGAGAATCCATCTCTGTGAAGCCTTGGCCGACCCTCTACCCCACACCGGTCTGCCTAACGCTGGCTGCCACCGTAAGTTCCTCTGTCTACCCCAAGCATGCACGGTGTCAGAGCTCTGTGCCCAGGCCGGGGACACGGGGATGAGCGGGAGAAGCAGAGAGCAGGCTTTTGTCCCCACTGATGACAGAATGGCTGTCCAGCTGCCCTGACTCTACCCAAAGCCCACTCAGAGCTCCCCGAGGAGCCACGTGGGGAAGCCCACAGGCGGACGGTCCAAGTGCACGGGCTGCCCCGCAGGGCTGCGGAGGGCAGGCCTTAGGGTGACTTTGGGGTACAGGCTGTGTAAGGGGAGTGGGCTGCAAGGGAGAAGAGGCCTACCCCACCAGTCAGGCGCAGAATATGCTAGAATTCTCCCTGCCTGACTTATCCTTGGGGCGGGGGTGGACGAGCAGGACTTTTCCAGCCCCAGGCCTGGTGGGACCAGGGCCCTGCCCCACCCGTAACGGGCCCCAAAGTCAGGAAAGAGGCCTCAGCCCCGAGGTCAGGCCTGGAGATGCTCCGACACCACGCTGTTCTCTCTGCAGACACTCCCGTGGGGCCAGGGGCCACAGGCCTGGCGCCCCCCACCCACCCTGTGCAGACGCATCGGAGCCCTGAGCGAGCAGGGACAGCGCGGGACCCAGAGAACAAAGACGCGGTGGGGAGCAGCACGCTGGGCCGTCGCATCTGCAGGGCCGGGCTCGGAGTGGGTGTTTGCCCATCTGGAAGCAATATTGGAGTAATGTAAGATGGCCAGAGTACGGGATATTCTCTGAATACGTGAACTCTACAGCGAGGAATATGGATTTAATGGATAATCTTACCAGCAGCCAAAAGAACCCAGATTCCTCCCCAGGCCTTCACCCTGCACTTGGCTTCCACTGCAGCCCAGCCCAGCCAGAGGCCAGCAGCGCCTGTGGCCGTGGCCTCCAGAAACGGGGCTGACCCAGAATCTGAGCTCACTTTTTCTCTCATGGGTGGGAGTGGGGGAAACGGAGACCTGCTCCAGGAGCAACAACAGCCTGTCCTTGAGAGCCCCACTGACAGCGAGGAGAATGAAGCTGGAGAAAGTAAAGCACAGGGCGGGGGGTGGGGGGTGGGGGGGAAGGTGATTAATCAAAATCTACAATGGCTACGACTTACTCTGGAATCTGGGGGAGAAGAAACCATTTCTGTAGCTCTTCCCAACTTAATATAGCTGGAATAATAAAATAAAACAATAAAAACCACAGCGGAAAAGATGACTGGAGCGTTTTTATGGCGAGCAGGAGAGGAAGAGCCCAGAAGGCCCGACGGAGCGCGGCGAACAATGTGATTCAGGGAATGTTTCCAGAAGGCGGGAGGAGGAGCGGAATGCAGGTCCGGCTGGCCCCGGGCGCCGGGAGGAGTAGGGGCTCCCCACACTCAATCCATGGAAGCTGCATCTCAGGCAGGGTCCTGGCTGCTCTCTGGGAACTCATTTCAGAGGCTAATTAATCCCTCCCTAATGTAAAACCCCCAAATACCAAATTCTTCACGAAGTGGTTAATATCATGGGGAGTCTTTTGCCTGCCACCTCCTGGGTGCGCCTGTGTTGAGGGGGGGTGCCCACACAGTGCGGCCTCTGGTGCCTCATCCCTACCAGGACACCCGACCCCATTTACAACCGGGGGTCTTCCAGGGAGCTGACCGTGCTCTGATGACAGCCTCGCAGGGAGGCAGAGTCAGGAGTCCCTCCATTTCTCCCCTAGCCTCCTCCCCGGGTCCAGCCGAAGACTCTCCAGGAGACAATGTGCTCACTCCACGCCAGGAGGCTGCGAGAAAGTCATGTGCAGAAAAGGCACAGGTCAGAGCTCAGGGCTCTGGTTTTCCGGCGGGTCACACACAAGGTGCCCAATAAGTGCAGAGTGCAAGGATGAATGAGGGGAGTGAGCAGTATTCATGGCTTAAGTGAGACACACACGCAAAGGCCCTCCCCAGTTTCCCAAAGACTCATACGCCATCACTTCCTTGGGCTTGGTCCCTTCCCTGGCTTTCTGGGGGGCAGGGAATATAGGGAGCACGTCCCCCTTTTACAGATGGGGAGAGAGACCCAGTGATGGTGGGGCATAACAGCTGGTAGTGATCCAATTTGGTTCAAACAGCAAGGTTCAGCCCTACCCAAGGGGACAAACACAGGAGAGCAGCCCCAGCCACCTGCCACCTGCCACCAGCTCCAGGCAAGCTCGCCATGAGCCAACTCTGCCTCCCCTCAAAGGTACCCACCTCAGACGCAGTGCCAGGACCCTCCCCTCTAGGGCTGCAGACCAGATTTGAGACCCTTGAGTTGAAAGGAAATTTGAAAAATCAAATTCCTTTTGTAAGCTGCCAAAGTCCTGTTTCCCTGCTGATGAGGCTCCAGATGCCTCTCCTGGTATTTGAGGACTATTTATCAATAGTGGGACCCAAGGTGAAACTACTGGCTTGGGAAACAGTTCAGTTATTCCTACAGACCTTACTGGGGTTTCCATGTCCTGTGCCCAGTCTTGAGGTGCAGAGTGGGTGAGACGCTGGCACTCACATTTGGCAGAGGATGACCAAGGTATGTGAAGAGGTCTAGAAGGGGCCTGAGAGCACTGAGATGTGATGGTAGCTCAGGGAGCCTGCCACGACGTGAGGAAGCTCCCGGAATGGGGAGGAGAGCATGTGCTCCAGGCAAGGGTGCAGGATGTGCAACGACTTGGGCCAGGGCACCAGTGTGTGCACTGCAACAAGATGAGGCTGTGAAGCAGAATCACTGGAACCCAGAGAGAGGGGCCTTGGGGGCTGGAGCAGGAGGTAGGACCCGGGGAGGATGGGTCTGGAGGCTGGGCAGGACCAGTGGGTGGGAAGGTCACTGTTGCACAAAACTCCACAGGAGCAACAAACAAGTGCAAAAGTTATACTCTGAAAACTATAACACGTTCTTGAAAGAAATGAAAGGAGATCTAAATAAATGGAAAGATATTCCATGTTCATGGACCAGACAACTTAACATTGCTGAGGAGCCAATACTCCGTAAGTCGATCTACAGATTCAATGCAACCCCTCTCAGGATCTCAGCTGGCTTCTTTGCAGAAGTCAACAAGCTGATTCCAAAATTCATATGGAAATTCAAGGGACCCAGAATGGTCAAAACAATCTTGAAACAGAACAAAGTTCTTGGGCTCACGCTTCCTGATTTCAAAACTTACTACAAAGCTGTAGTCATTAAGACAGTGTGGCACTGGTATAAGGATAGACATACAGATCAATGGAAGAGAACTGAGAGTCTAGAAATAAACTCTCGTATTTATGGTCCATTGGTTTTTGACATTGGTGCCAAGACCATTCAATGGGGAAAGAATGGCCTTTTCAACAAATGGTACTGAGATAACTAAATATCTACATGCCAAAGAATAAAGCTCGACCCCTACCTCACACCATATACAAAAATTAACTCAAATGGATCAAAAACCTAGATGTAAGAGCTAAAACTATAAAACTCTCAGAAGAAAACACAGGATTAAATTGTGACTTTGGAGTTGCACATTATCACTTAGTTACAACATTAAAAAGACAAGCAACAACAACAAAAAATAAATAAATTGGACTTCATCAAAATCAAAAATTTTGTGAGTCAAAGAATGCTATCAAGAAAGTGCAATGACAACCCCCAAAATGGGAGAAAACATATCTGATAAGGGACTTGTATCTAGAATATATAAAGAACTCTAATGACGCAACAATAAAATGATAAATAACCCCCCCAAAATTGGGCAAAGGACCTAAATAGGCATTTCATAAAGGAAGATATGCAAATAGCCCATAAACACATAAAAAGATGCTCAACATCCTTAGCCGTCAGGGAAATACAAATCAAAACCACAACAAGACATGATTTCACATCCACTACAATGGCTAAAATGAAAATGACAGACAGTAACAAGTGCTGACGAGGATGTGGAGAAATCAGAGCCCTCATAAACCACCAGTACTTCATCAGAGCTGGTGGGAATGTAAGATGGTGCAGCCACTTTGGAAAACAGCTCCTTACAAGCTTAAACATCAAATTACCATATGACCTAGCAATTCCACTCTTTGGTGTACACCTAAGATAAGTGAAAATGTATGTCCCCAAAAAAGCCTGTACTGAATGTTTGTGGCAACACGACTCATAACAGCTGAAAAGTGGAATTAGGCCAAATGTCCATGAATGGATGAACGGATACATAAAATACAGGCTATCCACCCAATGGAATATTATTTGGCCATAAAAAGGAATGAAGGACAGACACAGACTACAACACGGATGAACCTTGAAAACATGACACAGTGAAAGAAGCCGGTCAAAAAACTCCACATATTGTGTGATTCCATCCCTATGAAATGTACAGGATAGGCAAATCCATGCAGACAGAAAGTAGACCGGTGGCTGCCGAGGCTGAGGAGTGGGAGGGGGAGTGGGGAGGGGGGGGTGACAGGAAGGAGGCAGGGCTTTTTCCAGGGGTGCTGAAAATGTCCTGGAACTAGATAGTGGTGATGGTTGCACAACTCTGAACATATGAAAAACCACTGAGTCGTACACTTTAAAAGGGTGAATTGTACGGTATGTGAATATCTGCATAAAGCTGTTACAAAAGCAAAAATAAAAACCAAGAAACACAAAACAAACAACCAACCTCACAGGACCACAGCAGGCCCCAAAAGAGGCCCCCAACTCTGGCCTGCCCTTGAATGTGGGGGCCCAGGAAGCCCCCAGAGGCCCCAGGGGCCCGGCTCCCACCCAGCTCTTGCTGCACGGCTCCCAGGTTGGCTATTTCTCATGGTGAAGGCCCAGGGATGCGGAGCCAGAAGTCCTCTGCAGCTGGGTTGGGGGGGGGGGTAGGGGGCCTGGAAGCCGTGCAGCAGAGATGGAGGCTCCCACGCTCCAGGGCCAAGCTGACGTGACTAAAGCTAAACAGACCCCATGCCACAACGGGGTTACAGCTAATTCTGTGCAGCGCGCTGAGCCCCTCGCCAGCGATGGCAGCCGTGGGGAGGGGCGGGGGAGCAGGCAGCCCCAAAGGTAATTTGCACACGGAGTTTATAAGGCCCCTCAGCTCTTTTAAACATATGCTTCTCTGATTATAAACAGCTGATGGCTCACAAGATTCAGATTTTCCAGCAAGGCTTCCAAAAAAAGATTACACTCCAAGCAGAGAAAGGTGACCGGGTGCTCTGCTGTGGATGTAAATCCAGCACTGCTCTCCAGCAGCTGAGCCGCCCCTGCTGCCAGGCTCTGAGCACGTCACATCTGTAAAACGTTTGCTGCCATCGACATGTCCTGGGGGCTGTGGGCCTGGGAAGAGAATGGGGTGAAGGAGACTGAGCCCTGCCTTTCAGACTAGATACCCTGCCTCCTCAGAGCCAAGGCTGTGGGAAGCCCGTACTTCTCACATTTAGACCTGGGTGCAGGGCCCAAGCTTGAGACCCTGGGGCAAGGTTTCAGGCCACCGTCTACACTATGCACCCCCGGAGGCCTCTGTACCAACCCCCTTGTGGGGGATGCACCTCTGCCTGTGCTGACTCCATTTCCACCACCCCACCCTCCTCGGGGATTCGGGGTACACCAAAGGGAAGTTAAAAGGAAGGAAGAGGGACACAGAGCAAGCTAGAAACGCCAGCAGGACTGAGCGCCCAAATGAGACCCAGATTCATCGCCTTGCCCGGTTCTCTTCTGCTGTGCTGGTGGCGGGGGGTCAGGCTGCAGACCCCAGAAAAGAAAGGATTCTGCAGAGAAAAGGGTCCAGGTCGTCTGTTAAGCGGTTGCTGCCAAAGGGAATTTGGGCCAGGGGAGTCCTCTCCCTTTGGAGGAGAGATTCACCGAGGCCTCTCCAAGGAGGCCGACATAAAAACAATGTCATGTTTGAGCGGAACAGTTAAGCAGCAGGGGTGCCTGGGGCCCCCAATCTGGCCATCCGTGGGGGGAGTTTAGGGAGCCTGGTACCTCTGGGGGCTCAGCTGTCCACCCTGCCTCCTCCACTGGACACACCTGCCTGTCACACACGGTAGTTCTGGGGAGGAGGGGTGGTATACGCAAGTTCAGTGCCCAGGAGGCCAAATGTGGGCAAAGGCACCCCACCTCAGGCCCGGTGTCCACGACGGGACTGCCCAACCAGGCCGCATGGCCGCTGTGCAAGCAGGGGCAGTGTCCTTCACACTGAGGCTGTGGGGCAGGGAGGAAAGGAGAGACAGACAGACAGAGCCTGGTCCCAGGACACCTGGGTGCAAAGCCCAGCTCCAGCACTTGCTACCTGTGTGTTGCCTGGCATGCCCCTTGACCTCAGTGTGCCTCAGTTTCCCCATGTCCGTGGTGGGCTGTGATAGGATTAAAAGAGTTATTGTCGTAAAACCCTCAGGACTGGATCTGATACAGTGGCCATCAGCAGCTGTTGGTTAGGTTGAACAGACCAAGCCTCCCCACTCGGAGGGACCGGGCCGCACCCATGCATTGCTCTCCTACGTCCAGGCGGCACTGACAGCCTCGCACGGGCTTCGAGTTGGATGTGCAGGTGGACAGCCCCAAACACCAGCTGGCACATGAGGCCTTGGAGGCAGGGGTTGCCCGGTGAGGCAGGGGCTCGGTCCCTAGATGGGGTCTGTGCCCAGGCAGGCATATAACTGGCCTCCAGGGGTCTAAAGGATCTTGTCAATACCCGTGACTTCAGCCTTTTGTTTTAAGAGATGCTCACAGAGCAGAAACAATCCTGCAGGAAAGTGCTGGCCTTTCCCAAAGACCCAGGGAGGGCAGAAAAATGGGAAGGGGCTTTGGTGCCACTTCCCACCCATACGGGGCATCCCACCAGCAACCCGATGTGCCTACTCCCTTTTCACTGTGGCTGACTGATGCAAGGACTCATCGATGTTTCCTGTGCACAGAACACACACTGGAGACAGAGCTGGCTTCGAGGCCCCCTCTCCGGGGCTCTGGTCACGTGAGAACCATCAGTGTGGGGCAGGTACGAAGAAGTTCAGGGTCTACCCTTGGGCCCATAGGCCATAGGCCACAACTGAAGAAGAAGAAGTTACACCGTTAGGAAGCAAAAGGACTTACATACAGGTCCAACTGCAAGATCCCTGAGGGCAGGGCTCTGGGAAAGGAGGAGGGAAGGGAGAGTTGCCACTATAGCATGGAGTTCCCTCCAAGGTAGGCTTGGAGACAGACCAGTGGGGACCCACTCAGAGACGCATGAGAAGGCACCCTAGCAACCTGGTCTCCCCAGTGCCTGGGGATGCTGAAGGCTGCCTGCAGAGGTGGGGTCCCTGGTCACTGGCCTCAAGAGAGGCACAAAGTCACCCCCTGTTCAAACTCCGATAGCTTTCTGTTGCCCAAAGACAACCTACTAAGTTGAAATTGCTCATCTCTGGGAATGGGACCTGCACTGGGGAGTGGGTCTCATAGGCACCCCAGGTTAAGACCCTCTGACCTGGAAGACAGAACGCAAATTCTGAGAGAGCAGACATGACTTGCATGCCTGAGGCAGATGTTGCTATCAGGTCACAGCACCTTTTCTCCCAGGGCCCAGATGCCATAACCACTGGAGAAGGCTGACAGGTAGGCTGAGCCCTCTTTGCTGAACCTGGCAAGGGTGGCTGTATCAGCTAGCCAATGCCAAGTAACAAACGACCCTACAACTTCACAGCTTAAAGCAGTGAATATCATCTCACACAGTTTCTGAGAGTCAGGAATCCAGGAGCAGCTGGGTGGTTCTGGGTCAGGGTCTCTGGGGAGGCTGAAGTCAGGATGTTTCCAGGGCTGCGGTCATCTGCTGTCTTGACTGGGGCTGGAGGACCCTCTTCCAAGATGGCTCACTCATGAGGCTGTTGGCTGGAGGCCTCGGTTCCTCACTGAGTGGTCCTTGCCACAGAGCTGTTCGAGTGTCCTCACAACATGGTGGCCGACTTCCTCCAGTGCTGGCACTCCCAGTGAGAGAGAGCAAGGAGGAAGCTGTAATGCCTTTTATGATCTAGTTTTGGAAGTCACACTCTGTCACTTCTACCATATTGTACTTGTCAGAAGTAATTCCCTGTTCAGGCTTAAATCAAGGGGAGGGAATGAAGCTCCATGTCCTGAAGGGAGGAGTCTCAAAGACCTCCCAGTCACACTGCTCTTTCTTCTCAGTCTTGTCTTTTTCATCCAAATTACAACCATCCTCTGAGCCTGCCTGGCTCAATTAGAACATTCTCATTCAGTTCTCTGAGGCTCCTCACAGCCGATCATTTGGTACCCACTGCTCACCAGAGGCCTGGTGGGTGTCATTTCATTCGCCTCACCCTCTACAAGCACAGATCCAAGGCCATACGGGCTTTCTGCAAATATCTGTCCATACCACAAGTACCAACTGAGGACCCTTCAATGTTTAAAAACAACCTATAGCCACCAGAGCAACACGGATGGGCTTCCTGTTAACACGCTTTCCAGAACTCGAGAGATAATCGGAGACACTTTCCAGGTTGGCCCTGGCACTGCCAATGTCCTTGAAAGCCTGGACCCACCCAACCTGGAGGGCTGGGGAGACTGTGTCCTGCTGAGTGATGGCTGTGGAAATGGTGGGCCTGGGCAGGAAGTCAGGGGCAGACATGCCCTGGGACAGGATACATCGTGGGAAGAAATTGCCTCTGGAAGGTAGTGGCAGAAAAGGCTGTTCAGGCAATGGGTCTGGCAGGGCCCAGCTCACTTCACTTTCCCACCCGCCATGCCTGGCACCTAACCAGGCCCCAAGCAGGTGCTCAGGGGACAGCTGCTGAGTTAACCCGCATCGAAGCGGGGGCTCTGGGAGAACGGGGGTTGGCTAATCAAGGCTTGACTGTGCAATGCCCAAACATATACACACACAGCACAGCTGCCCTCTGGATGGGAAGCGGCCCACACCCCACGCTGCCACTCATCGGGACCGCCTGCACTCGAGACTCCCCACCCATCTGGCCTCACGTTTTTGCTGACCTCAAATGCAGGAAGGCAAGTCTGCTGGTGATGAAAGGCTAGGTCTGACCCTAACGTGGCATCATTGTCTAATGGCATACCCCCACAATTCCCTTCCCATGTTGCTCTTAGAGAGGGGTGCTGTGGGGGCCCAACATTGTCCTGGAACTGGGGCCACCCGGGGGGCACAGGACCCACATCTGTCACACTTGGTCACCCTGAGCCTGTGCCCTGCCCCAGGCCCTGGGCAGCTAAGACAGGAAAGGGAAACACAGACAGGCCTTGCTCATGGAGTGACAATGCCCCAGAGCCATTGTCACTGCAAAGGCGATGTCACCGCAGCTGGGCAGAAGGGTGGGGGCTGACCATACGTACAAGGGTTTCTGAAGATCTGGCTTGTTCACCTGACTTTTAACCTTCCCTCCAAACCTGTCCCAGGGGCTACGTAAAGCTCCTCCTTGCCCTCAGCCGTGGAGTCCCACCAAAGCTGCCTCCTGCAGGAGCCCTGGCCTGGCCGCTTCTCAGACCTCCTTGGCTGCCACCTTCCTCCAAGCTTCCTGCCTCTCTCACTGGGTGATGGTGAGCCTTCTCCCAGCACTCCTGTGCCCCTTGCCTCCCCTGCCCCCGCCAGCTCTCTCTCCATTCAGCAGCCAGAGTGACCTTTCTAGAAGACGATCTGATTCTCACCACCACTCTCCCCAAAACCTCCTAGAGACACCCCAGTGTGCTTCATCCCTTCCATGGCCTGCAAAGCCCAGAATGACCCAGAGCCTGCCCATCCTCATTGAGGGGTGCCAAGCTCAGAAGTGGGGAACACAAGGCAGGGAGATTCGGGGGACAAGAGCTTCAGGTGGGGACGAGAGGGTATGCTACCTGTGGGCACAAGAGAGACATGGGTTTAAGACAAGGTGAGTACACACATGTCAGGGGTCAAGCAACAGGGGGGAGTCGTTCACAGGTCAAAGTACCCGAGGCCTTGGGGACAGAGGGGAGGCCCAGATGGAACGCAGGTAGACGAGGCACACCGGCCGCAGGAGGAGGAAGATTTCGAAATGAGGATGTGGGCAGCAGGGTCAGCAGAGACCTGAGACCAGCAGAACAGCCACTGGACGGAGGGTCTTGGGGGTCACAGAGACCTCACCCAGGACGGCTGCAGTGGTGAGTGTGAGCGCGTGTGCAAAAAGCTGCAGAGGGGGACCTGGGAAAAAGGAGACAGTGGGTGTTGACTGCAAGAGTGGGTTTCTTGGCAAATGCACGGGTCATTCAGGGATACCCTGGGCTCCCCATCCCCCTCCACATTCCTGTCCACCTCAGAGACCAGCGTGCAGCAAGGGCCTCCCTGGGAAGACGGTGCCGAGGCAGCCATGTGGCCCTGGGCCTCTCTGCTTCCAAGGGAAGCAGATTTCTGGGAACTTGACCGAGCCTGAAGCTGGTCCCACCCTTAGACTCTGAGGGTGGGGGAGCGGTGAGGGGCGAACCATGGCCCAGAGAACCCCTCAGCCAGGGCCTGCCACGTCAGTCACTCCAGTGAGGGGCTCCCACCCCGTCCTTTCCTCCTGCCTTGCCCCGTGCGGAGGAGGGCTGGTGTTTCCCCCAGGACACGGAGGGGCTCTGGGCCCCATCTGCACTTCTGTGCTGGCAAACACAGGAGAATTAGCTCAGCAACTTCCTCCCCTAATCCCCCACCCCCATTCTAAATACCTTGGAATCAAGAGAAAAGCCGAGTGGACGTTTTGAGCCTAATTCTCTTCAGCTGTGTGTGCGTGTGTGCGTGCGTGCACTCGGGTGCAGAGGCCTGCAAGGAAACCTTTTGAGCCCCGAATACTAGTGCCGGAGGGAGCATGAGGAACATTAGGTCAGCTCCCACCACTCACAGATGAGATAAACCAAATGCTCTCTGTCACATGGGGAGCCAGGGTAGAGGCCACCAGGTGCCCCACACCCGTCCCCCAGTCCCGAGCCCAAGAAGGTGACAACAGCTAGGCACCACATCCTGGGGTTTCGAGGACCGGAGAACCCTTAGGCTGGCCTGGGCTAGGGAGGGACCCCAGCACAACCCAGACAGGAGCTGGCCATGCTTGTACCCCCTCCCTGATTTCTGCCATTGTGCCCAAGGCCCGCTCCAGGCTCCCCCTCTCAGCCTGCCTGGCAGCCCCTGGTCGGCCCCAGGCTGGCCTGGAGTCCTCCCAGCCTCACATGCTTCTTCAGCCAATTCCCACGTGTCTCTTGTCTCCCGACGAGACAACAATCCCCTCTCAGTCTCGGACTGTTTTCCTCTCTGTCTCCCCCAAAGGACTAGAGAAGAGGAGGGGCAGGACACAACAGGTGCGCCGGGCTGGCAGGCAGCGCTAGCTGATTGACGGCGCCCCATGTGCTGTGAGGGGGTGAGGGGTGAGGACTCAGCCCGCATGTGACTCGGAACCATCCTTCCCGACCATTGTGTCAAAAGCGACAGCAGCAGGCTCCTTGGCCTGGCTCGAAGCACAGCCCCAAGGAGATGGTCACACAAGTCGCAAAGATATGGTGCCCATGTGGTTTCACTGTGGGGGAGTCTGTTAGGGGAAAGCCGGCATGTGTCCAGGATCTCAGGGTCTGAGGTTAGAGAGTTTGGTGGAGCCAGCGCCATCGCATGAAAACATGCACGAGTGAATTGGCCACTTGAAAAATGTGCCCCCATGCAGGTACATAATTAGAACCCAAATGTTAAATATGAGATCAAAGCAACTTGATTTTCACGATTTTAAAAATCAGTTTTCAAGATGACATCCCAATTGACTCCCTTCGTCACTCTTTACCCGGAAGGTGGACACCATTGTAAGTGGACTCGCTTTGGATGGCTTTTTATCCCATGCTCAACATTCTTGGATTAAAAACACCACCAAAACCAAAATCAAAAGTTTGGGGAAAAGCTTGTATTTAGGAGTAAGGACTAGAGGACCCAGCTGTGGTCAGGCATATGGTGCAGCGAACAAAAACAACCTAGGGATCTACAGCTTCTGACAGAGAAGAACGTCCAGAACACTTTGGACATTTCTTGCCTGCCTGTTCTATAGGAACATAAACCCCACAAAGGCAAGGATTTCTGCTTTGTTGAAATCTGTGAAATGGCTCTGATGACCTGGGGCTCCTGCTCACCTGACGTCCTCGGGAAGGTGAAAAGGACATGCCTAGAGGGTGTCCAGGGAAGGATGCGGGAGGCCATGGGAGGCGGGGGTCTGAGCCGCTCCCACTTGCTCACAGCAGCAAGAACCAGGGCAGTGCCTGAGGCTGCATTTCACCTCATGTTCCAGCACTGTCTTCCAATATGTTCTCTCTCGTTCTTGTCTCAACAGCTCCACGAGGCTGGGACCGTCAGTTACCCCCATCTTTTAGGTGGGGGTCCCAGTGTTGCAGAGCGTGGGCTAGGACTCCAGTCCCTCCCTGCCATTCTTGGCCCCGTGGGAGTTGGGAGAGGGAGTCTGGGCAGGTAGAGGGGCCAGGAGAGTGGGCAGCTGAGGACCTGTGCCGAGGAGGCAGGGAGGTGGCAGGACCACCAGGGAGCCTAGACTCCAAGTCCCCTGAGCACAACCGTTGTCCCATTGAACTTCATTTACAAAACACAAGTTCATAAATACAATTATTAAGAATTTTCAGACGCTGACAGCAGAGTATTAAACCCTCACCGTAGCGCGCCCCTGAGCATGGGGCCCATGTGATGGTACTAGGACAGGCAGATGCCAAAAAACACCCAGCCAGGGGGGGTGGGGGGTGTGTGTGTGTGTGTGCGCGCGCGCGCAGGACGACCCTCTGGATCACATGCGCCGACCCAGGCTTGCTGCCTGGCCTTCCGGCGGGCTGGGCAGGGAGGGGAGACCACCGATCGGAAGGAAGCTGCTGATGCCCCATAAGACGACACCATTTTCCCTCTCTCCTCCAGGCTGGTGCACAAAGGACAGCCGCCTCTGCCCCCGGGGAGACCCCCACGGCTGGTCTGCTCGTTCCTCCGAGTTTGAAGTCGGCCCTGGCGGGGGCAACGCCACTCCCCAGGACACGCCGAGAGGTCCACGGTCCCCTGCCGGCTTATGATAGAAGGTCTGGGCTGCCCAGACGAGCGGCTGAGCCCGGTCGAGCGAGGGCCCGAGGACAGGCGTCCTGACCAGCACTCCAGCGCACGCCGGTGTGGACGGCGGCTGGGCCCGCGGAGCCGCCGCGTCAGGGCCGGAGGCTGACTCCCTGTTCCCCGCGGCCCTGCCCCCACGGATGACCGGGCGGTCCTGGCGCCTCCTCCACACACTGTCCAGCTGCGCCTGTCCAGCCGCGCGGACCGGAGGGAGGGTCTTGGCGGGGCCGCGTGCCGAGCGCGGCAAACATCCCACAGGGTCACCTCGGGGCACATGGCTTCGCACGGAAGAGCGGCCCGATCAGCCCGGCGCAGACGCGCGGACCCGCCCGGGACAGCGCAGGACTCTCCGACCACGGTGGGGGTGGCGCGCCTCGGGGCCCCGCGGAGGGGCGGGGCGCGGCACGTGGTACTGGACTCACCCGGCCAATCCGAGCCCGGGGGACATCGGCTCCTGCCCCTCTCAGCCAATGGCAGAGCGCAGCACGCCACCCTCCCTCACCCAGCCAATCCGCAAGGCCGCACGCGGCAAGACCGCCCTCGCGGGCCCAGCCAATCAGCGGCAGGGCAGCCGCCACCTCAAAAGCGGCCCCGGAGCCCCGCCGTTCCTCCGCAGAGCGTCTCCGAGCCCGGGACTCGCACTCGTCGTCTCGCAGCTCTGAGCGTTTTTGACTCCGCCACGCTCTCCTCAGCGGCCGCTCCGCTCTCCGCCGAGATCTCAGCCGACTCTTTGCCGCGCTGTCCCCAGTCGGCGCTCCGGTCTCCGCCGCGATCTCAGCCGGTGCTCCGGTCACCGCTGCGCTCTCCTCAGCCGGCGCTCCGCTCCGCTCTCCGCCGCGATCTCAGCCGGCGCTCCGGTCACCGCCGCGCTCTCCTCAGCCGGCGCTCCGGTTACCGCCGAGATCTCAGCCGGCGCTCCGGTCACCGCCGTGCTCTCCTCAGCCGGCGCTCCGGTCACCGCCGCGATCTCAGCCGGTGCTCCGGTCACCACTGCGCTCTCCTCAGCCGGCGCTCCGCTCTCCGCCGCGATCTCAGCCGGCGCTCCGGTTACCGCCGAGATCTCAGCCGGCGCTCCGGTCTCCGCTGCGCTCTCCTCAGCCCGCAGCCCTCACAGCCCCTCAGCGCTCCCGGCTCCCGCCGACCGGGCAGCGCGAGAAGGGCGATCGTCGGCGCGCCGAGGTGAGCTCCTCGTCGGGCGGTGGGGTCGCCGCGATCAGCGGCTCAAGCCCCCTGGGGTCCGGCCCGGCCCGCGCACCCCACTCGGTGCCTCCGGGAGAGTCAGGCCAGGGTCCAGGTCCGCGATCGCAGGCAACGTCGTGGTTCCGTGCTGGGGATTGGATTTCCCGGCGCGGTCGGCTCCGTGGTTCGGAGTCGGGGTCTGGAGTTCCAGTTGGGGTCGGACCCCGCCTGGAGGTTCTGCGTCCACGATCGGAGGACCAGGCGGCCTGATGGGGTGAGGGTTGGATCCCGTGTTTGGCTTCCTTGGGCGTTCCGCGTCGGGGATCCGAGTCCGGGGTCGGATCCCTCGTTTGGCTTCCTTGGGCGTTCCGCGTCGGGGATCCGAGTCCGGGGTCGGATCCCGAGTTTGGCTTCCTTGGGCGTTCCGCGTCGGGGATCCGAGTCCGGGGTCGGATCCCTCGTTTGGCTTCCTTGGGCGTTCCGCGTCGGGGATCCGAGTCCGGGATCGGATCGCGCGTTTGGCTTCCTTGGGCGTTCTGCGTCGGGGATCCAATTACGGGGTCGGATCCCGCGTTTGGCTTCCTTGGGCGTTCCGCGTCGGGAATCCGAGTCCGGGGTCGGATCCCTCGTTTGGCTTCCTTGGGCGTTCCGCGTCGGGGATCCAAGTGCGGGGTCAGATCCCCGTTTGGCTTTCTTGGGCCTTCCGCATCGGGGATCCGAGTCCGGGGTCGGATCCCGCGTTTGGCTTCCTTGGGCGTTCCGCGTCGGGGATCCGAGTCCGGGGTCGGATCCCGCGTTTGGCTTCTTTGGGCGTTCCGCGTCTGGGATCCGAGTCCAGCGTCGGATCCCGCGTTTGGCTTCCTTGGGCGTTCCACGTTGGGGATCCGAGTCTGGGGTCGGATCCCGCGTTTGGGATCCTTCGGCGTCCTGCGTCGGGGATCCGAGTGCGGGGTCGGAGGTCCGGGTCTGGGCCTCCTGCGGGTTCTGAGTCCAGGATCCATGTCAGGGTCTGTCCGAGTTAAGACTGGAATTCAGAGTCGGGGATCCAAGGCCGGGGTTGGATTTTTGCCTCTGGAGTCCGCCTCCGGGTTCTGCCTCTGGGATCCGAGTCTGGGGTCGGAGCTCCGGGTTAGGAGTTGGGGTTGGGGGTCAGATCCCTAGTCTTGGTTCTGAGTCGGGGTCTCGGTTGTGGTTTCGAGTTGGAGATCGGAGTTGGGGTTAGAGATCCGAGCCAGGGATCAGAGTCAGGAATGGAAGTCGAGGTTTCTCGTCGGGGTGGAGACTGAGAGGTCAGCCCTGAGTTGGAGGCCGGGATCGCGAGTCCAGGCGGGGGTGGGAGGAGGGAATGGAAGCCTCGGCCGTTTCCGGGATCGGAGCTGACGGTCGGAGGCTCAGCGTGGGCAGTAGCCGGGGTCAGCTGTGGTTCAGACACCCCCAGCTCCGTCCGCCCGCAGTGTCCCTCAGGTCAGACGGCCTGCGCTGTGAAGGGCGCCTGAGTGCCTGCTCACAGGACTGTCTTGGGCGCGAAAGGGATTAATTCATCCACACAGGACACTTCTGTCCTAGATTGTCACAAAGTTTCAAAACTTGCTAATAACAATAATATTCACATTTGAGGTACATTTACCAGTCCTTTTTCTTGCTGCCCTGCCAGTGCTGGAGGAAGAGCTCCCAGGAGGGACTTTCCTGTTTTGTTCTCTGCCGCACCCAGCAAGAGCCTGATACCCAGCCTTGCTCAGGCAATAGTTGTTGAAGGAAAGCAGGCAGGCGGATTAACCGGATTTCTATGGTGTCTCAAATGATCCATTTCTGCACCTGTTTTCCAGATACTCACTAGGAGAAAAATTTAAGGATTGGGTTGCTTGATTACGGTTCTATTTTAATGTTTCCAAACATGCTAAAGAGCAAAGTGGGCCCAATTCAGGATTTATGCTCCAGTTAGACGGATCTTTTAAAATTCCGAATCAGAGCCTGTCCAAATTCAAATAAGGAGAGCACAGGAAAATTATGAACTATTTCCCTTATGAACATAGATGCAGAAGTCCCTGTACAACGTTAGCTAGCCAAATCCAACAGTATATTAACAAGTCTTAAACAAGTGGGATTTCTCCTAGGAATGCAGAGATGATCCAATATCAGAAACTCTATGCGTGTAATTCACCGCATTAAGAGGCTAGAGGAGAAAAACCATATGGTTCTCTCAATAGAGGCAGGAAAATTATATGATAAAGTTTAATGCCCATGTATGATTTTGGGGGGGGGGGGACACCACTTAGCCAGCCAGGACTAGAAGGGGACTTCCCTAACTTGACACAAGTTATATTACAAAACTTTAGTTTGCGGCAAACAAACCAAAAGTGTATCCATCCCTTTAAGATGAGGAGTTAGCCTAGGATACCATGCTGGCCATCCCCTAACATAAGAAAAGGAAAGGGAGTATAAATGAGGGCTGAAGAGAGAGAGGAAACTGCCGGTCACAAGATTGTCTGCATCAGGGTCCTCAAACGTTTTGGTCTCTGGACACTTTGTTCTCTTAAAAATTATGGAGGTCCCCCAAGAGCTTTTGTTAATATGGGTATATATCTGTTGATAGTTACCTTCTTAGAAGTTAAAACTGAGAAATGTTTAAAACACAGGACTATACAAGCACATATTCCAGTGGGGTCATGCTGCCTCTGGAAAACTCTTCAACTTTATGAGAGTGAAAGCAGAAAAGGCAAATAATGTCTGAGTATTATTATGAAAATGGTTTTGACCTTGTGTGAAAGGGTCTCTGGGGTTCTTGGACCACACTTTGAAAACTGCTGAGCTACATGAAAAAAAAAAGTTAAACTTTCAGAACTAAAAAGAGACTTCAGTAAAGTTTTTGGATATAAGATCAACGTACCCCCACCCCCCTCAAATATTTCTTTATGCAAGTAGTAACTAAAAAGTATAATAGAAGTTAACATAGCAATCAGAATAGCAGGAAAATTTATATCAGGTCTAGGAATTAACAAAGAAGACTTTTATGGAGAAAAATTTAAAATTCTATTGAAGGATATAAAGGAAGATTTTTTTTTAAAGTTTTATTTTTATTTATTTATTTTTTGAGGAAGATTAGCCCTGAGCTAACATCCACTGCCAATCCTCCTCTTTTTGCCGAGGAAGACTGGCCCTGAGCTAACATCCGTGCCCATCTTCTACTTTATATGTGGGACGCCTACCACAGCATGGCTTGCCTAGCAGTGCCATGTCGGCACCCGGAATCCAAACTGCCGAACCCCGGGCCGCCAAAGTGGAACGTGCACACTTAACTGCTGCGCCACCGGCTGGCCCCTAAAGGAAGATCTTTTGATATGGAGAGACATTCTATTCTCTTGGATGGGGCAGCTTAGCATTAGAAAGATGTCAGGTTTTTCCAAATCTGTAAATTCAATACAACTCCGCTTAATTCCAGTTGGAGCTTTTGAGAAACTTGACAAACATATTCTAAAATAAAATGTATGTGAAAGAAAAAGATCTACAAACACCAAATGAACTTTGAAAAAAGATAACAGAGAAGGCCTTGTACCACCAGATCCTGGGGCACACTCTGAGCCTCAGTAATTGAAACAGTGGAGGACAGAGGCCCAGAAGAGACTTCAGAGGCAGCCTTGCATCTAGAGGAAGGTGGCATGAGATAAAAGGTGGCACCATATGTCTGTGGGGACTATTTAGAAGATGGTATTGGGAAAATTAGCCCTGAATGGAGAAATATGAATGTGGATTCCTACCTGACCCCTAGAAAAGTAGGCTCCAAATGGACTAAAGATTTAAAAGTAAAATGTACCTGACGTTTGCTTAATAGGAGAAAACTACGAAGAATAATTTCATGGCCCAGGGTGGCCTTGAGGTCTTCAACAGGACCCAGAAAGCACAAACTTTAAGACTAAAATTTATGAACTTGAATACATTCAAATTAACTATTTCTGTTAAATAAATCCATCATCGCAAAGGTCAAAACTATTTTCACTAAGACATGATTTGCCTTTTTCACTCTCATTCGTGTTACTTTGCCTGGGTTACAGATGACAGATTACAAGATAGATGAAACAACTAAAACTGATAAGGGACAAAAGCTAAAATATACTAGGAAGTCCTACAAATCAATAAGGAAAAGAGAAGAAACCCAACAGAAAAGTGGGCAAATGATCGGCAGTTTGGAGGAGAGTTACCAAATACATGAAAAGATACTCAAGCTCATTTGTAATCAGAGAAATGTAAATGAAAGCTTCCTACAAGAAGAATTAGAAAGTAGGATAACGCCAAGTGTTGGCAGAAACGCAGGAAACAAGTCTCCCTGTGTGCTGCAGGTGGGAATGTAGACAGGCACAGGCATTCTGGAGAGCCGTCCAGCACTTCTTCCTCAAATAAAATATTTACTACCTGCAACCCAGCAGTTTCCCTCCTGGGTAAACAGCTAGAGCAGTTCTCACCAGAACAACGAGGGGCTGTGTATGTGTATGCTTAGTGCAGCCTGCTTGTGGGGGTGGGGAGTTGGAACCCGGCACTGTGGTTAGGAGTAAGGACTAGATGTACACTTCACAAGATGGAGACATGTGCAAACACGGGACCGAGTGACACAAACGCCAAATAGAATGAGGGCCTCAGTACACGACTCTGTATTAAAATTAAAATTACACACCACCCAGACATGCTAGAAGATACTCCATGCATTACCACGGCACATACACACAATGATATAAATAAATTACATCGGAGCAGCTGTCTATTGTGGGAGGGGAGCAGGGTGGAAAATGGGGATTAAATGGAAAAGCACAGAGGAACAGAGTGATGCCTCCCAAGGTGACCCTTACAGGGTGACTGTGTTTCATGAACTTAGGGCTGTGGTCAACCCTGTGTGCTACGCAGTAGAGTCCCAAAGGGCAAGAATGAATGAATGAACGTCCCATCACTCCCCTGCCATATGCCTTCTAGTGGCTTCTGTTTCTAGGAAATAAATTTTGAATGCTATCAGGTTTTACAAGATCTGCCTTGCTTGCTGTCCTTCTCCCTTACAGAACTCCTGTCACGCCAGCTTTCGCCTATTTCTCAAATCAGCCAAGTGCCTCAGGGTCTTTGCACCGGCCACTTCTGCCTGATTGGCCATTCCCTGTGATCTTCTCCTGACAATTCCTTCTCATCCTTCAGGTCTCACCTGAAACGCTGCTGGTCAGGGGGACCCCGCCCTGCCATTTCAGTAGGCCCCTGCAGTCACTTGCTAGGTCAGCACTATGTTTCAAGTCTCTAAAAGCACAGGCTGTGCCATTGTATTTTCTAGTTTCTTAGGCATCTACTTATTTGTTGCCTGCCTGTCTCCTCCACCGGAAGGGAGGCCCCATGAGAGCGCGTCTGTCTCCTCTACAGGGTCTGCACACGGCGAGTGCGTCATGCATTTCTGTTGAATGGCTTCATTGATTTGTTGAATGAAGGAAGGGCCAGGCCAGGAAAGCGTGCAGTGAGAAAGTAAGCAGCACGTCAGGATCCTCGCTCCCCAGACCGTGTGTTCTCGACTGCTGTACTGGTGACATTTGGGCCAGACCATTCTTTGTTGTAGGAGGCTGTCCTTTGCGTTGTAGGATGTTTAACAGTCTGCCTGGCCTCTACCCAGCAGATACCAGTAGCACCCCCACAGTTGTGATAATAAAAAATATCTCCAGACATTGCCACATGTCCTCTGGTGGGCAACCCAGGTGAGGGCCACTGCCTGAGACCAGCTCCAGGGTCTGGGATGGTCTCTGTTCTATCCCTTTAAATGAAGCAAGCCCTGGCCTACATCCTACCATACCCAGAACGTCTAGCCTCATCCTCTCAGTGAGAGACCCAACCCAGGCCTGGCTAAGTGGAGCCGCCCTGCCCTCGCCAGCGGTACAACTCAAGGTTGGGGGTGTCTCAAGACCCATGGCTTGAGGGCTGCCACCTGGGGCTTTAGTCAGAACAGTCTTTCAGCTGCAGTCCCTAAGCCATTTCCAGAATGGGCACCTATGGCTTGTCTGAATTAGAAGTGGCCTAGGTAGAGGCTAGGTGGGCCCTCTCACCTTCTCCACTTAGTGCACACTGATGCCGGAGTGGTTCTAGGGGGACAGCAGATCCATAAGGTTTGCATTATGCTCTAGTCATCCGAGGGGGCCTCAGAGCAGGCCTGATTCGGGGGAAGCGGTGGCCTCTAATACTGTCTTTCCTTCTCCTGTGCCCCCTTCAGCCTTTGCCAAGTTCCTCCATGCTGGCCTGCTTAAGCAGGACTGGGTCACTGATGGGAGCCTGGTCAACCCAGGGTTCCAATGAGATCAGCCAAGAAGGTCCAAGAAGCCACCCAGCATGCACCCATTCCCCCAGCTGCTCCATCTAGGGAACTAAAGCCTTTCTCCAGGAGGCTTTCCTAGTACTGGGTGAGGCCCTTGTTTGCAATTTAAATGTGGCCTCATTTATGGAAGAATCCTTGCCCCTCCGAAAAGCCTTGGGCTTAGGCTCACCCTCCCTATTGGCCTGGCCTCAGCCAGTAGAAGAAACTGATCTAATAGGCCTTTCTCCAGCTAATTGCTGCAATTAGTGTCACAGAATGGGGACTCCCTGGGGGGCCAGTGCCCAGCACACAAGACTGTTACAGGCTAGAGCCCAGGCCCAGCTACTCAGGCTGCTGTCTGGGCACACTGGGCCCCCATCAAGGTTCTGGCCTGGTTTCAAGATTGGGGTGGGAGAGACAGCTGGGCCCTTGGGCGCTCAGGGGAGTTGTGACAAGTGTGTACCTGAGCAGTTCAGTCCAGTGGCCACACAGGTGACCCTGGGCTATTGACATATGACCCTCCTAGAAGAGGCCCTGACTGGAGCAAAGAGCCAGACCATATTTGCCTGAGTGTGAGTGTGTCCAAGAGGGCAGAAGGGAGGAGCATCCAATGGTGTGACAGGAAGTAGTCACTGGAGCAGATTACTTTCATAGAGTGGAGAGCCATTTCCCAAGGGGCTGAGTGGAACCTTTTCTCTCCCCTCCCTTTACAAGGGAGCTCCTGTTTCTTCATTCAGCATGCTTCTGGAGGTTCTGGGAGACTGCAGCGAGAACACGTGTGCCGCACGCCCACTAGTGATACAGGCCGTGGCATATCTGACTTGGAGGCAGTTCTGCCATCTGTGCAGCACTTTTCCAGGCAGTGAATTATGCCTGAGAGGCAGGGCAGCGATCATTGCACCATTTTACAGATTCGGCCATTGAACAAATCTTTGTTGAAACCTCACCAGGCACCAGACAATGGCCTAGACAGTAGGGATTTGACAGGAGCGGGAACCTACTGGCCCCTGCCCTTGTGGAGCTTGTAGTCCAGAGGGGAGAGACTACTCAGTGTGCGAGTGTCTTCTACTGCACCCAGAGGAGAGTGCCGTGCAGGCAGGAACACAGAGGAGGCCCGTAACAGGAACCACTTGGAATAGGGACTCAACCAGAAATTAGTTTGAGGTTCCAGAGGCTCCCTTGGGGAAGGTGGTAGGAGGCAGGAGACACCTTTCTGACAGGTGCAGAAAGAGGCGAGGCATGTGAACTGTGAGAGTGAAGAGGAAGAGGAGAGCTGCAGGCAGAGGCCAGACTAGACAGGCCATACTGCCACTGAGAACTTTGGCCTTGAGAGCACTGAGAGCCACTGAAAGGTCCCACGTAGGGAGTGTGACCCAGTTGGATCCCCATTCTGAAAGGATCTCCCTCTGCTGAGCAGAGAATGGACTGGAAAGGGGCCAGAGGCAACTGCAGTGCCCAGAGATGGTGGCATACCAGGGAGTGGCGAAGGGAACGGCAGGAGGCAGAAAACTTCCAGAGATAGTGAGGGGTGAAGTCAGCCTGGCGTGGTGATGGGCTGATGTGGGCAGCTAGGAGGGGGAAGTGTTGGGAATGATTCTGTGATTTCCAGCTTGCATGGCTGCAAGGGTGGGTGGCAGAGACCTTTGTTGTTGGAGAAGAAGTGCGCTTAAGTGGTATGGAGTGTGGAATAACAGAGGCTATAGAAGGGACCTGTGGGGCAGGCGACCGGAATGTGGGTCTGGAAGGTGGAAGGCCAGGGTAGAGAGACAGATGGGAGTCAGGGACTCACAGACGATGCCAGAAGCCACTGGGACTGGGGAGCAGCTCAGGGAAATGGTTTGGAGAGAGAAGAGAAGCCAGCCCCGACAAGTCCTAAGGAGCTCCTTTGTTAACAGCCAGGCCAGGAGGGAGAGCTTGCAAAGGAGACCAAAGACAAAGCCAGAGAGGCGGCAGGAAAGCTGGGAGACCAGGAAGGAGGGAAAGTCACCTGCCTAATGGTCACGGCCCCTATGGAGGCCAGACTGGAACTAGTGTTCTTGGTCCTCTGATTGTTGGCAGTGGACAGCCACTGGCTGAAAATGGCCCTGTTGAGATGTGCCTCCAGCCAGTGTGGCTCTCTGCTGGTCACTTTTCCCTAGGACAGACAGGGAGAGGCCCCTTCCACAAATAATTCTTCCTCCTCTCTCATTTTGCCCTTGGAATTGTGGCAGCAAAGAGGCTCTCCCTGCAGCACGTGCAGGAGGAAGCCGGGTCGACTCCCGCGGGGAGGCCTTGTCCTTGCTGAGCTATTTCATAACCTCGGAAGGGTGGAAAATCCCCCCAATCTTAATGCAAAGCCAGCAAGCTGAAAAATGGCCTTGAATAGGCTGAGATGAGAAAACAAAGAGGCCGTCAACATTAGTCAAGGAGGGGAAGGGAGCTTCAGCAGACCCCACGCAGACAGCAGTTTCTCAGCTTCAATGCCCAGACCCAGAGATCCAGCTCAGGATGGGCGTTCAGGGGGGCGGCAGCAGCCCTCCAGCTCAGCCTTCCTGATTAACAGTTCAAACAGGCTTCAAAGGCTCAAAAGGGGTTAACTGCAGAGCCTCTAACTCCTCCGCTTGCTAATTTTTAAACACAGCTGAGCTCTGAACGCCCCTCCCAGAAGGCCCTGAGAGGGACTCTGCACAGCCCCCACTCCTGGTGTTGCCAGGAATACACGTGCATCTAGAACAAAGGCTCCCCATTTCCTCCCTCATCCAGCTTGTTCTGATGCCTAAGCTAAGACTTCACCCCAAAGTCTCTGCTCTCCATCCAAGCCTGGTGGACGTTAACACATGGCCATGACTTCCAAATGAACCTTGGAGATTGGCGTAAAGGAGCTGGGACCTACACCCGGGTGAAACCCTGATGGGAGCAGTGCCTCAGACTCCCGTGTCCGCACAGACCAGCTCCCAGCAGTGGGAGGGCAGCAGCCTGGGAGCTAGCAGATGAGGAGAGCATTCCCACAGCCTGAGGTCCATGGTCTCCATCTGACTCCCCTGTCAGGTCACGCCCACCTGAGGGCTCTAGGGCACACATCCCATCCTCAACCACCGGGAGGGGATGAAAACCCCTCCGAAATTCTAACAGCTGGCCCCCTGCACCCACGTGCACTAAAACACACACCCATGCCCAGCTCGTGCCCTGCTCCCTGACATGGCCTGGGGTTCTGTCCCCTCTTCTTGTCCAACCCTTGGCCCCTGTGGCACCTTCTTCTTGATGGAAGCTGAGACCCCCACCAGGCCCAGTGGCTGTTCCTGAGGTCCCAGGACCTGGCCTCTGCTCTCACGCTGCCCCATTCCCGGCCCTGAGACAGGGAGGGAGACAGCCCTTTTAGTACAGGCACGTCACATGCAAAACTGTCACACTGGCAACAGTAGAGCTCCTTAACTGCGCAGCACCTTAACTTCATCACAATGGACTTTATTTAATCCTCGTAACAACCCAACAGGGATGGAGGCACTCCCTGCATGCGCAGATGCAGCAAAGGGCAGCTTGGCCACACGAAGTGACTTGCCTGAGGCTACTGGGCAGTTTAAGCTGCTGTCTGGGACACCAGCCCTCCGTGTCCTCTCGTGGCTAGGGAGGGCTGCGGGCCTTTATTGGGCCCCCTGTCCTAACTGTGGAAGACAGAATCAGTCATCTTTCAACTTTGCTGGAGGACCAGGCCAGAGAAGGCTCATATGCCTTCTCAGCCTGCGCAAGGGTAAAGGTCTCCCAGGCAGCTGAGGCCCATCACTGTCATTGTCGTTGGGGAAAGTAGCCTGGGAGTCCAAGAGGCCTTCCCTGCACATGCAGGGGTGTGTGCCCAGAGAGATGCCGGAGGCCATGGCTGAGCACCTGGGAGGGCCAAATACCATGCCATTAAGGCATTGCTTCCTTTCCTGCATGGGCTGCTCGGAATCCAAATGTCACCCCCCAGCTTCCTTCCCGTAGAAAGTGGGCCTGTACCCAGGCCAGGTGCAAAGGGCAGCTGCCCCCACAGCCACTCACCTGGCCCTGGCCTCTGCAGCAGGCCACTCACCCCACTGCCCCTCCCACTTCTGCTGCCAGGGCTGCAGGCCACTTGCTGGTTCGTTTTATTCCAGAAATGTCTGGATGTTTGAGAATCCAGAAGACCCCCACTGACAGATTTCCATTTCATTCATTCATTCATCATTCATTCTGTCCCTCCTGTGCAGGCCTAGTGCTGGGACATGGGGGCCACAGATGGGGGTGCCCCTCTGTGAGCTCCCAGGCTGGCAGACGAGGCAACGGAGCAAACCGGGGGCTATGAGGTGGAATGTTCAGTGGGCACACTGGCTGCCTGGGGCGAAGGTGCCTTCTGGACTGAAGAGGGAGGAGGGTTCTCCAGACACCTTCCACCCCTAGCTCTCCCAGGAACACCAGTGCCTGGGGGGGAGCAGAGGGCAGGGGTCTCTGGGGGCTTCTGTCCTGGCTGGCAGGGCCGCCCCTCCCCAACTCTCCCCTTTTCCCACAGAGGGGGCTTTTTCCACTCTCTCAGGCCCCTTTTCCCAAGGCCACTAAAAAAGGCCTCAAGCTCTAAGAGGGGGCATCCCAAGAGTGACATTGAGTCCCAGGGCCGGGTGGGAGATTATCTGTGCAGAGGCTGATAGGAACGTCCCCCAAGGGCTGACTTCAAAGCTACTCTGCCTAACCCCCTGCATCAAAGTCAGCAGGCTGAGCTGTTTGAACATTAAAAGGGGAGGGGTGGGCAGCCTCCCCAGCCACCTGCATCTCGCAGCTTCTCTCCTCAGGGTCTCAAAGGCCTTCCTGTGCAAGCAGGTGGGGGCCAGACCACCCTATTCCCAGGGAGACAAGCCACTACGGTGGGGAGGGGTAACTGCTCCTCAAAACCCTGCAGAAGGTACGCTTGCATCCCAGGGCTCCAGGGTTCCCATCCTGGGCCCTGCAGTCCTAGCTTTCCTGGTCATCCCTTGCCATTTTCTCAGAGGTCTTCCAGAGAGACCCCCACAGGTGTGGGGGCAGAGAGCAGAGCCACCTCCCCCAGCTCAGCTTACGACCTCACCGTGTGACCTTTGGCCTACCCTCTCCCCCTTGGTCATCTCTCCAGGGGGCTGGGTCCAGTGGGCTTTTGGAGGTGGCAGAATATGTAGATGTGGTGTGGCAGGACAGCACAGTGGTGCCAAACAGCAGCTCCAGGCTACCCAATTTGCATCCCAGCTCTGGTGCAGGTGAGGTGTGTGTTGTATGGCAGGTCACCTAATCACTCTATGCCTCATTTTCCTCATCTATGAACTGAAATTAAAACCACCAGGTACCTCCTAGGGTTATCTGGCTAGTTAAAGGGCCAGCTCAGGCCAAGTATCTGGGACAGCGCCTGCCCTGTCAGCAGTGAGTGTGTAGAACAGTGGCACTGGGGCCACCAGGCCCAGCTGTATGACCTCCACCCAGCCACCGGAGCCTCGGCTTGCTCATCAGTGAGCTGGAAGCCAAGCTCGGCATCCTCCTGCGAATTGGTGAGGGCACAAGCGGAGGCCAGGGCCCAGTGCCTCACAGAGGTCCAGCGAACGGTGGCTACTATTGAAACCTCTTGGGAAGTTCCCCAGACATGACAGGAAGGTCCCCAGGAAGCCGTGTGAGTGACACACTTGGATTGTCCAGAGGCCTCAGTTTCCTCATCTAGACAGAGGCTCGCCGTGGTACCTTCCTCCCAGATCAGACAGCCCGGGCTGCAGAGCCCTGCATGATTGGACACACCCTCAGTGGGCTTGGGGCAGACCCTCCCTTCCCCTCTTTTGGGATCTCTCTGCCGAGGCTGGGGTTTTTCCACCCAGCCTCCTCCCCACTCAGTCGGGTCCCCTGCCTGACCCCAGCATACCCCAGCCCCAGAAGCAGACTCCTCGTCGCAGCCCAGCGAGCTAGCTAGCGTGTGTGCCCATACCCGGAGGGGCACTGACTCCTCCTTTACACAGGAGACATCAAAGGGAAGCAGGAAGCAGTGGGGCGGGGCTGACCCCCAGCAGGCAGGCAGAAGTGCAGTGTCACAGCTCAGCCTGGGGCCTAACTGCTGGGGATTTTCCATCCCACCAGGATTTCCGCAGGACACCCCAACTCTGGTCTTTGAGGCTCCTCAGGAACCAGGGTTTGGGTTGGAGCCTGCTGGAGCAGGGCAGGGGGCTGGGCTGGGCGACTCGGGAGTGTGGCCAGGGACGCCAGGAGGCCCCAGCCTCGGTCTCCCCACAGCTTGCTGGCTACTGGTCCAGGTGCATCAGAAGACTGTACCCTGAGCTCAGGGACCTGGCATGGGAGGGAAGGCCACACATTTTTGTAGAGGGCCTGAGAAGAATGGAGAAGAGAAACTGCCCCTCCCCTGCCAGCCACACCTCCTTGACAAGGGTCAAGGGGGCCAGTGCCATCAAGTAGGCTGTGTAAAGTATCAGAGAGGACCACAGAGAGACAAACAGTCCCAAGTCCCAGGTTCCCAGGATGGCCCTCCTGAATATGCTGCAGCAGCCCCAGTGCAGGCAGGGACGCTGTGTGGACAGCTGGACCTATGGGTGTGTATCTGCCTACCAGAGCCTTCTGTAGGTGCAGCACGGAAGGCAGCTGCAGTCAGGCCAGGCTGTCCCAGCCCTCAACCCAAGGCCATCGGACCTGGGAATCCAGTACTCTCACAGCCCCTGTGTTTGGTGGACAAGCTGTCTCAGACCTCTCCAGTGTAGTTTGTGGGCTCAGAGCTAATTGTTATGCCCCATTCAGGGTGTCTGTGTCCTGTCCCTCAAGAGCTAAGACTGTCAGGTCTTTGCCCCTGAGCTCTTGCTCCCATCTCAGCAAGCTTGGCCTGGCCCTGTCCTTGCCTTTGTTCACCGGGAGGATGAACCAGGTGTGCCCTGTGTCACAAAGGCCCTCCTGGACCTGGGTTGACTTCTGGGCTGGTCACTGGGCTGACACATACCAGGGCCATCTGGCCAGAGGGAACTGTACCTGAGTCCCTTTGGTGGTTCTGTGGGGGTGGGCAGAGGGGTGCTTGCTCCAGAGGGGATGCAGTTTTATAGTTGGAAGCCCAGGTCCCTGGCTGAAAACAGGGCTGGGTAGGACACTGCAGTCTTGAACCCGCCATCCAGGCAGGACCCGTGTTTGCTTCAGCAGCCATGCTCTATCTATACAGTCCAGAGCTCAGCCTAAGCGCAAACGCGCTCATGTGGAAAGTGCTGGCAGCCGGGCTCCCGATCCGGTTACAGCAGCTGTCTTTGCAGGAACGAGCTGCCCAGGGCTGGGAGTTGTTGTTCCAGGGCTGCAGATGAGACTGTACACTGGGGGCGGGTGGAAGTGTCTGTTAGTGGAAATTGTTTCAAAACAATCATGGAAACTTGGCAGGCAGGGGCTCTAGGCGTAGGGGTCTGGGTCTCCTGGTCAGGCGTTGGGGTGCCCGCACCACACTGATAAGCCCAAGTGAGTGTGTTCCTCCCCTGGCCAGGCATGGCACGGTGTGGTGTGGTCTGGGGTCTGGCTTCCTAGACCAGCGGTGTTTACTGGAGTGAGGATGTTTGTTCCGTGCATCACAGGGCCTGAGAGTCACACAGCCAGGCTAGAGCCAGCTGGGGGTGGGCAGGATGGGCGGGCACAGCTGTGTTCTCAGGAAGGCATAGAAAACCCCAGAAGTGAGGGGGTAAGACAGAATGAAGGCCCACACTTTGTCCTAGGCTCAGACTTGCTTGGGGCTGGCCCACCATCCTTCTCTGCTCCCCTGTCCAGATGGGAGGGAGCCAGAGGGGGTTAGAGTGAGCCCTGCCCTGACTCTCCTGGGAGTGGACTGAAGTCCAGAGTGTGCAGGCCTTGCCCATGGCACCCAGCAGGCTGATGGGAGAGTGGGCCAGGATTCGGGCCAGCTCGTCCACAGAGACACACGGTCTCCCCTAGCCCAGGCAATGGCCAAGCCCCCTGGTGAGTCAGGAAGCAGCCTGGGAAACAACCCCAGCCTGCTCTGCTCTGGAGTCCTAGTCCCGGGAAGGGGCAACTGCAGGACCTTTTGGGCAGACTGAGTCAGAGCATCAGTGGCAGGGGCCCACCCCCACAAGCCCCAAACCCCAGACTTGAAGGCCCAAAGCCTCTCTGGGGCCTCTGAAATTCCAGTGCCTGAGTGGGAAGCCTCTGGCCTCTAGTGCCTGCGTGGGCTTGTCCCCCAGACCTCACACAGGGTGATGCCAACCTGCCTCACAGATGTGAGCTCTAGTTATCTGTGTAGGTGCTCCCAATGCACAGTGGGGCCAGGGTCCCATGCCTAGGTGTGAGCAAGCCACTGGTGTGGCCCGTCAGACAAGAGGCACACTGGGCTTCTGGGGACCCTGAGGGTTTCCCGTTCAGGGTGCAGTTCCATGAAAGGAAACCCACTGATACCTGTCCAGCACCAGTGATATGGGTGGACCCCCACATGACATGGCTGGCCTGCTGAAGTGTGAGACACATGGTTATGGGTGTGCCATGTTATGGCATGTATGCTGTGGGGCTTTGAGAAGCATTGATAAGAGAACTGAATGTGTGCTCTTGAGCCGTGCTAGCCGTCCCCATGTAGGGGAGCATTCTGTCCAGATGGGGACTCTCTCCAGGCAGCCCCTTCCCTGTCTAATTGTTTGACTGTCAGACCCTCTGTGCCAATAGGATCCCCCTCCATAATCTGTAATTGTCATAGGTTGTCCCAAGAGGCACACATTTTAAATCTGGGAAATATGAGTACCCATGAGGCAGGGATGGTTGTGAATGAAAGGCACAGAACTTTAAAAATGGAAGCTGTTTTGCTCCCTCTTCAGTCACCTGGTACAGACATAATGCACTGTATGGATTGGGAACACAAACCTGCTTTGAAATACAGAGAAAATCTTTGTAAGACCTAACCTACATCTCGGGGTGCTCTCTGGAGGGGGCTGGTCCCCGGCTTGCCCTAGCAGGGGAGACCCCTAGCACCTGCCTGTGGCTGGAGCAACCTGTGAAGGGAAAGTGGAAAGCAGAACCCCCTCTTACCCTTTCTAAATGGGAAGACCTAGCCGAGTGGCTCCTCCCAGGTCCCTCAGCCAAAGCAAGTTCTTAGTCTGCCCCCGGCTCCCAGCCAGGTTGGTGAGCCTGTTCTCCTAGGAAAGCTTAGCTTCAACTCTGGTGCCATAGACAAGGGACATTCTTCTCTGCCAGAAAGGCACTTCAGGGACACTGAGAAAGCAAATCTATTGCTTTTCCAACACCGAACAGTGGAAAAGGAGGAAGAGAAGGGAGGTTGGCCGGAAAGTTCTGGAACATAGTCTGTTTACCAAAGGAGCATGTTTTCAAATGAAAGAGAATGCTGCTGGGAAGCTGAGGGATCAGTGGGGACTGAGCCCACATGGCCCCCTGGAGCTTGTGTTGTGCCAGCAGCAGGCTCCAGGCCCTAATACCCACGCCTGGGCCACCTCAAAGGAGAGACTGCAGGGATAGAAATGGGGCAGGCCACTCTGGCCACATGAGTTCCCCTTTTGTTAAGTTATAATCCAATCAGAGAAGGTATTGGGCACAGTGGCTAGTGGACAGCTGCCTGTCTCCTGGCAGAGCCCGACCAAGCCCCCACCAACGCTTTTCCTCCTGAGCCTGATGGTGTGCCCCATTGTCAGAGGAAGGTCCTCTTGAGAGCCGGTGTGAAAGGATTCCCAAGTTGCTGTACCAGTTAATGAGTTCTTTGCTCTAAACAACGTCTTGATAAAGGGGCAGGATGCAGTTAGCTGGTGTTGAATAAGGAGAGAGTGGTTGCCAGGGAAATGCTTCTCAATGGAAAGAAACAAAAGGCTGTCATCAGGTTTTGTCTGACTAGGAAAAAACGTCGTAGACAGCGTACCTTTGGCCATCTTTTGTGTTTGTGATTTGGAAGAGAGAGGCAGCAGTGAGTATGGGGCCAGGGAGAGGAATCTAACAAGGCTGGTGTGTGAGGTGGAGGCTGAGGTTTTGGGCGTGGAGCAAGAGCAGCAGCCCCAGAGGCCCAGGTCATCTGGGCCGACCTGGAGTTCAAGCCAGGAAGGAATAGGGAGGGCTTCAGGCCCAGGCCAGGCCCTGGGGCCTTCCAAACTAGAAGCACTGAGACCGGAAAGGGAGGGAGGCCCCAGAAGCCGAGATGAAGGAGCAGGTTGGAGCAAGTAGTGTTTGCACCGAGCTGGCGTTTCAGGGAATGTTCATGGTCTCAGTGTAAGGGGCTTTTACTTCTTTAAGTCTTGCTCTCTGTTATAAATCTCTGCATCTCCTCAGCAGTTTGAATTGTTTACTCTGAACTAAGCCCTATGTTTTTAACGAGTCATGTTTTAATAGGAAAACCATCTTTGATGGAATCATATGCAATTCCTACTTTTTTCGACCAGCCAGAGCCCCAGGACCAACCTTTGTAGGCAGTAGTGACAGGCAGAGTGGCCGCGCACATGGCCTGGAAAACCTGGCTTCTACATGTCCAGTCTTACAAACTAAAACACTCTTGCCCGCCATACTCAGGCCGACAGGGTGTGGAAGACCAGGACCCTCGCTCTGTCCCTCACCTCCAGCTCCATCACCCACAGTGCGTGAGCCCTCATTCAGAGGCTTTAATCAGGTGCTGGCCTGTCCCCATGCCTCCTGAGCTGATAAGATTTCTCCTGGGAACAGGAAGATCTAAAGGCCCCTGGTTCTCAGGCTAATGGGAGACTTGCCGTTAAGAAACGGGAGCAGACTTCCTCTCTCGGGAGGCAGAACTAGTGCAACCAGGCAAGGAAGGCATCTGAACATGGCCTAGTGGCAGAGAGACTCCTACCTTTGGCGCGCATAGACGTAAGCACCTCTGCAGGCGCCACCATTTTATATTGGGAACATCTGCCGCCCCTGAGCTGTGGTTTCTTGATCTACAAAAGCTGAAATGGCCCCTACAGACGAGGCCCCGGAAGGATCATCAAAGTCATGGCATTTGATTTCCTTGCATTTCTAGAAGGGAGTGGGCTCCAGGGGGAGAGGTTCTTTGTGATTAGAGACCCTTGGTAGACTCTGGCCTCCAACTGCCATGGCCTGTAGGGTGGGGACATGAGCCCTGGAGAGGAGCAGGGGTAAATGAGCTCCAAGAAGAGCTCTGAGGCCTCATCGCCACTCCGAGACCCAACATGGGCTGCTGGGGCCCCAGCAGGCCCTCGTGGGAGGACAGACCACAGCTGGGGCCCTGCACCTGACTGGCCTGAGCACAAATCACCGCTCACTTATTCATTCACTTATTTATTCACAAAACATTCACAGAGCAGCCATGATGGGCTCCACATGGATTAAGCACTGAAGATAACAACAGTGAACAAAAAAGGCCCACTCCTGCCTTCACTGGCCTTGCGTGACTGCAGGAGACAGCCACTAAACCCTTCACAAATACACACACAGTTGTCCATTAAGAATGGGAAGGGATGTACGGGCTTCTCTGTGGCCCAGTCTGAGGCTTACAAATCAACCACTCTAAAGAGGGGACATGTCAGCTGAGACCCACAGAAAAATCAGCCCCGGCCTCGAAAGGGGAGAGGGTCAGAAGAGAGTTTGGCTTGTGTAAAATGATACCGCAGTGACTTCATCAGACCTACTAGCTTTGTGACCCTGGGCCCCAGACTTAACCTCTCAAGCCTCAGGTTGATTATATATAAAACGGGAGCGATAATATTCTTATATCAAAAGCTGCTGTGATGTGAGGATTAGTGAGATGATGTTTCTAAAGCACTTGGCACAGTGCCTGGCTAAGAGGAAGTACAAGTACTATTATTATTTTAAGATTATTCTTTAGTCCAAGGTGTGTGCAGGGCTGGGGAGTTTTCTCCTTACCTAAACAAAAGTGCCAGGCCTCCTTCAGAAGACCTGGATACCTAGGGAGCGCGACGATGAGACCAGAACTGCCCCTGCCCAGCTCCTCCTGGTGCCCTGGGCCTGCACAGTGCATGGTGTGCTCACTTCTACCTCCTGCGTGGGAGAACAGATACACGAGGTGAAGGGGGCACCCTGTCTTCCACCTGCCTTCAGGGCACTACATTGACTCTTCTAGGTCCCTTCAGTTCCAGAGCCTGGACCCCACACCACACATCAGCCCTGGGGGAGCCCATGGGAGTTCCATGGAGCTGCCCTTTGCCCTGGTTAGCTTGGGGTGCGTGTGCCTGCACGTGTGTATGGAGCTGGAAACCGCCGGAGAAGTCAAAGGCAAGCTCCTTCCGGGCTTCATGGGCTGGCCCAGCATGGACGAGTAGGGGGCTTTCCTAAACCCTGTTTCCCATTAAGGGAGCCTGAGGCCATGAAGGTCAACTGACTTCACCCCTCCCCTAGAACTCTCATGGGGATCCCCATTCTTTGTCTGCAAACACCCCAGTCCCAAGAGTTGTCCTCTACATGGGGGTGAGCAGGGAGCCGCAAGACGAGTAGGGGTCACAGAGTCGGAGAGAGAGAGAGATGGAACTGGGTGGGTTGGTGGGGAGACAGGAAGATACTTGGAGAAAGCGAAGTCCTCTCTAGGGCATTTGAAGCAGGCAGGCCCTCCTCCCAGCCCCCCACAGGATACTCCCAAGCCCTTCCTGGGGGTTCCCTGAACCCCTGCATCTGTCCCAGAGGGAGCTAACTTGCTTCCTTCTATCCGGCCTTCCCTCAAACATACATGATGTAAAAATGACTTTTTTCCTGAATCATGTTGGCATTCCAAAATAGAATTGTTGTTCAAGCATTTTTTCACAAGAAGGAAATCCTGCCATTTGTGACAACATGGATGAATGTAGACGACGGTGAAATAAGCCAGACCCTGAACGACAAATACTGTGTGATACCACTTATATGAGGAATCTAAAAGAGTCAAAGTCATAGAAGCAGAGAGTTGAAAGGTGGTTGCCAGGGACTGGGGGAGGGGGCAGCAGGGAAGAATTAGTCAAAGGGCACAGAGTTTCAGTTCTGTAGGATGAATGAGTCCTGGAGAGCTACTGTCCCACACGGGGCCTGGAGTTAGCAGTGCTGCATTGTCTACTTCAAAAGTTGCTAAGAGGGTAGATCTTATGTTCAGTATTCTTGTAAAATAATAATAAATAATATAAATGATAAAGAGGAGGGGAAAAAACTTTAGAGGTGATGGATATGTTTGTGTCGTAGACGGTAGTGATGGTCTCATGGGTGTATACTTATCTCCAAACTCATGACATTGTATACGTTAATTATGTATAGATTTTGTATGTCAGGCATACCTCAATAAAGTGTTGAAAAAAAGAGAAAACTAAAAACCAAAAAAATAACTTTTTCACAGGAGGGTTTTTTTTGCTTTGAGCATCTATTTTAAAATGATCACACCCTTAACAAATCTTCCAAAGTCTTTATGGAGCCAAAATTCCACTGATGTTCAAATCTGACAAGGCTAGCATAATACAAGCACACACATCTATTTCATCTATGATAGTCATCGCAAAAAATCCTAAAGAAAATATTAGTGACTAGGGTCCATCAGCTTTAAAAATACAAACCTAAATAGGGTCATACCAAGTATGCAGTGATGCATGTGACAACCTGATGGATCTCCAGGGAATCACGTCAAGTGAAAAGAGCCAGTTTCAAAAGGTCCCATACTGTACCATTCCACTTACAGAGCATTCTTGTAATGAGAAATTTAAAAAAATGCAGAACAGATTAGTGGTTGCCAGGGGCTAAGGACAGGGTGGAGTGGGAGGGAAGTGAGAGTACAGCTATAAAAGGGAGACATGAGGGACCCCTGGGGTGACAGAAGCCCTACTGTATCAGTGTCTGTGTCCTGGCCTTGATCTTGTCCTATAGTTTGCAAGATGTTACCGTTGGGGGAAGCTGGGTAAAGGCTACATGGGATCTCTCTATTATTTCTTACAACTGCATATGAATCTACAATTATCTCAAAATAACAAGTTTAACTAAAAAAATCATGATCCCAAAATTTAAAAAATCCTAAAATTACCCAATAATGCATTTAAAAATGTACAAAATCTATACGAACAAAGAGCTAAAAGATATTGAGGGACATTACAACTGATTTGAACACATGGATAAACCTCCCCTATTTGTGGCTAGAAAAACTATTTTTGTAAAAAGGATAATTCTAAGTTAATCTAAATTGATTGCAGCTTCAATAGAGAATACCAACAGACTACGGATAGTTACACACACACACGTTTTTTCTTAATCAGGCAAACTGATTCTGAAGTTTATGTGAAAATATTGAGCACGTATGCACGTCCTATAAAATTCTGGAAAGACATCCGGAGTTCTTTGGTGGCAGCCTGGCCCCCTGTGCTCCAGAAAGGCAGTGGATTTTAAAGATTACCCATTGTCCTAAATGGTCGTGTGAGGGTGCACTGCGTTTTTTTCTGAAGCTGATTCTACTCATTCCAACTCCCCTCCCCATCGGCCTTGTCAGGCACCTGTGATAAAGATGAACTGAACAACTCATTGTGAGATACATACATGCATGCAACCAACACCATTTAACCTTACATATGTCAGCACTGTTCTTTGTGCTTCTCATCAGTAATTCACTTAATCCTCCCAGCAACCCTCTGTTGAAGGCACTCTTTCTTATCTTCCCCATTTTACAGATGGGGAAACTGAGACTGAGGTTAAACGACTCACTCAAGGTCCAACAGGTAGGAGCAGTGCAGTCCGAATTTGAACTTGGGCCGTGGTTCCAGAATCTGCTCTTAACCATGACTTTTTGTTTATAAGTCAGTAAAGGAGAGCACCGAGCAGGGGGACAGGGGACAGCATTTCTCCTGGCTGGCTTCACGTAGACGAGGCTGGAAAAGCTGCATTGGTACAGGTAGCCCAGACTAGACAAGGAAACTGAGTCAGTGCTGTCCAAGTCGTGACGTGAAACCATTTCGACCTGCACTAATCGCACTCCAGCTATAACACTTGGTCATCTCCTTTTTTCCTTTTTGGTGGTTGGCGTGGGGCAGGGGCTGGCTAAATGTTATAGATTTTGTTTCTTATTGTAGTTTTTTCCTTCTTGCATTAGGCTTATTTACTCTCTTGTTCTCTATTGAGTTACTGAATTCAGTTTTCCTGAGATGCCCTGAAAGTGTGAGATCACACATGTGTAGGAAGTGGCCCCTGGGTCAGACCCACAGCCCCTGTGCATCCCCTGTCTGGACTCTGCCATGTGAGTGAGCCCCAGAAGAAGCAGGCGCGCCTGTTCCGTGACATCAGCTGCTGAGATGAGGACTTGGTGCCCAACACTCCGTCTTCCCGTCCAACTCAAGAGCTAATCCTGTGCCTACATCTGAAGAGTGTTTTGCTCCGAGGCCATGCCATGGATTCTCTAGTTGGCTGCACTGTGTGAACTGCAGCTTCCTCTTACTGGCTCTTTAGTAATAGAGATGAGGGATGCCCTGCCGCACTGATGAGTACGTCATAAAGTTCCTAAGTCAAATAACTGAGTCTGGCCTATCACTAGGCCCATCAGCCATCCAGAAGACAGTCTCAGAATGGACTCAGATTACATGAGAGTTTGAAATATGATAAAGGTAGCAGTATAAATCAGTGGAGAGAAGATGATGTACTCAAATAAATAGTGTGGGGAAAACTAGTTAGACATATAGAAAACAAATTGGATTTAATGACTCCTTATGCCAAAATCCAGATTAACTACTTACATGTAAAAACTGAAATAAAAATGACAGAAGAAAATGTGAGAGAATTTATTAAAACAATCTCAAAATGAAGACGTTCTTTTCAAAATTTAAGACTAGGACCCCAAATCACAAAAGACTGCCAAAATCGACTACGTCAAAATTTTAAAATCCTGCCAGCAGAAAACTATAGAAGCTAAAAGACAAGAGAAAAATTGAGATAAAATATTTTCAACACATATGACAAAGTTCCTATAAATCAGTAATAAGAAGTATTAAAAAAGTAAGGGCATAGGGGACCAGCCCTGGTGGCCTAGTGGTTAAGTTTGGCATGCTCTGCTTCAGCGGCCTGGGTTCGGTTCCCAGGCGTGGACATACACTGCTCTGTTAGTGGCCATGCTGTGCTGGTGGCCCCCATACTAAAAAATAGAGGAAGATTGGCATGGATGGTAGCTCAGGGTGAATCTTCCTCAGTAAAAAAAATGAATAAGGGTATAGAGAGATGGTTCACAAAAACCAAATGCTTTTATAATTATGTGAAAAGATAAAAACTTCATTTCTAATAAAAGAAATGTAAATTAAAACTCCAGTATACCATTTCTCATCTACCAAATTAATGAAGATAAAAACTGTAAGTACTCACTTGTTGGTGAGGGTATGGGGAAATGGGCACATTTGTGCAATTTTCATAGTAGGATAAATGGGCACTTTACTTGGAGTATCTATCAAAACATGTACAAATATTTTTAACGGGGAAAAATGGACTTCCTTAAAGTAATTCCACTTACAATGGAGAAAAAAATTTCATGGAAAACAGATTTGATTAGGAAGTTACTTTGAAAAATAACAATAATAGTTAATGAAAATAAGATTATCCTATATATGCTAAGTTGTTAGACTGCAGGTATCTACTGTTTTTAGGAAAAAAAGGAATTGAGGTTCTGGTATGATGTTTGTATAACATGATATGGTCATCTTTTCTTCCTAATGGACTTTGGCAGCACTTTCACAGAGAAGACCATTTTTGTAGAAGATTAGGGCTTCGTGGCTTTGCCAAGGGGCCACCCTTAATCCTTATTTTTTCATTTTCTCTCCTTTGAAATGCTTCTCTAGGCATCAGCCCTGATTCTCTCTTCAATTGCTAACTGCTTTAACTCTGCCTAATCTCCTAATCTCTGTTAGAGAGATTCTTCAATTTCACTTCCCTTAACTTCATGAAATCTCGTATCCTGGCAAGATTTACAATTCTTCTTTCTAAGTGATTTACTTTATATTGTCCTTGTTTGATAAGAGACTGCCTGGAAAGAGAGTCAGTCAACGGAGATGGAGCAGGGATAAGACGGGTGGGGAGAAACAATAGTGTTCAGTGGGGAGGGATGTTGCAGAGGGACTAATTTCATAAATGGGCAGTTCATTAGTGAATATTTGAATGGTTAATGGCTGTCTTTAGCTGCCCTATACATCCGTCAATAGGGGACTTGTTCCATACATTGTGGCACAATGGAATGCTCTGCAGCTGTTAATAAAAAGGAGACGCGCTAGATGTCTTAATATAGATCCATCTCCAGAACACACAGGCATCTTCCCTTTAAACGCTGCATATTGGGGCCGCGTGCTTACCAAGAAATGAGAGGGCTCACTCAGTGAAAGCTGAAAGGTTTCCTTACAGCATGACGCCTGCGAGACAGGTCCCAGCACAGTACACTGGCCAGGGCTCCATTCTCTTCAAATGCCCTGGGGTTGCTTCCTGCCCACATCATATGCCTCCAGGCCACTGTGCATGTAACTGTTGGGCACCTCCTGCCAGATGCAGTGTTGCCCTTGGAATGCTCAGGGCCTTAATCAGGCCCTAATGAGCTGCCCATCCCTGCATCGGCTGATGGAAAGCTCACTGATTAACACCCAGCATGACATTCCTTAGTCTTCTTACCCTCCTGCCCCACCACATCCATGCCTCTTTCAGGTGGCCTAGGGCCCTGTGTTCACCAGAAATGGAACCAACGCCAGAAAGACTAGAGCTACACAAGCACCATCCCATTCGGGGCAAGCCCAGCCCAGTGGGCTGAGAGCAGAGACCATGTTCCTTCAAGTATCCTGGAAGCTCGACCACAAGAAAGCAACACTTCAGCTACAGCGTGCCTTGCTGTCACCTGTTAATGCATGTACACATCCATATGGGTGTGCGCACAAAACACCGTGAAATAAAAATGCCTCTCAGATGTACTGCCCTATAATCAATCAATATTGTCTGGGCAGCTCAAAAAGAAGTATGGCATACCTATTTATTAAGTCCAAAAAGGCACACTGCAGATAAATATATACAATATGTTACCACTTGTGTGAAAAGGAGTAGATAAAAGTATACACACAGACATATTTGTTCATATAAAACACTCTGGAAAATATAATAGGCAACCGTTAACAGTGATAACCTTCTGGGAAGGAGATTTTGGACTTAGGGGTTGGGGTGGGACAGTCTGATTTTCCCCATATTCCCTTTTGTACTCTGAGTTTGTTTTACTGTGTGCATGTAAAGGCTACCTTACTATTATTGTTTTAAAGCACATTCTAATATGTAGAGAACAGTGTGCTGCAGAGCATGCAGATATTCTGCCAGGCTGTGAACGAGCGGCCCTCCACGCGGGGCCGGGGCGGCCGGTGAGAGGCGGCTCCCGCCGCATGGTGGTGTGGGCTCTGGTTCATGTCACTCCAAGGAGCAGGGGCTGCTCCGGCACAAAGAGGTTTTTGACAGGGAGAGGCAAAGCGGCAGTGAGAGCAGGCTCTGGGCAGGCTCCCAGGGAGCCCCTCCTCCCAATGAGAAGGGGTGCCCTCCACCCATCTGCGATCAACAAGGCTCTCCTAGGAAATGAAACGTTACGTATGTTTTGTCACTGCAGAATTTCTAGAGGAGTGATTTTTAAAGAAATGTACTGGTACAGCATGTTCTCACTGCTGTGTCTCATTAAATATTTAAGTTTTTATGTAACTTTTTTCCATTTTCAGGTAATCTTTGATTTTGATTAATGCAACAATGACGGCACTTAATATATTTTTCAACTGATTTGCCTCATGTTGCTATTAATTTAACTGTTTTCTAATGCATATTCACGTTCTAAACCCTTTTTGCAAACTCTACCTCAGAGCCCGGTTTTCCTGCGTGCTTTACATCGTCAAAGCTCCGCTTGGGGGAGGGCAGGTTATCTTCGCTTCTGAAACAGCACTGCTTTGGGAGCTGGCTGGGCCCTGGGTATTCTGGGGAAGTGACACAATGTTGACCTAGGAGGGGGCCCTGATCCCTCCCCACTGGAGCACCAGCTCCATGGAGAGGGAACGGAGGGGAAGATGAGGCTGGTGGGACTTGGGACATGCCACACCCAGCCTCTCCAGGGGCTCTGCCCTGGGCATCCCCGTCCCCCACCTGGGCATGGGGAGGCCTGGCCACGCCACTGGCAGAGAAGCTGGGTGGGAAGAAGCCGGCCGAGCACCCGCCACTGTAAGAGGAAACGAAGAGAAACAGCTCTAGTCAGCCCCAGAAGCGAGGCCTGGAAAAACTCTGCAGCTGGAGCTAACACAAAGGACTTTTCAGACCCTGTAGCCAAGGTGCCCAGTGAGCGTTTTTTTTACAGCTATTAGGGTGACAAGCCTTTCCAAAGGCCAGCAGTTGGCGAGGGTTTCCAGGAAGCTGGTCTGGCACCAGGCTAGGATTGGAGCAACTTTAACGAGTTAACTTCAGAAGGAAGGAATCATCAGGAAAGGTTTAAGGTTCAACAAACTTTTTGAATTATTTTGCAAAAAGTTCTGGCTTTCAAATTCAAAGGCATGTTTTGCCGGGACTGTGTTAAGCCAGAGCCTATTTCAAAGGCAACGCAGCCTGCACGTTTCTGATTCATTCACTCTAGGTATTTGTCTTAACTCCTCCGGACGGGCTTTGCAAGTGCCATCCAGTGCCGGGAAACACTGGGGTCACCTTACACATCTCGTCAAACACCCCTCCACCCACATGCCTCTCCCTCTGCCAGCCCCCGTGCCGGGTGTGCACGCGCACACACGCGCACACCTTCCTCAAGCAGGAAGCTGCTCTCTGCCAAGAGCGAATGGAATTCAGATTTCCAGAGGGTGTCCTTGGCCTCCAGCTCCACAGCCGCATGCTGAAGAAAGGTCCTAGTGTGTGTGGTGGGGGCTGAGAGAGAGGGGCCTCCATCTCTGCTCACGTCTATCTGGGCCCCAAGAAAAACCCACAACTGGCTGCGCTCTCCTCAGCCACACCCGGCCTCAGTCACATTCCTTCCCTTCCTGAGCCCACACTGGGTGGCCCCAGCAAACCAGCTTCCACACCTCCCTCCCCATCAGTGGCGAGACCTAGGCCAGGCCCTCGTGGGGCAGCCAGCAAGCACAGATGAGGGGGCCGCACCCCAGGCCCGAAGCAGCCGGAAACCACTGAGGGGCCCGCAGGGCTGGGTATCCCACCCATGGGAGAAGACTACGCTCCCCGTTCAGCACACCCTGGGACTGAGCTCACTGTAGGAAGTCCCTCTTCATATCCAACCCTCACTCTCCTTGCTGCAGCACTGGTGGGCCTGTGGCAAAGACTGACACTACTGTTCCCTACCAGCAGGTCCCCACATACTAGCAAGAAGGATTGCCCCCCGCCCCCTGGGCTTCCAAGCCGAGATCTGCATCCTTGGGAGTTAAACATTTACAGGCAGAGGGGCCAACACCAACCTGGTAAATGAGAGAAGTTCGTGATCAGCCACGCACGGTGGATAGGCTGGTCACGCTTAGCTTCTCTTTGGCCCAAGTCATTGGGTCCTTGCACCTGTGTGGCCAGGTAGTGGCAGGCAGAGAGAATGCTCCTTCTGCAGGGCATCAGGTCAATGAGGACTGTGCTGGGTAGGAGCATTTCAGGTGCTCAGCAATCAGGGAGCCCTGGCACCAAGCTAGGATGCATCTGCCAGGGCTCAGGGCTCAGGGCCCAGGCAGAGTAGCCACTGCTAAACGAAGGCCAAGCTACACCCCACTGTCAGATGGTTCCTTTTGTTTGTTCATGAGACTGTTTTCAAAAGTGGTGGCTCCTGGTGGCCTGCATTTCTGCCCAGGGAGAAGGTTGTGGCTTTGCAGCCTGGGACTGGAGTCTCCAGTTTGGCTTCTGGCCCTGCTCAGGGCTACTCTGACCCTCCTGCTTGGGTTGGGATTGGTAGTCCCCCTGCCCTGGTCTTGCTCACTGGGGTCTCCTGACTGAGTACCATGAGGTCCTGCTGTGACAATAGGCCAACTTCACTGCCCCTTCTGGCCAGTCCTGACCCCATGTTTTGGTGTTCATGCAATGCCTCAATTCCATCAGCCTTTCCTTCCAGGCATTGCCTGCACAGGACTCAACTGGGGAACACTGTTATTCCCTGTCCCTGGGGAGGGCCTGCATGTGGGAGAAGCAGCATGATAAGGAGCAGGGTGTGGCCAGGCCCAGGGCCTCGAGGAGGTACCTGTGCTGCTCTCCTAGCAGTTCGGTGACTGGGCATGGTGCTCAGGGAAGTGCCCCAGCAGGCCACCAGGATTCGGGTCACTTGGCCCAGACCTGATGAAGGGGGCGGTCCGGGCCTGGTGCAGGGGAGAGCATTGGCCTGCTAGAGAAGACAGGCCCTGCTGAGACAGCAAAGGAGCACAGGGTTTAAAGTCAGGAGCCTGGGGCCTGGCCCTGGCGCTGCCCACAGCTAGCGTGTCCTCTGGGTAAGGTCCTCTTGTCTCTGGTCTTGGGGCTCCCATTTCCCAGTCTATCCATCTCCTGACACCTACAGGGATATTTTCCCAGCCCAAACCCAGGCCAGGTGGTCTGATGAAGTCTACTTCCTGGTGCCGGAGACAGGCAGGCTCCCAGGTACTGCCACGGACTGTGGGGATCACTGGGGAGAGCATCTCAAGTGAAGCCCTCTGAGCCCCTGGGGACGGTCTCACGCTGCCCCCCCCACACACACATACACGCCAGCCCAAGCTTAATCAAGCTGGAGCCAGTTTTTCTGAGCATTGCTCCATCCAAGTCCATCCCTATCTCATGACCATGGCCCCCCTGCTCTTGCTGCTGGCCTCTCCTGACAACCAGGCCCCCATAAGCTTCCACCTGGAGCCCACACACCTGGCTGGGGGAGTTATAGGGCAGTTCAAAAAGAAAAGCAGAAAAAAAGCATTCAAGTGTTTGAAACTGGAAGAGATTCAATTTAATTTAACAAATTCAGACATGAACCTAAAGAAAACATTGGGAAACAAGCCCACCTCCAAAAGGCCCAAGAGGAAGGATTAGGTGGGAGAAAGGTCTCCTTGGGGCAGCGGATGGCTGCCTAATCTGGGCCATGGAGTGGAGGACACTGGTCCCCACTGCACACCAGGCTGGGCCAGAGGGACAAGCCCAGAACATGCTCAAGGACTTTAGGCCAAAGGTCCTGTTGTGACCTTACCCCGCGCTTTATATCCCAGATATAGAGATCAGCTACCTGAGGAACTCAGTGGGGGCCCAGCAGCTGGCTGCCTGGTGCTTCCATGTCCTCTCCAGGGGCCTGGCTCTCTGGAGGGAGCAGGCTCAGGCCCATAACCACAAGTGAGGCTGTGGGGAAGGACCCTGAGTGTGTGTGTGTGTGTGTGCGCGCGCGTGCGCTCTGAACAGCCTTACCGACTCTCCCAATTCTCAAATACCCTCTATCTGCTTTGCAAAGTCACCTCACTCTCTGCCTCAGTTTCCCTAACAAGGCACCATAGGACACTGTTGTGTAAGGATTATACTTTGGGTGCAGGGTAGTCTGATGGTTCAGTTCCAAAGTCTTAGAAGACAAATCAGGTAGTCAGAATTACTCTCTGTGATGAGAACAAATGGCAGAAGCACATCGGGGCACTGTGACTGCTGTGGGGCATGGCCCTCTGAACCCCATCCTGAGTGTGGGGGCCAGCTTTCTCCCTGCTTACCCACAGGAACCCCTTCCCCATTGACGAGAGGCTGTGGGCTGTGGACCTGCAGATTTCCCCTGCTTCCAGCCCATCCTGAGGCCAGGGGCTCTGGGGCCTCTAAGTACATTTTGTTAAGGACAACACCTAATGGCCACACGCTGTGATTCCATCTGTATCTCATGGAAACTTGTGACCCAGCAGTTTCAGAAGCTCTCAGGCCAAGTAAGGGATGTCCCCATGGGGTTTCCCATTACAAGGTGACATTTTCTACTGGCTAACATTTATCAGGCACTTTCCCAAATCAGTTACACGGCCGATGCCTGACCCTATCTCCTCAAGGCCTCACACCAGCACCACAAGACACATCCCCAGTGTCTACAAGAGGACATTGAGGCTCAGAGAAGGGAGGTGACTGGCCCAGCATCCCACGGGCAAGAAGAAATGACCCCAGCTGGCCAGGGTTCCCTGGCAGACAGTGTCCCTAGGCTTGGTGAACACATACCAAACAGCAGCTGACAAGGAGTAGATCTCAGACAAGGTGTGCATGACCACTGCACTGGAATCCACAGGACACAGTAAGAGGAGTGAACCAAGACCTAATAAACGAGGGACGTGTTAAGACCACAGTTCCAAAGACTCCATATTGTAAAGATGTCTGCTCTCCCCTTACTCGTCTAGAGAGCCACCGCACCTACAGGAGGTTTTTCTATGGCAGTTAGCACGTGGATGGAGAGATGGGCCACACAACGACAGCCAAGCCAGTCGTGAGGCAGGAGAACTGGCCAGAGCTGGCATGACCAGCTGTCAAGACCTGTTATCAAGCTACAGTGATAAAGAAGCATGGCCCTGGCAAAAGAGAAAACTAAAATCTGACCGATGGAAGTGAACAGGGTCCACAAACAGCCCCACCTAGACAGTAAGCTGGTTTGTGACGATGCTGACGTGGCAGGGCAGGGGAGAGAGGATGGTTTTTTCAATAAAGGGTACTGAGTCAAACTGGATATGTAAGTGGGGGAAAAAGTATACCTTGACCTCAGCCTCACATTGGACACAAAAATCGATTCCAGATGGACTGCAGATCTACATGTGAAAGGTAAGCTAATAAAGCTTTAGAAAAAAACAGAATATCTTTATGACCTTGGAGTAGTCAAAGTTTCTTAACTAGGACACAAACAGCACTAAACAGAAAGGAAATGTTGGATTAACTGAATCCTGTTAAAATTAAGGCCTTCTGTTCGTCAAAAGATACCCTCAGGAGAGGAAAAGGGCGTTCTGCAGAGGGGGAGTGCTGTTTATCTGGAATTCGTAGATATATATGTATTTCTGATAAATGACTCATATCCAGGATATGTAAAGATAGAAATAACTACAAATCAATAAGAAGAGACAACCCAAAATAAAACAGGCAGAAGATGTAGGCATTTTACAAAGGACAACATCCAACTAAATAATAATAACACGGGAAAGGGTTCAACTGTCTTAGCCATCAGGTTACTGCAAATTAAAATCATAATTTGATGCCACTAGACAGCCATCAGCACAGCTAAAAAGAAATGATGGAAAATGCCAAGTGTCATTGAGGACATGGAGGCCAGAATCCGCTATGCTGCTGGTGGGAGGGAAAATGGGCACGCCTACTTTGGGAACTAAAAGTGAACATGGCCATCCCGCGACCCGGCAGGTCCACACCTAGGCATATCCTCACCAGAAATGCAGCCCATTTGTTCACCAAAAAGCCTGTACAGAATATTCCTCACACTGATGATAACAACCCCACACTGGAAACTGTCCAAGTGGCCACCGACAGTAGAACGAATAAACAAAGTGTAGGCCGTTCACACGGTGGAGTGCCAGCTGGCAGGGGGAGAGAGAACTGCTCTCCTCAGCCATACGCGAGTCTCATAGGAAGTCAGACATGCAGGTGTGTGCCTGTGCGAGTCCATCTATAGAAAGTTCAAGAACGGGCGAAGCTGAATCCTGCTGCTAGAAGCCAGGACAGTGGTTACCCCTGGGCATCACTGACAGGAAGCGGGAGCACAAGGCCTTCCTGAGAGGCTCTGCTGTCTCACCTGGGTGCTGGTTGCATGAGTCCTAGGGGGTGAAATGCATTGAGCTGTACACTTGAGACCTGTGTACGTGTTTGTATGTACTTCATGCTTCAACAAAGAAGTTGAAAACATAAAGCTCTATATACGAGGGCAATCCTTTCTAAGCCTAACTTGAGAGACGGACAGTGTGGGCCTCGAGAGGGGCTGGGTCTGGCCCCCAACTCTCCCTAACCCCTGCTCAGGGGACCTGTGCCTCTGGCCTGCAGACCAGGCTGCCTCAGGGCTCAGTCTCCTCTTCTAGGTTTAGGCAGAGCACACGTGGGAGCTGTGTGGGACCACCCCCCAACCACCAGAAGTGTCTCCATAGCAACACCAGTGCAATTTGTGAAGTCATTTTGTCCTCCAGCCACCTCTAGTGTATGGACGTTGTCCTCTCCCTAACATCCTCCAACACTGTTGCCCGGTCCAGGCCATTCTCACTGAGGATGTGTGCACAGTGGAGAGGGCTGAGCCCGGGTCCCAACAACGCCTGGGCCTGGGGTTATTGTGATGGCTGCTGAGGAAGTAAGAAGCCTGCTAGTTTTCCTCTGGGCCTTCTACCTAGACAGCAGGCCCACTCCCTGGAGCAGTGGCCCCACGAGGCCAGCCGCATCCTCCTCACATGCTCAGATGGAGGAAGTGAGGCTCCCCAAGGTTAGGGGGCCTCTGGGGGCTGGTTCGCAGCTGGGCCAGTGCAGGCTGGGAGCCAGATTGAGGGCATCCGATTCCCAGTCCCGTCTCTTTCCCACTGAGCCACTCCGCCTCGCTTTTAATTTAATTAGGAGAACATTTAATCCCCCCGTGCATTTCAGAGACGGGTTTGAGCCTGGCTGGGACTGTGAGGCTCTGACAGGGAGCCTGTGACTCATGCAGCTTCGCATAGCCCTCCCGGGCGGGCTCCCATGGGGCTTCCTTGGCACCTCATGCAGACAGAGGTGGTCTGGAGCTCCAAAGAAGACGGGACAATGGTCTGGAAAGACAAACTGGTCTCATCTGTTCCTGGCAAGCCCCCTCCCTTGTCCCCCTGGACACTGGCCCCAGAATGGCCTCTCCATCCTTTCCCACCAAGGTTTGCAGGGTGAGAAACAAAGTGAGGAGCTCAGGCTCTTGCAGGGGTACAGTGCCTGGTGCCTCCTTGGGTCCAGGGGGGTGGGCTGCAGTGGGCCCTGGGTATGTCTGAAATGTCCTAGGCAAAGCTGGTCTCATCAAAAGAGCTAGCCCGGGGTCCACGGAGCCAAGAGTGGGGCTGAGCTTTGTGACATTTGCCCCCATTTCCAGAAGGCATGGGGCTGGCCCTGGCCTCGCTGACAAACGCAGAATTCAGGAGACATTAGTAGTGATGTGGATGAAAGCCAGGCCACAGCGGCCTCGCTGGAAAAGAGAAACTTGAACGTTTTGGCGTGAGATTCTGCAGGGTCCAGGAGAAAGTTGAAGACATGGAAATTCTAATTAACGCACACAGGGCTGGTTTTGCTCAAGGATCTACAGGCTGTCATGTTGCAGGAGGCCCGCAAGCACATGCTTGCTGGGGAGGTGCTCACGGTCACCTGGTGGGGGCCCTGCAGTGCCCTAGCCTCGGCCCTGCCTCCCATGCCTGCCTTTCCTGGAAGGCCCCTGGCCCTTCCCGGGCCCATCTCAGTGGACAGAGTGCTGCCCTACACTCTCCGCCTGCAGAGCAGAATGGGGAGTGGCTAATAAACATGAGCTGAGTCTCGCCCATCCAAGATGCCATGACAGAAGAGATGGAGGGGACCAGGGACCAACTCTTCTGGGGGGACCCTTTTGGGAAACCATAGGCTGCTGTGCTCATGGAGGGCCTGGCCTCTTGCACCATCTGTCTTGGGCATCCATGTGCAACTGATGGGGCAGATGTGAATTCCAAGCCAGTCCTCGCTGACTCTGTAGCTGGGGAGGGGACTTCATGGAAATGGCTGCAATCTCCCAAGGTTGCTGGGAGAAGGGTACCCAGGCCACTTCCGCTAACAGCCCAGAGCTCAGAACCACAGATCCTCATGCCGAGGCCAGTTCTAACCCTGCCATCCCAGGCCCTGTGTGCTAGCACCCATGCCGAGCTTGCTTCATGTCCCCCTTGGGAGGGACTGGCCAGGCTTTGGCTGGGAGGATCCTGTCTGCCTTGGGCAGGAGCAGCAGTCTTAGAGCTCCTTTTGGCCTGGGGCTTTAGGGATGCTGGCGAGGGAGAGGTGGAGAGGAGCCACACACTCCCTGCTCCCTAGGAGCTGAGGGCCAGGCAGGGAGACAGACCCCCAAAAAGGGTCCCAGGCGCCGTACTGAAGGCTCAGGGAGCTGGTACTGAGGGCCTCTAGAGCTGGAGGAGGATGCGGCTGCCTGGCCCGCAGGCATCCTGGCTGAGGCAGGGATGCCTTAGCAGACATCGGAAAGATGAGTAGGAATCTGATGGCTGCAATGAGTGACAAGGGCGTTCCAGATAGGGACACAATGTTCAAGGCAAGGGATGCACAAATGGGTGGGTGCCTCCCCCCACCCCACCACCACTATCCTGCCAGTGACTCTCCGTGGGCAGAAGACAGTGGGTGAAGCAGGATCCCCGGAACTCATCTCAGCTCTTATTGGGGTACAGGGCTCTCCTCCCCTGGTGGGGAGCTCCCTTGGTCCCCCATACTGTACTCTATACGCCCTGTTTCTACCTTACACTTGCCCCTTGGAAGCCCTGTGGCAAGGCTCTGGGTAGGGGGGACAGAGCGCAGGGAGCTTGAGGCAGACAGGCTCCCTTCTGGCCCTGCTGGACCCAGAAGACTATCTCCCTGAAAGCTGTGTGGGAAGCTGCATGTGCCAGAGCTGGGTGAGGGCCCTGGGACTGCACAGGGACACTGGGATTTGCCTACAGAGCTGGCATGGCTGAAGCCACCGTCTCCCCAGCCTACTAGACCCTGGCCCCTGCTCGCTGGCGGCTCCCTAGTTTTGGACCAGGCTTGCTTGCAGACCCCGGGCCCCCCACCCCTCACTCCACCAATGGCCAACAGGCCCCGGAAAAAGGAGCTTCGCCCAGCCCCAGGGACCTTCCCGTAATCAAGGCTGCAGTGACCTCACCTCCCTGGGGCCCTGCGGGCGGGGAGAGCTTGAGATGGAAACAAAATGTGTCTTTATTTATGCTTTTAATTTGAATTCTGGAACTGGCCCAACGTGGTAATACATTTAACATCAGTAAAATGCTGAAGAAAAATGGATCTGTTTTTCAGTAACTGCCTCCCACCCACTCTGCCCCCTGCAAGACCCCCATGCACATCCCTGTCCCTTGCACACACACATCAGGGCGTGCACCTCTCTTCCTCTCTTGGGGTCCACAGAGCTGGGCTGCTCGTGGGAGCCACGTCCCTGAGCAGCTGGAGCCGAGTTTAATTAGGGGCATCAATCACCAGGTCGGCCGTGCAGGAGGCAGAGGAATGCGGCCCCAGCATAGGCACAAAGGCCTGGCCTGCCTTCCCGCCCCAAAGGTCGGTGTAGCCTTGAGTAAACACGGTGCCCACCGGGGCTAGCTCCTCCTCCAGCCATGGTGGTGGGCCCTCTGCTCAGCCTGCAGCTGGGTTCTGAGGCCCTGACACCACTTTCATTGGCCTGCATCCTACCGTTCTGACCAGAGCTCCTCAAGGGACGGTACCCCAACTACTGAGGACGCAGGCTCACAGATCCCCTGCCATCTCAGCCTTGACTCTGCCCTGACCAGACCACAGTGCCTCCAGGTGGCCCCTCAACTGAAATCTCGGTCTCCCTGCTCCCAGCCACAACCAAAGACCCCTCATCCGTGCACCACGCCTGGGCTCCTTCCTACCTTGCTCACATCCACTGCTTCTGGACGGGTCTGCACTGGGAAAGACGTTCGCAGGTTAGGGTGGGAACCCAGTCAGGTGAAGACTGGTGTTTTGGCCTTACCTAGGCCCAGCCAGCACTGGAGGTGACAGAAGACACTCCTTTCCTACAACCAACTGGCCAAAGTGTGGGAATGCTGGCCTAAGAAGTCCCATAGCAGGCTCTCTGGATGATGATGCAGCAGGCCCACTGCAAGCAGAGAGCTTGGGGTGTTTCCGGTCTGATGGCCTCTGTCTCGTAGGAGGAGGACAAGAAGTGGCCAAGCGCCCCTGACGATGCAGCTACACTGGCTTGCGTTGCCTCCTGGGGCTCCCTGGGCAGATGGGCAGCCTCTGGCCCCAAGAAGCTTGGTGTGTGCCAGCGTGGACAGCCCTCACCTCAAAAGGGGTGACTGCCCAAAGCAGCGGTGGGCCATCTCAGACTCCAGTCTTTCACCACCCTCACCCTGGGCCTCAGAGCCCAGGGAGCTGATGAGGCCTGACTGCCCGGCTGGATGGGTGGTGGGTGACAACCCTGTCCTCCCAGGGTGCAACTCCTTGTATCTACAATCTGGGGGCTGGGCCACGGCTGAGAGAATGACAGAAAATGAGCTCTGACAGGAGAGAGGCCAGGAAGACAAGAAGGGGCAGGCTGAGGCCTGGGTGGTGTCCAACCACACGAGGTTTGTAGTTCTCAGCGGGCTCTTGACTGCCCTTGCTCTGAGCAGGCACTGCCACCTGTGTTGCACACAATACCAGCTACAAAACTCCAACTTTTACCACTTTGGAGTCTCTTCATGCCCTGGACTCTGTACAGGCCTCAGCCAAAGTGGTAAGCTGGCGTTCTGCCTTCAGGCGCTGACACGTACCTGCACAACCTGCTGCTGCTCACACCTCTGCACTGCCCATTTATCAAGTGAGCCTGGCAGGTCATCTCCAGGACGGACCCAGAGTTCAGAGCCCCATTCCTTGGGGTAACTCAGAAGCCTGCTCTGGTGCTGAGTCCACGAGGACAAGTCACCAGTGATCCGGTTGGCTCCCACCAAGACCTGTGAACACTTCTTATGTACACCCTGCCAACCACGGGGTGCTGCCAACCTCTCTGTGAGCCTGGGGGACCTGGAAAGATGGCGAGCGGGTCCTGTCTGGTCAGAATACCACCTCGAGACAACCCTATCCTTCTCTCATTCTGCTACGTGACTCTACCAGTCCTCAGGTCACATGAGCAGCCAGGAGACCCTGTAATTCGGGTCCCAACTTCCTCAGTTACCTACCAGGCAAAAGCCACAGCTGGCTGGCAGCAACGGCAGCAGGCCTAGGGCCTCACTCTGACACAGGCACACATGGTTCAGGACAACCTCAAGACCCCTAGAAAGCCTGGAGAGCCTGATACCCTTTAGGGAGCTGTCTGTAGAGAGAAGGAAAGAGTGCCGGCAAGTGCCCCTGGGAAGGGCTGAGAGTGCCGCTTACACATCCCGGAACAGAAAGACTTCTCAGGGGATCCCCAGTGGGGTGGCAGCCAGAATGGGCCCGAATGCCCTGCTGACCCCGCCACAGGCTATCACCGCTGGGTGCCCTGGCAGGGAGTACCGAGTCACATGTCACAGGGGAATCACACCACGGCCGGGCCCCGGGGATTGGCCTGGCGATGCCGTGACGGCGGGGGAGGACGGGCATGCATCCCAGGCCAGCTGTGCCTCCGGGGAAGGCCAACTGGAAGGCGTGGAAAATCAGCCATTTCCTCCACCTGAAGGAGCCCCTGAGGACAGCAGCGGCAACTGGCAGACAGCACTCGGCATCTGCCCCGTGCCTTGGGCCAGGGTTCCACGGGGAAGTGCTGAAAAACAAAGTCGTCTCTTTTTGGGGGGCGTGGGAGGGGGCTAGGGGAGAGAAAAACAATCTTCTCAGACGCTCGAAGCACGAAAACAAGTGGAAAATGATCAGTCTGGTTTTCCATAAGTCAAAACAAGAGGATCATGTTCCCAGACTCGGCGGGAAATGCCCCTGCTCCCCTCCTCGCCTGGTGCCCAGGCACTGGGGCCAGCCCATGGTGGCTGGTAGCCCCAGGTTGCTGAGGGCAGGCAGCAAGTGGTGGGTGCTGGGTGAGTAGACCCAAGTCCCAGCATTGAGCCCTTTGAGCCCTATACCCCTCTGCCCATCATCCACGGGCAAGTGGGCACTCACTGTGACACGTGGGTGATGGGAGCCAGCAGCGTCTCCCCTTCCAAGTCCAGGTCCTCAGCAAAGCTGTTGGTTCTCATGAAATGGGCCGTGCTCACTTCTAGCAGCGTGGGGCTCTTCTTCACTGCGGGGAAAGTTGTGGCCATGTTAGGCATCTGGAAGGCTTGATGGCAAAGGGGCTCAGGGCTGGCTAGAGCTGGACTCAGATGCCCACCCCAACTTGCCAACCTGGCCATGGGACAGACCTGTAAACCATGACCCTCCCCGCAGATGGACAAGATGCCCACTCGCAGGGCCAGGTGAGGAGTAGAGATGGTGCACGAAGCCTCAGTGCCGAGGATCTGGGCAGGCTAAGATGACCCCCACGTGCCTGAGGCCTCAATGGCTGAAGGCCAGTGATGCCTCCTTAGAATGAGGACTGTGCCTGGGCTGAGCTCAGGTGTCCAGGTGTCTCTCCAGGTTCACACTTGACATTTCAGGTCAAGAATAAAGCTACTGACCAGCATAAGTCTGGTAAGAGAAACTGATTCCTACCACCAGGCCATCACTCATGTGGACAGAGGGTTTGCGACGCCCCAGTGAAGACCCAGGGTGGTAGGACTACTGCCTACAAGGAATCACAAGCCCGGGAGGGTGGGACAGCCACAGAGCTCCTGGCCCCTCACTCAGGCCACGATGCCACATCCACCACCCACACCCCAAGGGAGGCACAGGAACCGCCCCAACAGCTGCTGTAACATTCAGATTCCTGGGCCCACCCTCAGCAATCTGACGCTGGTGCTCAGGGGTGACTAAGAATATGTTTTAGTCCCCTGATTATCAATCTGAACTTTTTTTTCATATAAAATTTTTATTGTAAAAGTATTAAGTACTTGTAAAAAGTGAAACAACTCAAAGATTTACGAAGGCCTTCCTCCTCTGTGGTCACCAGTGTTAACTGCCACCTGGATTCCTAGCTCATCCCTCTCTGCTCATCATAGCAGCTGACACCAGGTAGGACTTGCTTTTATGCACATGTGATGGCTCTGTTCTTGTCACTTTGTTCCTGTCACTCTACAACATGCTCATCTCATTTTTCTACAGGTATACAGACATGGATCTAAGTCTTATTTTAATAGTTGTGTAGAAGTCCGTAGTTTAGATCTCCCACAGTTCTCTCCATTCCATGTTTGACGGACACTCAGGCTCCATTAGCTTTAAGCCACTGCTTTAAGATGACGCACCACCCATCTTTATGAAAACCTGACACTGCGGCAGGTGAGCGAGTGCTTCCTTGGTAATTTTAATAGATGTTGCTGGATTGTTTTCCCAAGAATGTAGCAATTCAGATTCCACCAGCAGCGTGTGAATGTGCCAGCTTCCCCACATCCATGACCTAACCAGCTGTTGGCAGCCTTTGCAGGGCCCGCCAAGCGTGGATGAAGACTGGGATGCTGTTTTTCCTTCTGCGCTGAACGCCTTTTATGGCTCAGAGGCTGTTTGGATTTCCTCCTACGGAATTGTCTGTTCATATCATTTGCTCATTTTTGCTTGTCGATTTGTAGGAATTTTTTATATATTAGAGATGTTAACCCTGTGTCACATGAGGCCCAGATCTCCTCCCCAGGCTATCTTTGTTATTTTAACCTTAATTATTTGGTTGTTTCTATCATAGAAATGTTTTCTGTTTTTAAACTGACACCTATTTTTTTGCATTTTTAAAAAGGAAGGTTTTCTCATCCCAAAGTAATACAACTGTCTCTTAAATTTAGTTGTAATATAAATTTGTGAATGTGTGTGTGTAAATTTTAAAACATTTACCATTTCTGCCTAATATTGTGGGATATCATCAACAATCAGAAGATGAAAGTGTAAAAGGTATTGTATACAATCTTACTAAAAAAACTAAAGTAAAACAAACTATAAAATTTCAAAGAAAACATAGAAGAAAATCTCTGGACCTTGGATTTGGCAATGAGTTTTGATGTACGACACCAAAAGCTCAGTCATTAAGGGGGAAAAAAATTGAAAAATTGGACTTTATCAAAATTAAAAGCATTTGTTCTACAAAAGACACTGCTGAGGGAATGAAAAGACAAGCCTCTGAGTTGGAGAAAATGTTTATACGGCACCTCTCTGGTCAAGGACTTGAATCCAGAATATATAAAGAACTCTTGCAACTTGACAACAAGAAAGCCAATGACCCAATTTTAAGAAGGGATTACAAATAAGCACGTGAAGAGATGCTCAAATCAATCAACATCAATTATTAGAGAAATGCTATTGAAATCCACAATGAGCTACCACTACACCCATATAGAATGGCTAAAATTAAAAAGTGGTGTCGATTTTAGATATTTGGAAAAAATAAAGTTAGAGCCTTACTTCTCAGCTTACATTAAAAAAAAACAAAAGAAAAAAAGTTGAAACCTGATAACATCAAACACAAGGATGCAGAGCAACTGGAACTCTCACATGTTTGCTGGTGGGAGTGCAAAATGTGCAGCCATGTGGGGAAAGAGTGGCAGTTTCTCATAAAGTTAAACATACACTTACCATGTGACCCAGTGGTCCCTCCCATATATTTACCCAAGTGAATTGCAAATTTATGTTCACAAAAATCTGTACATAAATACGTATAGCAACTTCACTCAAATTCCCAAAACCTGAAAACAACCAAGATGTACTTCAATAGGTGAGTGGATAAACAAACCGTGGTACATCTATGCAATGGAATACCATCCAGCAGTCAAAAGAAAAGAAAGGAGTCATGCAACAATATGGATGAATCTCAAATGCATTTTGCTAAGCAGTGAAAGAAGCCAGATGCAAAAGGCTACATATTATATGACATTCTAGAAAAGGCAAAACTACATAAAGGGACATAAAACAGGTCAATGGCTGCTAGTGTTTAGGGGAGGGGGAGTACTTGACTTCAAAAGGGTTGCATGAGGGAACTTTCAGAGCTATGGAACGTCTCTGTATAATGCTGTGGTGGTGGATACGTGACCTCAGGGATTTGTCAAAACTCACAGAACTGTACATCTCCAGGAGCGAATTTTACTGTGGACAAACTAAAAAAGAAATCAAGAGACCGTTGGAGGATTCTAGGATGGAGAGTAGACTGACGAGTGAATTCTGGGTTAACGAATGTATGACAGTGCTGAAAGGGGAGGGGAAGAAGGAGCTGGCCTACAAAGTCTCAGTAACAATCTTTTGACCAGACACGGCATGGCTAAAGTTAACAAACTATCATAAACCCACTATTGTAGTTGGTAGGTTTGTTTCTCATAGGGGTACTACATGTTCATGCGGGTTAAACAAATAAATCATAGATAATGGGAGCCAGGTTTCTCACTGCTACAGAAAACAAGTAACGGACCGAGTCGGGGGGTGTGAATAAACTCTGTGATCAGAAACATCATATGAATTCATATTTAGCTTAATGTAGACACAGAAATAAATATAGATATGTGTGTATACTCAGGTTATGTACATACATATATTTCCTAGCTCTGTCCACTGACAGGCCCTAGAAGTAGTGACAACCCTGGAGCAATGGGCACACCCAGTGCCCAGATCCTGGCTTCTAAATACCATTCTCAATCCAATGGCCAAAGCTAGGATAATGTGAGCAACAAAATAAATAATAATAGCATTGGATTATAGCTGAAAAAAGAAATATTCCTGAGTCCATACTGATTCAGGTTAACAAATAAATAATTGGAGGAGCAGGACAAATCTTCCTTACGGAAGAATTCCAAATAATAATTGTAGAAAGAAGGAGAAAAATAGAAAACCACCATTAGGACACCACAATGATATTTGCTGCAGGCAAGATCCCCGGATCAGTGCTAAAATTAGTAGGTGAAACTTTAACAGGTAATTTCAAAGTTTCTCCCCTCAAATATTTATTCATTGCTATGTTGGTTTTAACATAGGTACACCAATTCTTTGATACTCTCTCTTGCTGGAGGTAGACTATAACTCTCCTCCCCTTGAATGTCGGCTGGACACAGTGACTTGCTTCTTACGACTAGACCATGGAAAGGAAAAAAGTAACTTGATGGTGGCGGAACCTAGCTGACATCGCCTTAACCAAGCGTGTCAAGGTTAACATCACCAGTGACGAACCATGTTGATGTCATGTACCCTGATCCAATGCAGTGAGAAAAGCACCTCACTTCTGTGGCATTCTTTCCCCAAACCCATAACCCCAATCTAATCCTGAGAAAATATCAGACAAGCCCAAATCGAGAGACATTGACACCTGACTAGTATTCCTCAAAAGTGTCAAGGTCATGAAAAACAAGGAAAGACTGAGAAGCTGTCAGATCAGAGGAAACTAAGGAGACCTGCTGACTAAATGTGATGATGGATCCTAGAAGAGAAAAAGGATATTAGCAGTTAAATTGGGGAAATCCAGATAAGTTAATTAAACTGTAGCTTATCTAATAGTATTGACGCAATGTTAATTTCTTAGTTTTGATAATTGTACCATGGTTAAATAAGATGCTAATGTTAGGGGAAGCTGGTGAAAGGTATATGGGGACTCTCTGTACTATTTTTGCCTCTTTTGTAAGTCAAAAAGTTATTTTTAAGTAAAAAGTGAAAAAAACCTGTGTACAATAGTACAAAAAAATCCTTAGTATGTAATTAAGAAGATACAAGAAGTCTAAGGAGAAATGATAAAATCTTAATGAGAGACATTTAAGAATACATAAATAAATGGAGAAATATGCTTTTGTTCCATTGACTAGAAAACTGAATATTGAAAAGATTGTCCCCAAATCTTAATAAAAATCCCAAGGTTTCTGTATTGGAACCTTGGACAAGCTGATTCTAAAATTGATCTGGAAGTGCAGAAAGCCAAGAATCAACAATATTCTTGAACAACAACAAGGTGGAAGAACTCACTCTCCCAGCCATCAGTACTTGTTACGAAGCATTGGTCATTCAGACGTTGTGGTGCTGATGCAGAGAGAGACACACACACCAAGGGGATAGGATTGAATGTCCGGAAATAGCCCACACACATTTGGATGCTTGCTGTGTATCAGAAGGGGCCTGCAGATGGTGGGAAGAGGATGTTCAGGGTCAGTTGGCTGTCCACATGGGAAAGACAGTACATTGGACCCTTACCTCACACCATACACCAAAAATTCACTCTTGACATTCCACGCAACTGAAGACTAATGAAGAGAAGCAAAACTATAAAGCCTTTATGCTTGAATCTAAAAGAATGCCTTTGTGACCTCAGGGTTTGGAAGGATTTTCTAAAACTTAAGCAATAACCCTAAAGGACAAGACTGCTTAATTTGACTACGTTAAAATTAAGAGCTAATCATCAAATGACACCTTAAAGAGTGAAAAGACAACCACAGAAGAATAGTATCCACAAAATATAAAGAACTCATACAAATCAATAAGAAGAATATAAACAACTTAGTGAAAAACGGACAACAGACAAACAGGCACATTACAAAAGAGGAATCCAAATGGGCGATGACTACGTGGAAAGGTGTTGTGCCTGACTAGTAATCAGAGAGATGTAAATAAACTCAGGGAGCTCACAGCCCATCGGGGCGAGGGGCAGACTTCCAGCAGGAAACCGCACAGACATTACTTAGTCACACCCGGGAGAAGGGCTCGGAGTGAAGGGCTCTCTGCCCGTGACATTCTCAGAAAGCACAGGAAAGTAGCCGGTAAGCCTTGAAGAATGCATGCACATTCAAAGGCTCACAGGTCTGGGACCTGGCGGGAGCATTTACCGTCCCCATTTTAGAGATTCGGGGCAGAGATTCAAGTACCCTGGGTTATATTATACAGTTGTCAAGTGACAGAGCTAAGACTTCGTCCAGGATTCAAATGTTCTTTCAAGAAAAAGGAAAGGAAAAAGAACACAAATACATATTTTTATGTCTGCATCACTTGTATACAGAAGGAAGGAATGGTGGAGTGGTGACTGGAAAGCAGGGCTGCTTTCCAAACACCCGAGATGACAAGTGCCATCTCTAAAGCCCATGAGCCAAGGGTGAGCCACCTGACCCCTGAGAAAGGCTCAGCCTGGCCTTTTAGGAAATTAAAATGTGCATATCGGTTGGCTGCCCAGAGCGGGTGGGGCCTGCACCTGCCAGAGAGGAATGTGTGCTGTTTGGTTTAATCCTGGGAACGGCACATGGGGCCCCACAGCAAAGGGTGAAGAGAGGGGCCCCGCAGGTTTGTTTTTCCAAATTAACAGGAAAGGCGCTGCTCTGCCCAGCTTCTGTGTCGGAGGGTGGGGGTCTGCCTCCCCCACCGCGGGCAGGCGGTGAGCAGGGCTGCAAAGCCCCTCCCTTCGCTCACCTGCAGTCACAGCCTGGTCAGGGACCTGCAGGAAGCTGCAGGGACTGCTGGGTGGGGATTTAGATCCTTGGCCAACACAGTGGCACACTGCTTCCTTCAGGCAAGGGCTTTGGGGTAAATGCTGTGTCCCAAGAGACCCAACTTGTCACCCCCACCAAGGAGCCTGAGGTTGGTGTTTCACAAAGATGTGAAAAGACAGTCAACAGCCCTGGCCTCCCAGCAGCATGGCAGGCCGAGCCCATGGTGGACTCGACAGGGCAGCTCATCTGGACACTGGACCCCGAGGAGGGCAGCAGAGCCACGCCAGGTGAGCCATCCGGAGTGCCAGACCTCGGGGAAAAAAGAGCACTGTGTCCTGGTGACAGTGAAGTCACACTTTCATAAGACAGTCCCAGTTTTCGATGCTTTAATTCCTTGGCTGCCTTTGCCTTGTCAAGGCCAGAATCTGGGCCTAAGTGTTCAGGGCAGAACAAAACAATTTTGTTTTCTAGGAAAATGGGAGGTCTGGGATGGCGAACACAGCCTCTGGCGTGGCGACTACCACAGCTGGCGACACTGGCTGCCAAGTCTCACCCTCTCTCCAGAGAGCAGGAACCAAACAGCACAGCATCTTCCATTCCAGCCAGAGGCCCTGCTCGATAGGGTGATTTTAATTTTCTTTAGAAAAATACACGCACAGAAAAATGACTAGAAGGAAACAGATCAAAATATTAACTGTGTTTGTCTTTGGGTGAAGAGACCGGGGGTGATTTTCTTTTTCTTTCCTTATCATTTCCTTATTTTCTATCTTGGATGTTCCCTTTCCAAGTCAGGAAACAATAATTTGTGGCAGTCTCCCATATCTGTGCCTCACTCTCCATCCCACGGCCCTGCACATCTTGTCCTGGAGTTACCAGAGTCTGTCAGAGCATCCTGCATCCCTCCGCCCAGCCTGTGGCAGTCCACGTGGCTGCAGAGAGCCCTCTCTCGCCACAAACGTCCTCAAGGCCTTCCACTCCGAGGAGCGCCTGGTCTCACTTACTTTGGTTCCTTCTCCAGCCCCTGCCACCTGCCCATTCCAGTCCCTCACTCTCACAGCAAGGCCAGCTCATCCCCAGCACTGGGACACACTTGGCTGCCCTGAAATGCAGGAAGGGAAATCCCATTTCTCCACCTTCTGCTTCAACTGTGACCTCATTTCATTTTCACAGCAGCCCTTTGGAGTGGCAGCTTTGATCCCCATTTCTGGATGAGCAAACTAAGGTTCAGAAAGGCTATAAATCATGCCCCTGGTCACACAGACTAGGCCAGGACTCCAGCACTAAGTCAAACTTGCTGTAAGGCCCCCGCCCCCCCCCCACCCTCACCCCCCCTTGCCCTCTGCCCTTTGCCCTGGGAGAGTCTCTCCGGTTTCTGGGCCCTCCCTGGTAACTTCACCCGGCCCACCCTGCCTCGTGACTGATTAAAATCCTGTCTAATCTCCCAGGTGTAACCCAAGTCCTCCACAAAGCTTTCCACGGCTCTGCAGATTGCCCCCTCCCCTGGATGGGCGCGGGGCTTATTATGTGTGCCTGCCCTCAGGTCTATGCCAGATCCTCAGCACGGGGGCCTCGCCTTCCACCTCCCCCATGTCCCTCCAGGGCCTGGCACAGGCACGTTGCCTGAGCCAGCTCACCCCACAGGGATAAACAGAAGCTTCCCATGTCCTTCCCAAGTCAGAGCCCTTTCCCGGGCTGCCCCCCCCCCCCCAAGAAATCCACCCAGCTCTTGGCAGACTTGCCAAAGCCCTGCAGATCCTGCACCGTGAACGAGAACCCCCTCCCCAGGGCATCCGGACAGCTGCAGCCAGGCCCTGCGTGACATTGCTGAGCCGCGGCCCCAGGCCTATGCCAGCTGCCCATGCCCGGCTCACAGTCCCCAAGCCAGCATAGCCACACTGCCACCTGTGTCTCCACTCAGAGGCGAGAAGTAAGAGACACGGACAGAAAGTGTAAAAGCCATTCCCACAACAGCTGCCAGGAGCAGGGCAAAGAGTGGAGTGAAAATGTATGGTCACAGCTGGCACCCAGTTCCGCTCAGGAAAATACCTTGTTTGAGTGGACACCTGTTGTTTTTGCCTGTCCAGCAGCCAGGCTTGGCTTCTGGGAACAGTTTCTCAAATCTTCCTGAGAGGGTACAGCCTTCCCCCATCCCAGGCTGCAGGGTTCAGGTACCCACTGGCCGTTCCCAGAGGGGGCCTGTGGCCCAGGCCTTGGACATCAGAGGCAGGTCTGAGGACGGCTCATACCCTGCTTGGGGCCAGTGTGAGCCTGGCCTCAGGCTCTGGCAGGAATGATGGGCAAAGAGAGGGCCTCTTTCTGTTGGGTTTGCAGAGCTGGCAGCCATCTTGCCTCCATTGGAAAGTGGCTTTCTGAGGACAAAGCCATCCCAGGGGCCAAGAGGAAGAGGGGGAGCAGAAGAGAGAACAAGGCGGGTTGGGGGAGAGTGAGAGCAAGCAAGCAAGATCATCCCAGCCCTGGAGTCCTGCTGTGCCTGAAACAGCTGGGTCCAGATGTGTGAGCTAAAAAAAAAAAAAAGTCTCCTTTTTGCTTCAGCTAGTTTGAGTTGGGGTTCCATCATTTGTCACCGAGAGAGTCTTTAGGAATGTGTGTGACAAACTTGGGGGTGAGGCGTGAGCCTGAGGGAATGGGTCTGGGGCGACAGGGTTACACAAGAGCTGAACTACTCGAATTTCCCTCCCTGCGCTTTGGGGAGCACAGGGCAGAGGACGAAAGCTGATGGGAAAGAAGTTATCTCTGCAACCGGCCAGGGAGCTCTTGGGGAGCGGCTCCCTAAAGCTGGTGGCCTGCTTTCTGCTGTGATGCCAACCCCCTCTCCACACCTTGGGGTAAGAGGATGTTTGAAGCAAGCTGCAAGACATGCTGGATCTCAGCCAGTCAACAGCCTGCAGAGTAGACTTGACACAAGCACAAGCAACAGTGATGTGACGGTCAGTGGTGACCTTGGGAATCCTGACCAATCCACACCGCCAGAGATGAGAGCACTAAGGACCCTCAGCCCCAGAGCCGCCCCTCACATTGGGGCTTACAGGGTTCAGAAAACGCAAATCTGAGAGGGAACGGAAATGGTTCTGTGGGCCCAAGGGTTGGGTCCAAATAGCGGGGGCGCTGAGGAGGACAAGCAGTGACAGAGCCAGGACAGGATCAACCCTGAGTGAGTGCAGGAAACGGAAAGGGAGCAACACAGCCACCCACACAAATCGGGCGACCCTCCGGGGTCTCCATGCTCCAGGAAGTCACTGTCCAGGTCTCCCAAGACACAGTTCCAGGGGACGGTTCCCGGCAGCAAGAGCAGCCCCAGGAAATGTTAATATACAATGGAATCTGGGTTAAGCACTGTCTTCTCCAAGAGTTGAGCTCACAGGACATTCCCAAGAAACCTCTGGAGAGGTGGGGAGGAAAGTTTCTGGAGGTCTTTGGATGAAGAAAACAAAAAAGTGGCCTTGATTTTCAAGGCGAAATTACAGAGGAAGAAAAAAATGTTTTTAATCTAATTAAGAACGATCTTTTCACCTTCATCACAACATCACGGAAATGTGCCAGTTCTTAACTTCACACAATAATCAAAGCAATTAGTGAGGGAGAAGCCTTGGAAAGCAGTGCAGATGTTCTCAGAATGTTTAATGGGGAAATGAGTTGCAGGCCTCGTTCTCAGCATCCGGCTCCAGGCCCTGGCCACCAAACCCAGACATCTGCTTGGGCCCCACCCCCCAGGCCCCGAGGGCGCGGGCTCGAGAAACACAGGTCCCTTCCCAGGCCGCCTCCCAGCCAGGCCAGATCCGGGGCTGAGAGGCTCCCCATGGCTCCCCAAGCTGGAGCCTGGACACAGTCAGAGCCACCCCAGAGCTGGGGGGAGGCTTAACGTCAAAATTATGTTAACAACTGATTGTCAAAAATAATCGGCTCAGCCTGGCTCCCCCACCCCATCCCTGCTGGCTGCAGGAGTGCTGGGAGGCAAGGAGAGGGCAAGGGGCCCGGAGGGGAGCTCTCAGCTATGACACCCCCAGTTTGCATAGACACCACTTCGTGAAAAGACACGGTCGCATCTGTCCGGCACGGCCCTGTAGGCCCCATTCCAATGCTGCTGGCCTCTTAATGGGCCCAGGAGTCAAACTGTTTGGACATGAGGAATTTCCAATAATCAGAGGAAATATGGAGAAAAGAGGACGACACTACTTAGGAAATCGCCTGTTCCAGAGAGCAGAGGGAAGAATGGCTGTGTTAACTGGCTGTGGAAGAGACTGACACTGCGGGTGGGTCAGGCAGCTCAGCAAAGCACCTCAGGGTTGTATGGCAGGCACAGGGGACACAGAGGTAAAGAACACATTGTCCCTGTTCTCAAGGAGATGCAGGCAGCACAGGGGCCTCACCCATGTGCCCTCAGCACTCACGTTCCATACGCACCAAAGGCTTCTTAATGCAAACCTTACCAGATGCTTTTGTGAGCACTATCTCTGACCTCAGGGCTCTGCTCAGCAGCACACAGGGACAGGCCAGAAAGGATGCAGAGTGAATCCCCTGAGGGGCAGCCTCAGCAGTGGGAGATAAATACCCTAACTCCCTTAGCAGCTGGTGGAACGACTCTGAGGACGTCTCTATACAGCTTCCCAGCTGCCTGCCATGGAGTTCTTCCTCAACAAGTGACCTGCACAAGGATTCCCAAATTGGGCTCTGTGTCCAGTGAAACTGATTCAAGACAGTGTGACAGGAAGCCGCTGGAACATTTTAAGGAGGAGAACAGCAAGGTCTACTTTATATTTCAAGAATTCTCTCTGGCTACTGTGCGAAGAATGGAGGAAAAGAGGCAGGAGTGGGAACAGATCAGGGAAGAGGGAAGGGCAACAAGCGAGGCAGAGAATTGGTAGTGGCTTTGACTAGGGAGGTGGCTGGAGAGAAGGCAAGGAGGGGGCAAAGTCCAGAAGGGTGACAAGACCTGCTGATGGATTAGACAGAAGCACTAAGAAAAAGGCATCCTTTTAAAAGATTTCCAGCCAGGTTTAGAGAACAATGGCATGCTGCTCCCCATCCCCTCTGGTTTCAAATTTCCCTACTCACCTCCTCCAAAACATAAACCCAACAAGAAGTGCAAATAAAAGTGTAGACAACCTATGCCTTCAGCACCACTAGGAAACAGAATACCGTGGCCTTCAAATTATCTGTAAATGGCAAAATGAACCAAATTCCAACCGTGCTCTAGCCACCTGCCCACCACTGCAAGCCTCTGAATGCAGTCAGGAGATGAGGCTTAAGATGCCCTGTCAACAAATGTGAGGAAAGTGAGTGACCTCAGCCAAAATGGTGGACTAGGTACATCTGAGGGCCTTTCCCTTCACAGAAACATTGAAAGCTCAAGCAAAACCTTTGAAGTAAATCCAGAATCAACTTCGTCAGAACTCCAGAAAGCAGGCAAAGGTTTAAAGCAAGCAAGTGAACACCAAACCCAGAAACAGGCAAATTAAAAATTGTAAGAGAGCTCTGTGGCGTTTTTATTGTCCTTGCAATACTGCCTTCCCTAGCTCAGTGGCAGTCTTGAAGACGGCAGCCCACTTTCCTACTTTGGGGCCCTGCTCCCTGGTTCTGGAGGGAGCAGAGCAGATCTCATTTTCAAAGAACTGTGTTCTGTATCATCTGGGGGTTGCCTAAAGGACTGACACAAGGTGATTGCCTTTGTTTCCTCTAACATGGAACTCACTCAGGGTGAAAAATGGTGGACATTCCTTGAAAATACTATAAGGGGGTCAAACAAATCATGGCTACCTGTGGAAAAAGGATACAGTTTGAGGCATACAATAGAGCACAAAGTCTGGAAGGAAAAGCTGGGGAGAGAGTTTCTTCAGGAAATCAGGCCATTCAAAAGCACCTGTGTATACTGAGGAATTGAGAAAACCAAGAGCATGCACAGGGCAGGATGCACCCTCAGAAAAGTCCTGAGCACACACTAAGCTTTCACCTCTGACTGATCTCTGCCCACCTCAGACAGGAAGACTTGCAGACAGCCTGGCCAAGTCTTAAAGGATTGTCCCAGCACAGAGCTAACCTGCAAAGATTGGGAGAGTTCTGTTACTTTTTGTTTTCTTCCCTCTCCTTCTCCCTTTTTGTATTCCTGGCACTCAAGAAAATCTCTGTCAAAACACCAGCTGAACACAAGCTAGAGGAACAATAACTTCAGAGACCACACATGACAAAGAATATGGATTTCACAAAAATAGTTTAGAAGTCACTAAACAAACAGCTTCAACTCACATCAAGAAAAAAAATCCTGAGAAGGGAAAAGAATCAGATGTCTAGAGTTACTACATATAATATCCCAAATATCCAGTTTTCAACAAAAAAAAACTATGAAGCATGTAAAGCTTCATGTAAAAAAACTATGAAGCATGTAAAGAAACAAGAAAAAGTATGGCCCATTCATAGAGGAAATTAACAGAAACTGTCTCTGAGGAAGCACAGACATTGAATACCAGACGGAGACTTTAAATCAACTTTGTTAAATATGCTGAAAGAACTAAAGGAAATCATCAACAAAGAACTAAAGGAAACCAGGAGAACAATGTATGAATACATAGAGAATATCAGTAAAGACACAAATTGTAAAAATGAATTAAACAGAAATTCTGGAACTGAAAAGTATAATGACTGAAATGAAAAACTCACTAGAGGGTTTTATTAGCATATTTGAGTGGGCAGAAGAATCAGTGAGCTTGAAGAGAGATCAGTTGAAATTATCCAGTCTCATGAGCAGAAGGAAAAAAGGACAAAGGAAAAATGAATAGACCTTGAGGGACCTGTGAGATACCATCAAGCTTAACAACATACTCATAATGGGAATTCCAGAAGGCGAGGTGAGAGAAAGAGGCAGGAAGAATATTTGAAGAAATGAAGCCAACAACTTCCCAAATTTGATGAAAGATGAGTCTATGCCTCCAAGAAGTTCAATGAACTCCAAGAAAGACATCATAAATCAAACTGTTGAAAAAGACAGAATCATGAAAGGAGTGAGAGAAGTGACTCATCGTATACAGGGATACTCAATAAGATTAACATCAGATTTCTCATCAGAAAGGATGGAGGCCAGAGGGAGTGGGATCGAATTTTTAAAGTGCTAAAAGAGGGAAAAAAAAACTTGTGAGTCAAGGATTCTATATCTAGCAAAATTATCTTTCAACAATGAAGGAGAAATTAAGACATTCCCAGATAAACAAAAGCTGAGGGACTTTATTGCCTGTAGACCTGCCCTATAAAATTCACTAAAGAGAGTCTTTCAGGCTGAAATGAAAGGACACGGAGAAAGTAACCAAAGCTATACCAAGAAATAAAGAATTCCAGAAAAGCTAACTCCATAGGTAAATATAAAAGCCAGTATTATTGTACTTTTAGTTTGCAACTCCTCTTTATTTCCTATGTGACTTAAAAGACAAATGTATAAAACAATTATACATCTGTGTTATTGGGAATACAATACACAGACTGTACAATACATATAAAGATATAATTTGTGACTACAACAACTTGAGGGAGATGGAACTATACAGGAGCTGACTTTTTGTATGCTATTGAAGCTACGCTAGTGTCAGTTCAAACTAGATTTATAAATTTAGGATGTTAAATGTAACATTCAAGGTAACCACTAAGAAAATACCTAAAATACATACACAAAAGGAATTGAGAAGAGAATCATTATATACCAACGAAAAATTGGTTAAACACAAAAGAAGGCAGTAAAGGAGGAAATGAGGAACAAAGAAGGTATAAGACATACAGAAAACAAAAAGCAAAATGGCAGACATCCTTCCTTATCAGTAATCACTTCGAATGTAAATGGATTAAATTCTCCAATCAAAAGACAGAAATTGGCAGAATGGATTAAAAAGAATTACCATAAAAATACCATCTAGGTTTGTGAAAGTACATTCTGATGCACAACAATGAAATCGTCCAACGATGTATTTCTCAGAACATATCCCTGTTGTTAAGCAACACGTGACTGTATATACATCAAACAACAGAACCTCAAAATATAAGGAGCAAACATTGACAGAACTGGAGGGAGAAATTAACAGTTCTACAATGATAGTTGGAGATTTCAATACCCTACACTCAGTAACATGATACAACAACCAGACGGAAGATCAGTAAGGAAACAGAAGAGTTGAACAATACTATAAAACCAACTAGACCTAACAAACTCATATAGAAAATTCCACCCAACAACAGCAGAATACACGTTCTTCTCAAGTGCACATGGAATATTCTCCAGGATAGATCACATGTTAGGCCATAAAGCAGTCTCATGAAGTTTTTTTGAATTGAAATCATACAAAGTATCTTCTCCAACCAAAATGGAATGAGGGTAGAAATCAATAATAGGAAACTCAAAAATTAACAAATACGTGGAAATTAAACAACACACTCTTTAAAAACTAATGAGGGGCCATCCCCAGAGGCCTAGTGGTTAAGTTTGGCACACTCTGCTTCGGTGGCCCAGGTTCAGTTGCTGGGTGCAGACCTACACCATTCTGCTAGCAGCCATGCTGTGCTCATGGCCCACATACTAAAAAATAGAGGAAGATTGGCACAGACGTTAGCTGAGGGTGAATCTTACTCAGCAAACAAATAAATAAAATTAATGAGTCAAAGAAGTCATCACAAGGAAAATTAGAAAATACTTCGAGATGGAAAGAAAATGAAAACATAGCAAACTTAGGGAGGGGATGCAAAGAAAACAACACTCATAGAGAAAACTATAGTTATAAATTCCTACATAAAGAAAGAAGAAAGATCTCCAATAACCTAACTTTATAGATTAAGGAACTAGAAAAAGAAAAGTAAACTAAACCCAAACTTAGCAGAAAAAAGGAAATAATAAATGTGAAAATGGAGAAATGAGTGGAACAGAAAAACAATAGAGAAAATAAACTAAACCAAATTATCTATTTTTGAAAGGGTCAACAAAACTGACAAACCTTTAGCTAGATGGTCTAAGAAAAAACTAGAGAATATGCAAATAGATATCATAAGTGAAAGTGGGGTCATTACAATTGACCTTACAGAAATAAAAAGAATTATAAGAGAAGACTATGAAAAATTGTACTCCAACAAATTAGATAACCTAGATGAAATGGACAAATTCTTCAAAACTCATGAACTACAAAAATTGACTCAAGAAGAAATAGAAATTTTGAACAGACATATAACAAGTAAAAAGTTTGAATCAGTTATCAAAAACTCGAAGAGAAGTCCAGGACCTGATGGCTTCACTGGTGAATTATACCAAAAATTTAAAGAAGAATTAACATCAATCCTTCTCAAAGTCTGCCAACAACAACAAAAACAAAAAACAGAAGAAGAGAGAACACTTTGCAACATATTCTTTGAGGTGAGTATTACTCTGATATCAAAGCCAGACAAACATGCACATGAAAAGAAAGCTAGATACCAATATCCCAATTCAAAAAGCTAGAAAAAGCACAGTAAATGAAAAGAGAATACAAGGCAGGAAATAAAGATAAAAGCAGAAATTAATGAGGCAGGAAACAGTAAAATGGAAGACTAAATTAATAAAATCAAAATCCTGGTTATTTAAAACAAAAAAACCCAAAACAGACAAACTACTAACTAATCTAAGGAGAAAAGAGAGAAACACAAACACCAAAGAAGTGACAAGAGAAAGTAACTATTACTGTGGAGGAAATTTGAAAAATCATAATAGATTACTTAGTACACTTCTATGCAAAAAATTTGCAAAACCCAGATGAAATAATTTCCTTGCAAAATACAGTTTATCTAAAATTAATCTCAGTAGAAATAGAAAGCCTGGACACACCAATTTCCAAAAAGTAAATAAAATATTTTCAAGAAACTATCCTAAAAGAAAGCACCATATCCAGGACATTTCACAGAGGAATTCTACCAAAACCTTTTAGAGGCCAGAGAGTTCTAATTTTACATATATTGTTTCAGAGCACAGAAAATGAAGGAATTATTCCAAATACTTTTTATAAGCAGGTGTAACACTGATAGAAAAACCTGATAAAAATAGAACATAAACAGTAAATAAAAGACCAATATTATTTATGAATGCTGACGGAAAAATTCTAAATATTTCCCCCATATTAATAAGTTAAAGAAGAAACATGAGTCCTCCAAGAATTTATCAACTACTCCTAATAAAACTCTTGTGAAAATACAAGTGAATAGGTACTTCCTTGATATAACTACACAAATATTAGAAGAAAATAGGAGTGAATTCCTCTATAAACTAAGCATAGGAAAAAGCCTTCCTAACTATGACTACAAATCTAGGTGTAATAGGAGATCAATAAATTTGACTACAGATATATTAAAATAAACCTCTTGCATAGAAAAATACTTTAAGCAAAATCAAATGACAAAATGGAAGGAAATCTTTGCAACACATATTACCAACAGAAGGCTAATGGCTATGATATACACAAAACTTTTAAAAATTGAGGGAGTAAAGGACTAAAATGACTATAGAAAAATAGGCAAAAGATATAAACAGACGGTTTAGGAAATGATATCTAAAAATGTACCATAAACTTATGAAAAGATTGCAATTTCATTCATAAAAAGATAAATACAAGCTAATGCTAAATTGAGATACCATTTTTCACCTATTAGAGCAAGAAAAATTCAAAATCTTAATAACATACTCTGGTGAGGCTGTGTTGAAACAGTCTCACACTATTGGTGTGAATGCAAAATGGCACTGTCCCAATGGAGGGGAATTTGACAATATTTAACAAAACTAAATGTGTATTTATTTCAACCTAGCAATCCCAGTTTTAGGAATCCCACTTTTAGGAATTTAGGAATTCAACAATATGCAAAAATATGCATAAGATTATTCAGTACAGTATTATTTGCAATTACAAAATATTAGAAACTAACCAAAGCACTGGCCACAGAATGGTGAGCACAGCTGCCATCCAAAAACTACCTACACATATAAGCATAGGAGATTGGTTGAAAAGACTTCAGTACGTACACACCGAGGAACACCATGCAACTGTAAGAAAGAATGAGAAAGCTCTCCATGAATGAATATTCAGTGATTCCTAGGAGATGCTGTTAGGTGAGAAAAGCAAAATACAAAAGGGCACATGGAGAATGCTACATTTGTGTGGTGTGTAATAAACAAAGGGAAATGAGAAAATAACTATATATGTTTCATAACATACACACCACACACAACTCATACACTATCACACACAAATAAAACAGAAAATACTGTAATTGGTTACCTATGAGAGGTAGGCAGAATTAGGATGGAAGGGTTATGAGAGGGAGACATATTTCAGTAGACCTTTCCGTATAATTTTGACTCTGGAAGTATATTAGTGTTCTATATATACAAAAAGTAAAATTAAATCAGCAAGATGTAGGACACCTCTGGAATGGTGGAATGAGGACCTTGGAAAAACTGTTCCCTAAAAAACAATGATAAAAACTGGACAAAACTGTCAAAAAAAAAAAAAAACCACTCCATTTAAGAACTCCAGAAATTAACCAAAGGCATATAACAAATTGAAAAGTGCTTATTCAAGAAAATGCTAAACTTTGGTAAGAACAGCTGGGTCTGTGGCGATTTAACTGGGGGCTGTTCCCATCCCCCCACCTAAGCTCAGTGGCACAGTAGCCTTGAGGACCTTCAGCCTCAGTGCCAACAAAGAGGGCTAACCTGATTTGGAGCTCCATGGAAAACCCTCTGCGCTATGCCAAACAATAGTGATCTTAGTGGCAAATAATTGGGAAGGCCAACATCACAGCTACTGAAGGCTGCAGTACTGGTTTGGGCAAGCAATAGATGAGAAAAAATTTCAAAAGGGATTCTTGAGATCTGGAAGACTGCACACACTCTCAAGAGAGACCAGAGAAGACCCCTGTATATACTTATCCTTGGCTGACTGTGAGACCCTGTGCAAGCAGAAAGGAAAAGCCAGAAAAGACTTATAAACAGCTGAAATTTGAATGAATGTCTCAGCTCATACACAGATCACCTCAGCAAATGGTAGAAGCCTCATTGGCTCAAGATGTTTAAACAAAACTTCTAACCGATCAGCCTGACTGCTAGGCTATGCTGATCCAGGAATGATACCAAGGAAGCTAGGCTTAGAAACAAAAACAGGAACAATAATTTTTTAAAAACTGAGCAGAGACATTAGTTGACATACACTGCAGGAGACAAACTGAGGAATCAGTACAGGCAAGGCATAAACAAATCAACAAACAAAAAACCCAGCAACAACAATCACCCCTGGTTAGGGGGAAGAATCACAATCCAGAGTGCCTACGTTATACAAAATTATCTGTTTTTAATCAAAAATTTTGAGACATACAAAGGAACATGGAGTGTAACTCTTCAATAGGAATAAAGAGCATTCAATAGAAATGATCTCTGAGGGGGCCCAAATGTCAGCCTCCTAGGCCAAGACTTCAAAGCAGCTATTGTAAATATGTTCAAAAAACTAAAAGAAACCACGTTTAAAGAATGAAATGAAAGTATGATGACAAGGACTCATCAAATGGAGACTATCAATAAAGAAATATGAATTATAAAATAAACTAAATAGAAATTATGGAGTTAAAAAGTACAATAACTTAGATGAAAAACCAGAAGGGATAAACAGTGGATTTGAGCCAGCAGAAGAAAGAATCACTGAACTTGAAGACAGAACCAGAAAGATGATTCATTCTGAAGAACATAAAAGAGAAAGAATGCAGAAAATGGAACAAAGCCTCTGAGGCCTGTTGGATACCATAAGAATAAGAACCTTGTGTAATTGAGTCCCTGGAAGGAGAGGAGAGAAAGGGGCAGACAAAATTATTTGAAGAGATAATTTCCTGAAGCAGATTGTTCTCAGTGAAGATGCTTATTTTAATTCCCAGATTATATTACTATGAAAAATAAGAAAAAGAATCTAACAAAGGAATTAGGATGGTATACTAAAACACCTATACAATGCAACAGAAGGCAGTAAAGGAGGAAGAGAAGAACAAAAGAGACTTGAGACAGAAAATGGATTCAAATGTTGAATTATTTGACAAGGACTTTAAGTCAGCATAAAAATGCTTTAATAGAAATTATCATTTTCTTGACACAAATGAAAAAATCTCAGCAAAGAATGAGAAGCTATTAAAAAATGGAAATTATAGGACTGAAAAATACACTAACTGAAAATAAAAAAAGCTCGCTGGCTGGGCTCAATTGTAGAGTGGGGATGACAGAAGATAGAATCAGTGAACTTGAGGCTAGATCAATGGAACTGACTCAATCTGAATAACAGAAAATAGAATGCAAATAAGAAGTGAAAAGCATCTCAGGGACCTGTTTGGCAATAGCAAAAGAGCTAACATTTGTATCATTGGAGTCCCAATGGACAGGAGAGTGAGGGAAAAAATTGCATTCAAAGAAATAATGGCTAAAAACTCCCCAAATTTGGTGAAAGATAGAATCCTACAGATTCAAGAAGTGAATGCAAAAGCATAAATCCCCAAAACATCTATTATCAAGATAACACTATAAATTTCTGAAAACTAAAGCCGAAAAAATTTTGAAAGAAGAGAAATGATGCATTACTGATAGAGGAACACTAATTTGAATGACAGGGGATTTCTCATCAAAAACCATGGAGACCAGAAAGAAGTGGCATAACATTTTTCAAATACTTAAAGAAAAGAATTGTCAACTGTGAATTCTATAACCAGCAAAAATAGACTTCAGGAATGAAGGGGAAATAGACATTCTCAGATGAAAAGAATTTGTTGCTAGCAAATCCACCCTTAAAGAACAGCGAAAGAAAAGTTTACTATCTAATGAGAGGCTCAATGGATGAGGAGGAAATACTTAAAGACAATTGTATTTTAAAAGTGGTGAGGAGAAAAGAAACTAAATAGAAGTAGGTTTCAACACTTCACTCATAAAAGTAAAGCACTGAGACCAGTAGATTATGATAAGTTACATATTTACGTTGTAATATCTAGGGTAGTTACTAAGAAGATGACACAAAACTACTTACTCAAAAACACAGCAGACATCAAAAGGATAATAAGGGAATGCTTCAGACAATTCTGCACACATAAGTTTGACAACTTAGATGAAATGGGCCAATTCCTCAAAAGATGCAAACTACAACAATTCACCCAGTAAGAAATAGATATGTTTTATAGCCCTACAACTATTAAAGAGATTAACTTTGTAATTTAAAAATTCCCAAGTAGGAATCTCCAGGCCTAAAAGGTTTCACCAGAGATTTCTCTCAAACTTTTAGAGGAGAATTAATGATAATGCCAAACAATCTCTTCCAAAGAAACAGAAGAGGAGGGACTACTTTCCAAGTCATTTTATGAAGACAGAGTCCCCTGATGACACCACCAGACAAAGACGTTACAAAGAGAGAAAATTACACGCCAATATCCATCATGGATAGAGATGCAAAAATCCTTTTAAAATATTAGCAAGGCATCATGTTCCCTGAATTCAAACTATATTACAAAGCGATAGAAATTAAAACAGTATAGTATTGGCATAAAGACAGACATATAGATCAACAGAACAGAACAAAGAGCCCAGACACATATGGTCAATCAATTTACGACAAAGGAGCCAAGAGCATACAATGGAGAAAAGACAGTCTTCAGTAAATGGTGTTGGAATATTGGACAGCCATATGCAAAAGAATGAAAGTCAACCACCATATCTTACACCATATACAAAAATTAACTCTAAAGACTTGAGTGTAAGACCTGACACCATAAAACTCCTAGAAGAAAAACATAGGTGGTAAGCTCTTTGACATCGGTCTTGGTGATGAGCTTTTGAATCTGACACCAAACAAAACAAACCACACAACAGACTACATCAAATTAAAAAGCTTCTGCACGGCAAAGGAAACCAGCAACAAAATGAAAAGGCAAGCGAATGAATGAGAGAAAATATTTGCAAATCATATATGTGAAAGGGGGCTAATATCCAAAATATATACAGAACTCATCCAACTCAATCGCAAAAAACAGTCAGATTTAAAAATGCGCAGAAGATCTGAGCAGACATTTTTCCAAAGAAAACATACAGCTGGACAAGAGGCACATGAAAAGATGCTCAACATCACTAATCAGCAGGGAAATGCAAATCAAAACCACACTGAGATATCACCTCACACCTGTTACAATGCCCATCACCAAAAAGACAAGCGATAACAAATGCTGGCATGGATGTGGAGCAAAGGGAACCCTTGTGCACTGTTGGTGGGAATGTAAATTGGTGCAGCCACTATGGAAAACGGTAGAGCGGTTCGTCAAGAAATTAAAAATTGAACTACCATATAATCCAGCAATTCCACTTCTGGGTATTTATCCAAAGAAAATGAAAACATTAACTCAAAAAGATATCTGCATTCCCATGTTCACTGCAACATTATTTACAATAGCCAACATATGGAAACAACCTAAGTGTCTGTCAATGGCTGAACGGATAAGGAAATTGTGGTATATATATACAATGGAATACTAGCCATAAAAAAAGAATGAAATCGTGCCATTTGCGACAACATGGATGCACCTCGAGAGCATTATGCTAAGTGAAATAAGTCATATGGAGAAAGACAAATACTGTATGATCTCTCTTATACGTGGCATCTAAAAAACAAAACAAAACCAAAAATACCAAGTCCATAGATACAGATAACAGATTGGTAGTTGGTGGTTGTCAGAAATGGGGGGGGAGGGGAGAAATGGGCAAAGGGGATCAAAAGATAAAAAATAAAATAAGAATAAATACACAAAAGACAAAGTATTCATCCAGGAGATACATCCAACTAACAGGAATTCTAGAGAGAACAGAGAAAATAAAGAAGAGGAAATTAATAAATAAAACAGTGATTTCTTAGAGTAGAGATGTGAGTCTTCAGATTAATAGGGCTCACTCATCAGGTGTCCGGCAAAACAGATGGGGGATAAAACATCCCAGTCTGGGCTGATCACTGTGACATTTCAAAATAGTAAGCATTACTTTTTTTTAAATGTAAGTTTTTAGAGGTAGGGAAAACAGGTTGCCAACAAAGGAATGAGAATATTAGCACCCTCCTCCCCAAAATAAAATATAATCAAATAGAATTCAGCAATTTATGAAAGAATTATACACCAGGGCCAGTGAGATTTATCCTAGGAATGCAAAATTAGTTCAGTATTGAAAAGCATTCAATGTAATGCACCATATTAATAAGTAAATAATAGAAATCACATGATCATATTAATTGATGCACAAAATGCATTCGACCAAATCCAATGCCTTTTCATAATAAAAACTCTCAGGAAAAGTAGAAATAAAAGGGAACATCCTCAATTTGATAAATACCGTCTACCAAAGAAAACCTATATCTAACATTATACTTCATGGTAAAAGACTGAATTATTTTCCCTTAAGATTCAGAAGAAGAGAATGTTGTTCACTCATCATTCTTATTAACATACTCCTGGAAGTTATAGCCACTGCAATAACACAAGAAAAGTGAATGAAAGGCATACATATTGGAAAAGAAAAAATAAAAATGTCTCTATTTGAAGATGACATTATAGTAGAAATGCTGAAACGCAAAGCCAAGGAGAAAAATCTTGAAAGTAGCAAGAGAAAAAAAGAGAACCCCAACAAAATTAACAAGTTCAAAAAGCATTAATGAAGAATCTTACACTCAGAAAGACGTGATTTTTCAAAGGAAGGCAAAGTAAAGACGTTCCCAGATAAACCAAAACAGAGAATTTCTTGTTAGCACACCCACTTTATAAGAGCTACTGAAGGAAGTTTTCCATGCAGAAAGCAAGTTATTCACACATAGAAAACAAAAAGTACCCATAAGGGTAATTATGTAATTGTACAAGAAAATATAAATGCATATTTCTTCTAACTGAATTAGAAAACAATTGTATAGAACAATATCTATTTAGTTGTACTGTCAGGCCTGTACCATATAGAAATGAAACATATTTGCCAATACCAGCTCAAAGGAGGTTGATTGTTACAAAGCTGTAATGAGCTAAGGAAATGCCAAGAGTTGGTCATTTGGATCCAAAGGAACAAAGGAAGAGGATCAAAAATGTTAAATAAGGAGGTTAGTAAAACTAACAGTACAAATATATGTTTGCTTTCCTTTCTATAAATACATAAAATTATATAATAATTTTTACCATGTATTGTTAGGTTTATAACATACATAGATATGTTTAACAATATTACCACAGAAATGGGTAAAACAGAATAAAGCAATATAGGAGTAACTTTTCTGTCTCTAACTGGGATTAGGTTAGTGTAAATGTGAAGTAGATTCTGACAAGATGTATATGACAACTACAAGAACAACAACTAAGGAGATAACTCAAATAGCCAAGAATAACTAAAGAAACTTAAAATTTACATCACTAAATGCAAAAGGAAGCAGTAAAGGAGAAACAGAGGAACAAAAAATACATGAAACAGAAAACAAAAAGTAAAACTGCACACATAAATCCAACTATATCAGTAACATAATATGTGAATGGATTAAGCAATGAAAAGGCAGAGCTTATCAGACTGGATAAAAACATAAGATCCAAACTATAGGCTGTCTACAGGAAGCATACTTTAAAGATACAAAGAGATTGAAATTAAAAGGGTGGAAAAAGATAGGTCATGCAAACAGTAACCATAAGATACTTGGAGTGCTATACTAAAAGCAGACAGAGGAGACTTTAAAGAAAAAATGTAACTAGTACTAAAGAGGGTCATTTTATAATGATAAAAGGTCAATTCGTCAGAAGGTAATGACAAGAGGAAACATATATGCACCTGACAATGGAACACTGAGACACATGAAGCAAAGACTCACGGGCTTGGACAGAGAGCCAAAGGAATAGTTGGAGACTTCAATAGCCCATTTTCAGTAACGTATAGAAGAAACAGGCAGGTCAGTAAGGAAATAGAAGATATGGACAATACTATCAACCGACTAGAGCCAACAGGTATTTCTAGAACCCCACAGGCAACAATCATAGAATATACAGTCTTTTCAAGTGCACATGGAACATTCCCAAAGATGGACCATAAGCTATATCAGAAAACAAACCTCAATAAATTTTAAAGGATTGTTCTAATTCAGAGTATGTTTTCTGAGCACAATGGAATGCAAGTACAAATCAATAACAGAAAGAAATTTGGGGAACATATAAATATGTGGAATTTAAACAACATACTCTTAAACAACCAATGAGTCAAAGAAGAATTCACAAGGAAAATTGGAAAATACTTTGAGATGAATGAAAAAGAAGGCACAATATATCAGAACTTCTGGGATACAGTTAAATCGGTGCTAAAAGGGAATTTTATGCCTGCAAATGCCCACATTAAAAAAGAAAATCAACCTCAAATCAATAACCTAACTCTGCACCTTAGGAAGTTAGAAGAAAAAACCAAACCTAAAACAAGCAGAAGAAATGAAATACTAGAAACTCGAGTGGAAACTAATGAAATAGAGAATGGTAAAATAATAAAGTCAATAAAATCAAAACTTGGTTATTTGAAAAGATCAACAAATTTGACAGACTTTTAGCTATATTGATGAGATAGAGGGGGGACTGAAATTACTAAAATTAGAAATGAAAGAGAGAACTTTACAGCTGACCTTATAGAAATAAAAAGGATTATAAGGAATGCTATGAACAATTTTATGCCAAGAAATTATACAACGTATAAAAAAATGGGAAAATTCATAGAAAGTCAAAAACTACTAAAACCGAGTCAGAAATAAGTAGAAAATTTGAATAGACCTATAACAAATAAAGAGATTTAATTCGTAATCAAAACACTACCCACAAATAAAATCCCAGTGGGCCCAGATGGCTTCATTGGTGAATTCTACCAAAATTTAAAAAAAAATTAATACCTATTAATTCTTTACCAACTCTTCCAAAAAGATAAATAAATAAATAAATAGAAGAGGAGCAAACACTTCCCAACACATTCTATGAGGCCAGTATTATCTTGCTACCAAAACCAGAAAAAGACATAAGAAGAAAAGAGAACTCAGACCAACAACTCTTATGAAATAAATGCCAAATGACCAACAAAATACTAGCAAATAAAATCCAGCAATAGACAAAAAGGATTATACACTATGACCAAGTGGGATTTACTCCAGGAATGCAAGGTTGCATGAACATCTGAAAATCAATTAATCTGATGCACCATATCAATAAAATAAAGGACAAAAACTACAAGATTATCAGTAGAAGAAAAGAGAGAGAAAAAGCATTTGATAAAATTCAACACCATTCCATGACGAAAAAAGCATTCAAGTATAGTACGAATAGAAAGAAACTTTCTCAGCCTGATAAAGGGCATCTATTAAAAAAACCCCACAGCTAACGTCATACTTAATGGTGAAAGACTGAATGATTTCCTCTCAAGATCAGGAACAAGACAAAGATGACTACTATACCAGTTCGATTTGCCATTGTATTGGAGGTTCTATCCAGGACAATTAGGCAAGAAAAAGAAAGAAAAGGCATTCAGTTTGGAAAGAAAGAAGTAAAACTATTTCTATTCACAGATGACATGATTTTATGTACAGGAAATCTCAGGAATCCACTAAGAAACTATTATAACTAATAAACGAGTTCAGCAAGGTTGCAGGATATCAGTATGCAAAAATCAATTGTATTTCTACACACTTTCAATAACCAATCAGAAAATGAAATTAACAATTCCATTTACCATAACATCAAAAAAGAATAAAGCACAACAGTGTGAATGTACTTAACGCCACAGACATGTACACTTAAAAATGGTTAAAATGATAAATTTTATTTTATATACACCTTACCGCAATAAAGGAAGAAAAAATACTCAGGAGTAAATTTAACAAAAGAAATGCAAAACGTATACTCTGAAAACCACAAAACATCATTGAAAGCAAAGGTCTAAATAAATGAAAGATATCCCATGTTCATGAATTGGAAGACGATACTGTTAAGATGGCAGTACTCCTGAATTGATCTATACATTGAACACAATCCTTATCAGAATCCCAGCTGGCTTCCTTATAGACGTTGACTAGCTGAGTCTAAAATTCATTTGGAAATTCAAATGACCCAGAATAGTCAACAATCTTGAGAAAGAATGAAGTTGGATGATTAACACTTCCTGATTTCAAAACTTATTACAGAGTAACAGTATTCAAGATAGCATCGTATTGGCATAAGACAAGACATACAGATCAATGGAATAGGAGGAGAGTCTAAAAAATACAGCTTTACATCTTTGGTCAATTGATTTTTGACAAGGATGCCAAGAGCCTTCAATGGGGGAAAGAACAGTCTTCTAAACCAATGGTGCTGGAACAACACAAAAACAACAAAGTTGCACCACTCCCTCACACCATTTATAAAATCAACTCAAAATGGATCAGAGACCTAAATATCACAGATAATGCTATGTAAAGCTCTTGGAAGAAAACGGATAAATCTTCATGACCGTGGATCTGGCAATGCTTTCTAAGATGTAACACCAAAACCACAAGCACCAAAAGAAAAAATAGGTATATTGGTCTTTATCAAAATTAAAAGCTTTTCTGCTTCAAAGGACATTAGAAAGAGAGTAAAAAGACAACCTATAGTTGGGAGAAAATATTAGCAAACCACGTATGTGGCAAGGGACTTGTGGCTAGAATATATGAAGAACTCTTACAACTCAAAACCCAAAAGACAAATCTCCCAATTTTTAAAAATGGATGAAGGATCTGAATAGACATATCTTTAAAAAAAAAGACACACAAATGGTCAATAAGCACATGGAAAGATGCTTAACATCTTTAGTCAGGAAATCCACACCACAATGAGATTCCACTTAACGCACACTAAGATGGCTATAATAATAACTTTTAAAAGACAGATAATAACAAGGATCGGTGAGGATACGGAGAAAATGTACAGTGCTCATCCATCGCCAGAGGGAATATAAATGGCACACTCACTTTGGAAAACAGTTTGTTAGTTTCTCAAAAATTAAACATAGTGTTACGACTTGACTCAGCACTCCTCTGCCAAATATTTACCCAAGAGAAATAACATCATATATCCACGCAAAAACTTGTATACAAATGTTCGTAGCAGCATTATTCATAATAGTCAAGGGGTGGAAGCAACCTAAATGCTCATTAACTGATTAATGGATAAATAAAACATGCTATATCCATACAATGGAATATTATTCCGCTATAAAAAGAAATGAAGTACTTTTACATACTCCAACATGGATGAATCTTGTAAACATTATGCTAAGTGAAAGAAATCAGTCACAAAGGAGCACATATTGTATGATTTCATTTTTATGAAATGTCCAGAATAGGCAAATCCATTGAGACAGAAAGTAGGTAAGTGTTTGCCTAGGTCTTAAGGGGATAGAATGAGGGGTGGGGAGGTAATGTTTCAAGGGTACTGGGTTTCTTTTCTGGGTGATGACACTTCTAACACTGATTGTGGTGATGGTTGCACAACTTTGGGAATATACTAAAAACTACTGAATTGTATACTTTAAATGGGTGAATTGTATGGTACCTGAATTTTATCTGAACAGTTATCAAAAAACTATGAGAAAATATTCAGGTCTAGGGTTAGGCAAAGAGTTCTTAGACCTGACATCAAAAGTACAATCCATAAAAAGGATAAATTGGATTTCATCAAAATTAAAAATATTTGCTTTGTGAAGGAACCTGTTAAGAGGATGAAAAGGAAAGCTACAGAGTGGTTGAAATATTTGCGAACCACATATCTGACTTAGGACTAGCATCTAGAATGTAGATAGACTTCTCAAAACTTAATAGTTAAAGGAGCTGGCCCCGTGGCCAAGTGGTTAAGTTCGCACGCTCCGCTGCAGGGGGCCCAGTGTTTTGTTGGTTCGAATCCTGGGCGCGGACATGGCACTGCTCATCAAACCACGCTGAGGCAGCTTCCCACATGCCACAACTAGAAGGACCCACAACGAAGAATATACAACTACGTGCTAGGGGGCTTTGGGGAGAAAAATCAAAAAAATAAAATCTTCAAAAAAAAAAAAAACTTAATAGTTAAAATAAAAATCCAACTGGGAGGCTGGCCCCATGGCCTAGTGGTTAAGTTTCGTGTGCTCTGCTTCAGCGGCCCGGTTCGGCTCCTGGGTGTGGACCTACACCACTCATTGGCACTCATGCTGTGGCGGTGACCCACATACAAAATAGAGGAGGATTAGCAACAGATGTTAGCTCGGGGCGACTCTTCCTCAGGAAAAAAGAAAATCCAACTGGAAAATGGCAAATGATGTGAAGGAACATTTCACTGAATAGGAAATACAAATGGTAAAGAAGCATATGAAAAGATGTTCAATGTCACTAGCATTGGGAAAATGCAAATTAAAACCACAGTGAGATATTGCTACAAACCTATGAGAATAGTTAAATTAAAAATAGTGTCAACACTGGATGCTGGCAAGGACACAGAAACTGGATTGTTCCTACACTGCTGGGGAGAACATCAAACGGCAAAGCCACTTGGGAAAAGTTTTGCAGTTTCTTAAAAAACTAAACATACAACTACCAGGCAACTCAGCAGTAATACTCTTGGGCTTTTATCCAAGAGAAATTAAAAATTATGTTCACACAAAAACTGGTACATGGATGTTCTTACCAGCTGTATCCGTGCACAATCATGTGCCGAATAACAACATTTTGGTCAACGAGGGACCACACATACGACAGTGGTCCCATAAGATTAGTACCATAGAGCCTAGGTGTGTAGTAGGCCACAGCATCTGGGTTTGTGTAAGTACACTCTGTGATGTTCACACAATGATGAAATCGCCTAACAGTGCATTTCTCAGAATGTATCCCCATCATGAAATGAAATGATGCATGACTGCATCAGCTTCGTATTGCTGCTGTGACAAATTACCACAAACTTAGTGGCTTAAAACAACACAGATTTCTTTTTTTATAGTTCTGGAGGCCAGAAGTCTGAAATGAAGCTTACGGGACTAAAAGTCACTGGCAGGGCTGACTCCTTGTGGAGGCTGGAGGAGAGCATCTGTTTCCTTGCCTTTTCTTCTGGGAGCCACCGGCATTTCTTAGCTCAAGACCCATTCCTCGCACCGCATTGAATTTTCTCCCCCTGCTTCCAATGTAACACCACCTTTCTCTTCTAAAGTCACATCTCCCTCTGCCTCCTTCTTCTAAGGACACTTCTGATGACGTGGGCCCGCCTGGATAATCCAGGATCATGTCTCTATCTCAAGAGCCTCAATTTAAGGATCTGCAGAGTCTCCTTTGCCATTTAAGGTGATAGTCACAGTTCTAGGAATTAGGACCGGAATACTCTGGGGGCCGTTATCCAGCCTACCACAATCTATAATAACCCCAAATTGGAAACACCCCAGATTTCCTTCAGTGGGTGAATGGCTAAACAAACTGTGGTACATCAATATCATGGAATTCTACTCAGCTATAAAGATGAGTGAACTGCGAATACAAAAAACAATTTGAACGACTCTTAAGAGACTTAGTCTTAAGAGACTAAGTCAAAAGAGACGATCCCAAACGTCATGTGCTGTGTGATTGCATTTATATAACATTCCTGAAATGACAGTTATAGAATTGGAGAACAGATTAGTGGTTTCAAGGGATTAAGGAGGGACGGGAGTGGGAGGAAAGTGGGTGTGTCTATAAGAGAGCTAACACCAGGGATCCTTGTGGAGATGGAAATGTTCTGTATCTTGGCTGTCTCGATGTCGCTATCCTAGTTTTTACTGTGGAGTTTCAGAAGATGTTACCACAGGCAGAAACTATGTAGAAGGTGCATGCGATCTCTCTGTATTATTTCTTATGCTTGCGCGTGAATGTCTGAAAACACAAAGTTTAATTTTTAAAAATGGGTAAAAGAACTGAATATACATTTCATCAAGAAGATATATAATTGGCCAATAAGCACATGAAAAAGTTCTGAGCAGCATGAATCACCGGGGGAATGCAAATCAAAACCAGTAGGGCGAAGCCCCTAATAGGATGGCTGTAACAAAGCAAAAAAAAACAAATATTGGTAAGGATATGGAGAAATGGGAACCCCCACAGATTGCTGGGCAGGGTGAGGGGGGGAATGTAAAATGGCACATCCACTCTGGAAAACAGTGGCAGTTCCTCAAGAAGTTCAACAGAGAGTTACCATTTGACTCAGCAATTCTACTCCTAGGTATCGGTTCGAGAGGAGTGAAGGCATGTGTTCACACAAAGTCTTGCACGTGAATGTTCATAGCCGCATTATTTATAATAGCCAAAAGGTGGAAATAATGCAAATATCCTTTAACTGATGAATGGATAAACAAAGTGCTCTATCCACACAATGGAATACTTTTTAGCAATAAAAAGGAATGAAATACTTTCATTTGGTATGACTTGGATGAACCTCAAAAATATGCTTAAAGAAGCCAGAGAGAAAAGATTACATTTTATGATTCCGTTTATACGAATTGTCCAGAGAAGGCAAAGCTATGGAGACCACTAGAGAGTAGATTAGTGGTTGCTAGGGGCTGGAAGTGGGAACAGGGATTAACTATAAACGGGCACGATGGATATAATGGTGGGGTGGGGGGTATTCTAAACCTAGATTGTGGTAATGATTCCACAAGTTAGTAAACTGCTAAAATTACACTGAAAATGGATGAATTTTATGGTATGTAAATTATACCTCAATAAAGTGGTGTTTTAAAAAACAAGTTAAAGATGAAATGTACCCAACTAATTTTCAAATGAGTAACATAACCACATTGAAAGGAGAGAGAGGGAGAGAAGGAGAAAATCACTAATGCAAGTAATTGGAGACTCTAGCTAGTATTTGACTGTATACCCTCAGTCTCGAGTAGGGTGAGGCCGAGAATTACAAACAAATCTTGGACTCTTTTCAGTAGGTTTGATTTTGTAGTGATAAGGACGAAGCAATTAAGAAAAGTATTTTAGATGCACTGTAGACAGCAGTGAGGCTGTGCGCTGATGTGGCTGGGAACCAAGCATCTCATTGTGGACGAAGGGACTCCCAAAGAAGGAAGAACCCAGTGCTGTGGGGGAAAACTAGACATGGGCGTGGACTCAAGAGTTCTAGTGTGAATATATTTCTGTGTGTGCGTGTCTGTGTGTCCATGTGTATGTATGTAAGTACAGTGTGAATTTACATGTGCATATATATGCATATATTTCCTTAGCTCCATGCACAGAAAGGGCCTAGAAGAAAAGAGACCTAGTGGCAATGAGCAGACCCAGTGACCAGACTTTGGTTTCTAATGATTTCATTCCCCATTAAAAGGAACCAGTACTCAGAAAATTGGCTCATTCGAGGGCTGGGGCAGAGTGGGTATAAAATGAGCCTGAATCTTGTTATTCCAGAACATAAAGAAATGCTTAAAAAAATAAACTAATAAGCGAGCATGTCACAAATACACAGAAGCCAGCTTAAAGGGGCTTTCACTGGCCACATCTGGGACAATTTGAATATCAAAGTAATTAAGGACAGTAAAAAGTTATAATAAAAAATTCAGTAGCCTATGCATATAGATAATAAATTCCATGGAAATAAATCACTGGGAGAGAAAGAAGGCCTTTATCACAGTAGAATGTTGAGATATTTTCTCTTGGAATACCATTCTAGCTGGACAGCATTTTTTTCCCAGTACTTTTGTGGAAGGGGTCTGGAGCTGGAGAGCCATTTTGCAACCACTAATAAAATCTGGTTCCAGAAAGCCTTTAAATCTGGGAGACATTTTTTGATAAGGAGCAGGATATTTGCATGGCCTTAAAGTATCTCTCCCAGACTGTTTATTGGTTACAAGGCAAAACAAAGTAACTGCTCAGTGGAGCAAAAGGACAGTGCCTCCACTGGGTGATTAAAGTAACAGCACCAATTAGGGGCAGATGGCATCATGTGCCTCGAGTCGTGATACCCCAAGAGGTACGGAGTGTTCCAGTTGGGAATGCACACCTGAATCTAACCACCAGGAAACAGAAGACAAACTCCCCCCTCCACCCCCCAGGAGGTGGGAACGTATCCTTCAAAATGTCAATGTCAATGTCATAAAAGATAGACATTGGAAATGTTCCAGATTAAAGGAGGCTAAAGAGATGACAACAAAAGGCAATACTGACCCTGGAATGGATCCTGCGTTGGAGGAAGAAAAGCTCCAAAGGACATTGCCATGTCAACTGGCAAAACTGGAATATAGATGGTGGATTAGGTAAATGGACTGGATCAACATTTAATTGCAGAGGTTAACCATGTTGTAGCTTTAAAGGGGAGTACTTTTATTTCTAGGAAATACAGAGCAAAACCTTTAGGGGCAAAGGGCTATAAAGTGTGCAATTTACTTTCAAATGGTTCAGAAAAAAAGTGTTACGTGAATATACATATAGAAAAGGGGTACAAATTATAAAATAAATGAAGCAGAATGTTAACAGTCAGTGAACCGAATCTTAGTAAAAGGTATTTGAGTGTTTTCTACCTCATCCTTGCAGTTTTTCTGTAGTTCAAAATTATTTCCACACAAACAGCTTTTTAAAAAACCCAAAAAACTCTAAGTTATCACTTCAGTCCAGTGGTTCTCAACTTGGGGTAATTTTACCCCCAGGGTACTTTTAGCAATATCTAGAGACGTTTTGGGTGTCATAACCAAGGGGATAGTGCTGCTGGCTCCCTGGCAGAGACCAAGGATGCTGCTAAACATCTCACAATGCATATAATAGCCCCCTCATCAAAGACTGATCTTGCCCCGAATATTGATAGTGCTGCAGTGGAGAAACACTGCCCCACCCCGCTGACAAGGTGGAGAATGGCTCTGCTGACGGTGGCTGGCAGGGATGTCACGAAGGGAGCCCTGCCTGTGGGAAAGCAAGGTCAGACTGCCCTGGAGAAAAGCAGCTTGGCAACATCCACTGAAATTAATAACGTACCTGATACCTGTGTTACAGGCTGAGTGGTGATTTCATTTTCGTACTTGGACACAAAGAAGATCTTCATTTAAAACAAAGGGGAGATCGGGGCTGGCCCCGTGGCCGAGTGGTTAAGTTCACGTGCTCCGCTGCAGGCGGCCCAGTGTTTCATTAGTTTGAATCCTGGGCACAGACATGGCACTGCTCATCAAACCACGCTGAGGCAGTGTCCCACATGCCACAACTAGAAGGACCCACAACAAAGAATACACAACTATGTACTGGGGGGCTTTGGGGGAGAAAAAGGAAAAAAATGAAATCTTAAAAAAAAACAAGAGGAGAGATTTCACAGGCCACATCCTCTTACTGTAAGCTTGTTAAATTAGAAATAAATAACAGTGATAAAAAATGTACTGCTCAAAAATGAAGAAAACATTTCTTACATGAACCCTAAAGAGAAAATAAAAATACAAAGTAAAAACCATCCAGAAAGCAATGAAAAGGAACATATTTCATTGTAAGATTTATGTGTCACAGCTAACGCTACAATCAGAGGAAAATTTATAACCTTTAAAATGTCTTTTAGAAGAAAGACTTTAAATAAACGAACTAAGTTTTACTCTTAATTAAATTAAGAAAATGAAGAAAGTTAACCAGGAAGAGGGAGTTAATAGTCATTAAAAGCCCCCGTTGGTGAAATAGAAAACAAAAACAGCAAAAAGGTAGTTTTCTGATAAGATAATAAAAGTATAATAAATAAAATGAAATAGATAAATCTTTCATGAGCTTAACAAAAAAAGAGAAAGCTATAAAAGCTCAGGCAAGAAAAAAAGAGAGGCAGTGACGGAAGACATTAAACCACTAAAGGAGAAAATTAGTTTCGACCAAGTGGCGACATAAATGAAACCCTGGCAGAATTAAATAGCAATGAATAAATTACCCCCAAAGAGGCAGTAAATTTACTTAGAACAAATTACCATAAAACAGACTAAGAGGAGATTAAAGTTCTTTAAAACACGTACCAGCCCCAGATAGTTTAACCACTTAGTTCTAATATTTAACTTTTAAAGAGAAGATCAATCCAATGTTCTTCGGAGTGTTCCGGCACACAGGACAAGGCAGACAGATCTCCCTTTTGTAAAATGTATTTGCGCCCATATCACGGCAGCTTTCCCACTCTTCTGAACCTGAGACACTGTTATTTCTAGAATCAGATATCCCGGATGTCTTTCATCAGCACCAAGAGGACAGTTTCACAGTTTTAACGACTGGTTCAATGGATATGCGATACTTTCTTTAAGGAGAGCTCCACTGATGGATATGTCCGTGGTTTACTATCTTTTGCTATTTAACAATTGCAGAAATCAGTATCCTTATAATGGATCATTTTGCAAATGTGCACTGTCGGTGTAGAATAAGTTTCTGGAAGGGTTGAAGGGCATATGCTTCTTAATTTTCATTGAAATTGTCTCATGCGTCTCCACAGAGGTTGCATCAATTTATTCTCCCAACAGCAATCACTGAAGTGGAGGGTTTCCCTGTACACGCGCGCCCATAGAGTGTCATCAAACTCTTTAAAATTCAATAATCAGAGAAGTAAAAAAGTCCCATTGCTTTAACTTGCATTTCTCTCATCATAATCAGGGTTATCTGCATCTTTTCATGCTTAAAAATTCTTGGCATTTCCTTTTCTGAGAACTGTTTTTATACCTTTTATCCTTTTATCTTTATGATTTACAAGAGCTTCTTAATACATCGATGAAATTAGGCCTATGTCTGTGATGTAAGTAGCAACAATTTTCCCCAGGTTATGATTTTTTAAAATGATTTTTGGTATTTTTTTGCTATGTGAAATGTTTTTATTTTACATATGTTTTCATGGAGGCGTAATTGACATATAATAAATGCACATGTCGAAAGCATACAATTTGGTAACTTGTGACACGTGAGGAAACCATCGCCACAATCAGGATGACGAGCATATCCAATGCCCCCAAAAGTTCCTTGTGCCTTTTGCACTCCTCCTCCCGACGCTGTCCCCACACTTCCCCACCCCAAGGGAACCAGTGATCTTTTTGTCACTCTAGATTGGTCTACATTTTCTAGAGTTTTATATAAATAGAATAAGACAGTATGTACTCCTCTTTTGTCTGGTTTATTTCACTCATCATAATTATTTTGAGATTCATCCAGGCTGTTGTGTGTATTAATAGCTTATTCCTTTTTTATTTTTGAGTAGTATTCCATTGTATGGATACACTACAACTTAAAAAAAATTTATTCAAATATTGATGGGCATTTGGTTGTTCCCAGTTTTCATTAAACAGCTATGAACATTCCATGCACAAGTGTCAGTATGTGCATTTGCTCTTAATTCTCCTGGACAAATACCTAGGACTAGAATGGCTGGGTAACATGGCAGGTCTATACTTAACACTTTAAGAAACTGCCAAACTGTTTTCCACCATTCTGCATTCCCATATGCATGTAGTATGAGTGTTTGAGAGTTCCATTTCCTCCACATCCTTGCCAGCACTTAGTATGGTTAATCTTCTTAATTTTAGCCAATATAATAATTGTGCAGTAGTATCTCATTGTTGTTTTAATTTGCATTTCCCTAATAACTAGTGATGTTGAGCATCTTTTTACGTGCTTAACCACATAACCACATATCTTCTTTGATGAAGTGTCTGTTCAAACCTTTTGCCCTTTTTTTTTTTTTTTTAAAGATTGGCACCTGAGCTAACAACTTGCCAATGTTTTTTGTGGGGTTTTTTTTCGCTTTTTTTTTTCTCCCGAAATCCACCCCCCAGCAGTTAGTTGTATACTTATAGTTGTGGGTCCTTCTAGTTGTGGCGTGTGGGATGCTGCCTCAACATGGCCTGATGAGCGGTGCCATGTCCGTGCCCAGGATCCCAACCAGCGAAACCCTGGGCCGCTGAAGCAGAGCGTGCAAACTTAACCGCTCGGCCACGGGGCTGGCCCCCTGCCCATTTTTCATTTGCTGGTTGTCTTCTTCCTATTCAGTTGTAAGTGTCCCTCATATATTCTGGGTACAAGTCCCTTATCATATGTAAGATTTGAAAATATTTTCTCCCAATTGCTTCTCATTCTTTTAATCATGTCTTTCAAAGAGAAGGTTGTAATTTTCATAAGTCTAATCTATTTATTCTTATTACGGCTTGTGCTTTTGGTGTCAGGTCTAGGAAATCTTTAATTCAAAGTCGCAGACATTTTCTCCTATGTTTTCTTCTATAAGTTTTAGGCTTTAAATTTAGGTCTATCATAAATTTTGAGTTAATTTATATATATTATGCAAGCTGTAGATCCATGTTCATTTTCTGGTATATGGATATCCAGTTGTTCCAACACTACTTGTTGAAAAGACTATCCTTCACCGAGTTCTCTTTGCACCTTGTCAAAAATCAGCTGTCCCTGAGTATGCAGGTCTGTCTGGAGTCTCTATTCTGTTCTGTTGATCTCTTTGCTTATTTTTATGCTCATACCATGCTGCTAGTGCTATCCTCCAACTTTGTTCATTTTCAGAGTTGTCTGGTATTCTAGGTTGTTTCATTTCCTATGAATTTCAGAATCAGCTCGTTAATTTCTCCAGCACGCCTGCTGGGATCCTGACTGACGCTACGTTCAATTTAGAGATCCACATCGAGTCTTGTGATGCGCCAACATGTGCACCTCTCCCTTTATTTAGATCTTCTCTAATTTCTCTCAGCAATGTTTTGTAGTTTCAGGGTACAACCCACATCTTTTGTCAGATTAATCTCTAAGTATTTCATATTTTTAATGCTACTGTAAGTGGTATTTTTAAAATGCCAATTTCAGATTATTTGCTGCTAGAACATAGAAATAGAATTTACTTTTGCATATTGATCTTGTATCTGCCAATTATATTATCAATAATCATTTAAATCCTTTAAATATATATTATAGGATCCAATATGAAGTGTTTCTGCTATTATTTTTCTAAATATTCTGTAATTTGAGATTTTATTTCCTCTTTGACAGAGGAAGAGTTATGAACCAGGAATATCAACCAAAACAGTAAAGTGCTGACTCCAGTTCCGACAAAACCAGAAATGTGTCCCCACTGTAGTTCCAAATTAGTCCACAGGTCCTTCCTAATGCAGCAAGTCAAGAACACGAAGCCACTGGCATTAATATTTGACTAGACGCAACAAAAATCAATTTAAAAAGAATTTCAAATGCTATGTGGTAACAATCACGTAACAAGTGAAAAAGCAGGAATAGTACTGAACGATTGGGGTGGAACCAACCCGGGGGTGTATGTTCGTTAAAACTAAGGCCGGGGGGACATATGTCAAAACCCTAACAGGTGCTCCCTCTGGGCGGTAAGACAACAGGCAACTGTTCTTTCTTCATTATTCTCTTCTGGATGTTTCATGTGCTCTATGAGAAACATATACAACTTCCCTAATCAGAGAAAAAGTGTCTTTTGAAATTTGAGAGTGGACAAATTGAAGAGGTGAGCAGTGGTGGAGAGTCCTCTGGGCAAAGGTGACCAGGTGGAAAAGCCACCTGTGGGTGGGGACAGGGCCTGGTTAGTAGGGCAGAGGTGCGAGCTCAAAAGATGAGGCAGGACCAGGTGTCACGAAACTCAGAGAGACTTCCAGACAGTGGCCTGGAGGGGATGGGGAATTCCGGAGGGTCTGAGCAGCACCACAGCCTGCCTGGACCTCTGTGTGAGGTAGACACGTTTGTTAAGCTGTTCACTGGCCGCACAGAGCAGAATGGGGGAGGCAGTGAGGAGGGTACGGTGATGCCCTCCTGAGTGGAGGCCCGAAGGCTGGAAGAGAACCAAAGCCATGGGGGTGGAAAGGAAGGGACAGGAGTGAGCAGTTGGGGGCGGGGGGAGGCAACGAGAAGGTTCTGATCCAGGAGCTCAGGAAACACCAGAGGAGCCTGGTCCAGCCTGTCCTCCTGCTCCGCCGCATCCCTGCACCCACGCAAGGAATCCCAGGCCCTCAGCCTGCAAGACCTTGTGGGGGCCGCTTCCCCGGGACCCTGAGACTGGCATGACTGATGTTTGGCACCCAGGATGGTCACCAGACGTTATAATCAGAAGTCGTCTCCAGAGCCTGGGCCAACCTCACACCCTGAGACCAGAGCAGGGGTAGAGATGCCAGGAGGGCGCCTGGGACCCTGCTCTTGTCCCGAACAAGGAAACTTTGACCCGGGTGAGACCGAGGAAGTCACAGAAGCCCTGCTCTGGCTTCCCTGCGACCCGGTGCTGGACCCCACCCTCTAGGTCCCCAGTGCCAATCCAAGGGCCACCCTGCTTCAGGGTAACCTGGAGGGCTCGTTACAGACGCACATTCATGGGCCTCCCCAAAGGCACTGTGGCTCAAAATCTCGGGTGGGCTTCTGAGTCTGTGTTAAAAGTAAAATTCTCCAGGTGATTCGAGGGACCCCCAGGAAAGTTCCAACCTGCAACACCGCTGCCTGGCCATCTGCCAATGGGGAGCTCGTGGCTGCCCTTGTTTTCCTGCCACTAAGCTGAGGACTTCTGTTTCTGGCAACAAGTGGACCTGATGCCATGAAAAGCCTCTCCTTACAAGTTCCCTGAGAGGCTTGCTGAGACGAAAGAAACGTCCCTCCACGGCACCAGTGCGCAGGCCTGGCAGGGAGGGGTCCCCACGGGCCAGGGAGGAAGCAGCTGCAGCAAACAGACTGTGCTGGTCTTGACACGCAGGCGGTCCTGGGAGTTTGCCCCCCTGAGGAGACGCAGTGTGGACTTTATTGGCCCCCAAGAAGAAGAGGCAGGGCCTGGAACCAGCACGAGGCAAGAATCGGTAACTGAGGCTCCCTTCACCCATCTTCCTCCTGGGATGGCAAGGACACCCTGCCACCCCACAGGACCTCACTCAGGCCATGCACAGAGCAGGCCCTCATGAACAGTCACTGGTGAGCCAAGACAGGGTGAGCAATTGAATGACTAGGACTTGCAAGAGGATAGAAACTGTGAAGGGGGCGCTCCTGCTGCCTATGCCATCCATCCCCGTGAGCAAGTCCTCCAGCTGCCAGTTACATTTTCCTGGAACATGGGGATCCATCCAGGAATTACAGTGGCTCAGGCAGGCTCTGGAACCCGTCAGGAATGAGAGTGGGCAGCTCTGCCTCAGACACTGGGCCTGAGGGTCACAAGACAGAAGCCCAGAGACACTGTGAGCTTGAGACACAGAGAGAAACCACCGAGGTTGGCGAGAGGTGGGCAGCGGGCGTTGTGCATAGGATGCGTTGCTGTGGGCAAGCACTGTGCTGGGATGGGGATGACTCCTGCCTAACAGGCCCCTTCACGCACCCAGAAAGTGCACCCTGGCAAGGTTCAGCTTCGAGGCCTGGGTCTGGCCTGATGGTGGAATTCAGCATGGCTGTCGTGCCCCACCACATGGGAACTGGGGCTGCAGGCCTTTCCCAGTGATGGCATCTGCCCTGGGCTTAGCACCCTGTCTCCCCACACCAGGGCTCTCAAGGGCCTCTGGGCGAGGAGGACTCAGGAGTATCAGGTAACCCACGGGGCGGGGGCCGCTCTGAATCCCCGGGGGCCAGGGCGACAGCTCAGGCTCCAGAAAGCCAGTGGCTCCGGGCTGGGCTGACTTATCGAGTTGGCAGGAAAGGAAAAACTCCTCCGTGCGGGAGCATTCCACAAAAGGCGCCTGACTCTCCCTGCACTTGCGCCTCATTAACATTCCGCAGACGTCACTAAGGACTCAACACCAACAGGCTGAATGGACAGCATCGTTTAGGGCTGCTCCGTATTCAGCAAACAGCAAATGATGCTTCTCCCCACGCCCGACCTGCCCATTAGCATTTGCAGAAAGCCCCCATTTGCATCGCGACAATGGTCTGCCCCTGAATCCGGAGTTGTGGGGGCACTGGGCATTTGTTGGCACAATTGTCCTTTGTGCCCACTCTAGTGGCCAGGCGGGGAGCACGTCCCAGGGGCTCACCAGTGATGTGGCCGGGCCAGAGCCAAATCTCAATGGCATGTGATGAGGCCACGGGTAGCCCAGCACCCAGTGGGGTGGGTGCTCAGGCTCGGTCTTGCCCAGCCAACTCCCAAGGAGGATGTCCACCAGTAGCCCCAAGAAGCAGGGAGTGGCTGCAACCCCTCTCCAGAATGCTTTCCGCCCTTCTGCCAGGGGACAGTGACCAGACGCAGGACCCATGATGGGTCAGCCGCCTGCAAACCAAGAGCTTGGCGGGCCAGGCGCCAGCTGCCCATAAGCACAAAGGGTCAGGAACAACATGAACTTGTCATCCTCTGCTGTGCTTGAGACAGTGACATTATCCTCACAACTACGAATAAGCTGGAATGTTCTGGTGGGTGCTGGAACATTCTGCTGGGTGCTGGGAAGAGGTCCAAGAGAGGAGGGATGGACACAGAAATGACAGAAGAGCAAATGCACAGAGCACTGAGGAAGGGGACAGCTGCGGGCACACACAGTGCTGGTTCTGGACCCCCGGTCCCCACTCCACCAGGAATGGGGGGTCAGCATGTATGTGCTGCTTCCTCTCTGCCAGACTTGGGGCACCAGACACACAGTATGACCAAGGCAGGGCCTGGCTCTCAGCAGCCCAGAGTCTGGAACAGAACAGGAAGAGAGGTCCCTCCAGAGTGGGGGCAGGCCTCCTGGAGGGACATGCCATGGGTGGAAGGAGCCCTAGGACTTTGACAGGCAGATGCTGGGCCAGCAGGAGCCAATGCAAGGCTTGGAACACCTGACGTCCATGGGACCATAGCAAGTGGTCTGGGAGAGCAGTGGGCATCCTTGAAACCCCAGTGGCCCTGGCCAGCCCTGGTGGGTCGGAGCTGAGGGTCCAGGCCCTGTCCCCACTCCTCATCCTATATGAAGGCTTCTTACCAGAATTGTCACAGCTCTCCACCAAGAAATGGTCTGGCCTCCGCTCCTCCGAGACGAGGTCACACGTGATGTGAGGGACCGTGAGAGTCTTCTCTCCAGGACTCACTCCATTGTCCTTGTCCAGTTTGAACTTTTTTTTCTTTACCTAAAAAAAAGACAATGAATTGGCGGTTCCTGGGCATCCTGTGCCAGGCCCTCCGCCGGCCCCAGAACACCCACCCAGGGGCAGCACCAGCTGGGCCCCTGCTCCAGCACCCTCACACACAGACGAGGTGGGCAGTGGCTTATGGTGCTGCCAGGGTTCCTGTGGGGCTCAGCCCAGTTGCTGCCCTGGGAGTTCATGGCCAACATGGGCAGGTGGCAGGAAACTGGCAAACGTAAATATATAAGAACACACCAGGGCAGGTGGTGACAAAGGCTGTGGCCAGCAGGGGGTCAGAGCCTGTGATGAGAGGATCAATGGGGGCCAGCAAAGACTTCTTCGAGGAGAAGACTTGAAGGAGGTGAGGGAGCAGGCCATGTGGGAATCTGGGAGAATATTCGAGCATAGGGAACAGTGGGTTCAAAGCCTACAGAGGCAGCCAGAAACGGGCAGAAGCTGCCAGCCGACCTCACCCTTCATTCACTACTCCAGTCAAATCCAGAGACTCTCGCCTCAAGCCTGCTGGAACTCCCCTGCACTGTGACCTCAAAACCCTCTTCCTCGAGCTGGGATGCCACCTCCGTCCCCTGCCGCCCGCCATGCCCAGCACGGAAAGCCCAACATCAAGGCCCTCTCAAGAGCCTTCTCTCCAGCAGCTGGCCAGAATCCAGCCTGTCCCATTCCTGGGGGCTTCCTCTGGACCTCCCAAAGCCCTGGCCTTGGAGCAGCCAGTCCCACATGCTCCAGAGCCTGGGGACACTGGCATGGCGGGGGCCCAGCACAGGGTGTACACCCTCAGTGACTGGAATGGTGCTGACGTCCACTGTGGGCTACACTGAGCTGAAACACCAGGGTCAAGTCCTAGCCAGGAGCTGTGGCTCCCACGGCCTCCCCACCCACTAGTGAGTGCCCCCGTTCTGGTGGCAGGTGGGAGCTGGTTACCATGGCAGACTTCTTGGGCTTGGGGCTGGGGGAGAGCAGAGCGTGGCTCCGGGAGGGCTTCCGCACGTAGATCTTCCAGGTGGAGGAGTCGGGATTCTCAGCTGCATAGCACCTCCACGCCGTCTGAAACCAGTAGAAGGGAGAGGCTGTCCCCTGCTGAGTGCCGGACGGGGCCTCAGGCAGAGAAGCTGCAGCCCACCCCGAATCCTGCCTGTGCATCCCTCCTGGCAGGACAGCCAGGCATCCTGTGTGCCAGCCCCGCCTCTCCCCAGGCTCAGGGCATGGCCCCTCACCTCCCAGAGCCTATTCATGCCCTAGACAGCCTGGCTTGGCCCCTTCCTATGTCAGGCAGCTCATGGCCTGACACACTGACTGTTACTTGCAGCTCAGACACCACAGAGGCCTTCCCCTGTGAACCGCAGTCCATCTGCCGCCACCTCCACCCACCGGGCCCTCCTGCAGTCCGGCCCCGCATCAGGCCCTGGAGATGCCTAGTTGTCTGCCTCCTTTCCAGGCATGCACGGCAAGTGCACAGGCAGGCGAAGAACTGGACAGCGGGGGTCCATCCAGTGAGGACGGGCTGCAGCAAAGAGGTTGGGGGGGGCGCGACCAGGCGGAGTGTGAGGAGCAGGGCCCCTGGGGCTCGTGGGAGGAGAGACTGAATGGCCAGGAAGCAAGGCCCCTCTCAGAGACACAAGGCAGGGCCCACGGGTCCCAGCACCATCCTGCAGTTGGGAGGAGCCTCCGGATGGCATATGGGTCCATTCTAGAGGTGACTACCATGCAGGGGATGACCCAGAGGAGGAGATGCCATCGGCAGGGGACCTGAGGGGAGGCCGTGCCACATCTAGGTGGGCAGAGATGGGACAGTAGGGGGTGCCAGGAGCTTCGTATGAGGATACATCCTGGGGGTCTTGTCACTGCTGGCGGCCATGGGAGTCTGAGAAGGACGAGGTAGGGACTGTGCTGGCACGCTGGCAGGGTTCCTGGGGTCAGTCATCTCACCCTTGTGATGGGACCCCAGGCAGACATGGCAGCCAGTGGGGGGCATGTGTAGCCCTCACATGCACCCAGGACAATCAGGAAAGGGCCACAGGCCCACTGCCACATCCATGCCAAGCTGCCTCCACATCCCATGGTCCCAAGCAGCCTGTGCATGTCCTGCCCGCAAACACGACATCGCCTGGCTGCCTCGTGCTTCCTGCCTTGGTTCACACCATGTGCGCTGCCCTAGGCCCCAGCTCCAGTCGTTCTGCTGTGGGTGCATCTGCACCCCCTGAACTCACCAGTAAACCTGCCTTCTAAGAGATGCTCATTCCCGAGGTGTGCGATTCCTGGGAGCAGCCCAGGGCTCCTCAGGACAGCCACCCGTGTTCCCGTCCTGCAGACGGTCTGCCCACGGCAGGCTGGGCCGGTTTTACGGGCCTGATTTATGGTCTCCCCGAAAGGAGAAACTGTGGGGTCATAAAACTGGGCCTGAGAGGGGCCCGGCCCCTCAGCTTTATGGCCACTTTTATTTCCTTCCCGTCCAGGTATAATGTCCAGGCCCCAGACGGTGGGTTCCGGAAGGGCTTCAGAGGAGCGAGCAGAGACCCGGGCTGAGCCACGGCTCTTAGGCTGAACAACGGACAGCTGCCCATCCCTCACTAGGGCCCTGCCGGAGGCCCCCGGGGGGCATTCAGCTCTGGGTGTGCGGGGCGGGGGCCACATGTGCGCTGCTGCTGCCCCGCTAGGCAGAGGGCCCCACATCCATGGCCAGATACATGATGACGCCCATGCTCCAGAAGCCCCTGCCCGCCTGCTCCTCAGGCAGGCCCTGGGCCCACTTAGCCCCTGCAGGGGCCAGCGACTAAGATTCTCAGAGACAAGATTTTCAAATGGGTCTTGTGCGTTAGTCTTCGTTTGCATTAAAAGGGCTGCCCAGTTCCCTGGTGTGTTTTAGGAGCCTGGGGTCACAGACCAGAGCTGAGTGTCTGGGGGCTCAGGGCCACCTGCCTCCTCGCCCATCTCCAGAACCTTCCTTTCCTCACTGCTCTCAGGCTTTGCCTCCTCAGGTCCCCCAGCCCGGGAGCCTCTGGGAAGGTTTCCTTACAGCAACCTTGGGGTGAGGGGAGTGAGAAGCTGACTTGCCTGGCTCCTCACCAGGCAATGAGAGGCCTCAGGGCACATGGAGCCCCTTGCCCACCACTGAAGGCCTGGCACACTGAGCCACGGGCCCTGTAGGGGCAGCTGCTGGGTCTTCTGCAAGCTAAGCGGGCACTGTGAATGCAGAGTGCGGCCCGTGCTGTCAGATCGCTGGTCCTCACCTCCCGTCACCCAAGAGCATTGAGCCCCGTGGGTGCTGGGAGTGGCCCAGAAGACACTGAGGCTGCACAGGCAGGGCCCTGACCCCTGTGGGGGAGGGCCACGGGGGGACCCTTTACTCCTCCCTTCCAGACCTGCCCCCATGCAGAGCAGGGGCGGCCATAGAAAGAGGAAGAAGATGAGGGAGAGAAATGACACCAAGGCTGGCCTCTGCAGCCAGGAGGTGAGGGGCCCAAAGAACCAGCCACACCAAATCCAGCACCGGCCAGGCCACCTCCTTGTCCCCCAGCCCAGCCTGCAGAATGTGACCCTCAGTGGGAGCTGCAGTGGATGGCGGCGGACTCCCCCGACTTCTGGGCCCACCCTACCAGCATTGCTGGATGGTTCCCGGCAGCAGAAGTTACGACAGGTGAGCACGTCTGTGCTGCGAATGTGGCTCTTCCATGTTCTGGAGAGATCTGAGCACACGGTCTCGGGAGCTTCATGGGTCGGTCACTTCAGGGCGGAGAGGGGTTCCTGACTGCCAGAATGGACGCTAGCTTGTATTTGCCCAGACGGACACAAGGCAACACGATGGTGATGTGAGAGGACAGCAACAAGGCCGCCGCGGTGGGTCACCTGAATGAGCGAGGCTGCCGCCGGAATCTGCCGGTTGAAGTGTTTCTGCCTCTGCTTCTGCTGCACCTTCAGGGCAAAGCCCGAGCCGAGGATCCCCTAGGAAGGGACAGAAACCAGGGCTCGGGTCACACAGGTGACCACTGGTCGGGCCTGGCCTGTAGAACGCAGGAGCTGGGGAGACAGGGTGGACACTGGGTCACTGGCTTGGGGAGGCCCGGCCCGCTTGGCACCGCAGGCCCCACAAACGAGGCTGGCACCTCTGGCTCAGTCAGTCTGCCTGGGCAGAAGGCAGCCCCATCCCAGTCAGGATTGCCCCTGCGATAAAGAGGACTAGCTCACTGGGGAGGGAGCTCCCCACCTGCAGAGGAGATCAAGTCATATACCTACGCTTGCACATGCGTGTGCATACACACACATACCATCCTACGTGATGCATTTCCACATGCACATACAGTACACACATACACTGGACAGCACACACATGCCTAGACACACACACACACGCCATGCATGCACGGACAGCACATATGCACATCCGTGATCACAGACACACACGCATGTGCAAATACACGCCCCATGCATACCTGTGTGACACATAGACACGCACACACTATGTGGTCTATAACACACATGCACATGCCACACATATACACGCATAACACACATGCCGACATGCATACATAGTGAACTAGAAGATTCTAACGCTCACAGTCTATGATTTCTGGAAAGGACATGGATCGAAGCCCCTCCCAGGCAACAGCACAGGACAGCTCCCTCCCTCACCAGACACATGGACCCCACCTGCGCGGTCATGTTGAAGCCACATTGGCACCTCCTTCCTACCCTCAGGGACCAAATAAGCTAGGCTGCACCCCACCGTCTGCCACAAAAGGCCCAGCGATCACCATCAAACCATGCTAGGCCGCTTCCTACACTTGCTACAAAGGACCCCACTGGGGGTTGGGAACACGAGGGCAGGTGGCTTCCAGAGGCCCTGTGGCAGGTGAGCTGGGTTCTGAATGTGCTGCGCCATGAGTGAGTCTGCTCACCAGGGGACCCCCAGCCAGCCCCAGAGTGTAGAGGAAAGCCAGAGAGCGGTGGAGACGCCACGCAACATGGAGCACCTACCGCCGGGAGTGCGAAGAAGGAGATAGCGAAGACGGAGAAGCAGGAGGCAATGGTCTTCCCGACCCACGTCTGGGGCACTTTGTCTCCATAGCCAATGGTGGTGACAGTGACCTGCAAGGAAGAGGGGCAGCAGTCAGCAGTCAAGGCCCCAGAAACTCAGGATGAGCATCTGTCCAGCCCGAACCCACCTCCACTCAAGACCTGCCACCTTGTGAATGGTGGCCAGGGAGACATCTCATCACCAGACAGCCACGTGGCTTGGCCAGAGGACCAGTGCCAGAGCAGCGGACACTTGTGTCTCCCAAACTTAACACTGCAAAGGAAGCAAGTCCACCGGGCTGTGCACAGGAGCTCAGCACCACTGGAGGACCAGGGCCCGCCAGCCAGACAAGCAGGCCAAGAGGCCCACCCCACAGGAAGGCCAGGCGTGGCCTCCCTGCTCCACCCGCCTGCCCCATCCCCGAGGAGGTCCACCACCCAGGCCACCGACATCGCTCTGCACCAGCCCTCAGAAGGCCGGAAGCTCCCACTGAGGCTGGTCCTCAACAAAATGCCAGGATGGGGATGACATGCCACTTCCTGGCGCCACCCCGGGCACCAGATGTTTCGTTTGTCCTTTTTTTTCTGAGAGAACCAGACGCAGCTCGATCCTTCTTCTCGGTGGGGAGGTGTCCATCCAGGGTGTGGTGGGACAATGGGAGTGAGGGGCTGCTCCCACCCCGCCCCCACGCCCACCCCAGGCTCGCTTCCTACTGGCATCTGAGGTTTGCTCTCTGGGGCCTCTGCCGGCTGCAAATGCCCCAGAGTCTGGGCTGTGGGGCTGCCTGCAGGGTGTTCAAGGTGCCAGCTCCGAGCCTGGCAAGGGGACCTGGGGTGGCCCAGAGTCATAGCTTATCCTGTCACACACTCACACCCACACACCAAGGCAGCAGTCACGGTGGTCCTGTGAGCAGGCAGCCTGGCTGGCACCCGCCTGCCCCATGGGCTTGCCAGCCCAGCTTCTCCTCTCCAGGGCCTCCAGTCCTGGCTAAGAACTGCCTCTGGCAGGCCCAGGAAGATCTGTACGGTGCCCCCATTCCGTCCCTTGCCCCATGAGGCCGGCACAGGGCGTGGGGAGGCCATTTGACAGACTCTGACCGAAGACAAGGCCCAGACAGGAAACAGTGAGTTCTACAGTGGTGACCACCCGCTCACCCCAGCCACCCAGAGCCCTGGGTCCTCGGGCCTCCCTGAGCTCTCCACCAGCCACTGAGGGCGGAGGGAGGGAGCAGAGAAGCCCAGTGGCCACAGCTGGGCAGGGACACACACATGTGCACATGGACAGAGACAGACAGGCACACACGAATCAGAATCACTTGAGCCACCCAGGAAAGGCCTGCGGGAAACGGGAACTATGGAGGAGCCGGGCAGCAGGAAGGGGCGTGGCGCAGAAGACTGAGTTACACCAAGGGCAAGTCACTTCCTGGGGAGGTGGTGAGCTCCCATGAGCAGGGACATTACAGGCTGGCTGCTGCTGAGCCCCCCAGCCCGACCGTGCGTCTGTTTATGGTCCCCCTGCTTCTGAGAGCCATCTCCCACAAGTGCCCCCATGGAGCATTTCCCTGCTATGTCAGTGTCCCTCAAACACACATCCCACAGACAGATGCTGAGGGCACCGGGCCTCCTACTACTGGGCCCTTTAAAGGGATCCCCGAGCCTGTGCACGTGGGCGCACACTCACAAACGTGCTTCACACACGCCCGCTAAGACACGCAACAGCCTGATGTGCTCAGGCAGCAGCGTGGCACACACAATCACATGCATCTCAAACACACACAGCACAACAAGGTCACATGAAGGGGGGCTGGCACACTCGTCAAGCCCAACTCTCTGGGCATGCTTAGGCCCAACAGCTTACACACACACACAGGCATGCACCCCGGACCACGGCCTAGGCACCTGCAGGGTGCAGCAGGGGCCATGGGCAAGGCTGCTGGCAGGCTGGCAGACAAAGGGGCCTGAGGTAGCCCAGAGCCCCCAGAGGGCCTGCACCCCACACGTGAGGCCCGGGTGCGTGGAACCAAGGCAGAGGGAGCCGCCAGCGGGGCGGGGCATCCGAGACACCACACCCAGCCCGCTCGTGGAAAGCACAGTCGTCTTTCATAAAATTATTTTATTTACGTAATCATATGATGGGTTTCCTATTATTTTAATGAATGAATATAGAAACCTTTTTAAAATTTCTCAGTTTTATTTTCTAATGTGGTATCAATAGTTATAACCCACATAAACAAAAGCTCTCTGGGGTCTTCAATAATCGTTAAGAGTGCAAAGGGGTCCCGAGACCCACAAGTTCAAGGATGGCGCCACGCGGGGAGTGAGAGGCAGGGTGGCCTCCGAGACGTGCAACCAGGGAGGCGCAGGAGGCGCTCCCACGGGGGGAGAGTTTAAGGGGCGCCTGAAACTCAGGCCTCAAGACAAATAACATGTAACGTAACATTTTAAATTACCAAAATTAATGCAAAAAAACCCCCACGATGACTGGGAACCGGATGTAGGTGGGGGAGGGAAGGGGCTCGCATGGAAGGCCCCGAGGGCAGAATGGAGCCTGCGCCCATCTCCCCCAGCAGACAAGAGCCCTGGAGGGCGGGACCCCCATCCGCGTCCCCTGGCCCCCATGCCTGGTCCCACGCTGCCCAGGAGGTGCTGGCACTGCCTGCTGGCCGGGCGGTGGACAGAAGTGGGGGAGTCCCGGGCCAGGTGTCCCCCACCCCCTCCGTGGAGGGCTAAAGCCCAGAGCTGGGGACCTCAGCCTCCCCTCTCAGACCCTGTCACAGACCCTCTTTGTCAAGTTAACGACATCCTTTCAGCTCTTTGAGGAAACGGCCCATCCCCGCAGAGCTGTTTGTTTTTCCTGAATTCACAGACACAAGCAGCTCAGGAATGGGCCGTTTTATAGCTGCTGTGCTCGGAACTTGCCCTCGATGGCGGGCGATCCAGAATGCAGATCTGCACGTCCGTCCCCCAGGCCCACAAACTCGGGGAGACACAACCCAGCCGCTGCAGCACACACTCCCCCCGCCCGGTGCCGCCCGGGCCATGGCGCACACGGGCTGGCTCACGTGAACCCATGGATGGCATCCTGCCCATGACAGGACCATGGAGGCGGGCGAGGGGGTGGGGGCAGCCAGGCCATCCTTGTCCTCCCGGGAGTGGGAGCTGGGGTATGTCCTGCACCGTTTGTGTCTCTCCTTTGTGTCTTCACTCACATTTTGAGGACAGGAGGCAGGAGAGAACCTTCCAGTTCTCCCCCACACACGTTCTGTCCTGAAAAGCTGGCACTGGCACCATTTTATTCTCTCCTTTGTAAACAGCCTTCCCTTCAAGGGAGATGAGGGCCTGCCCGGAAACCCCACCTCCACTGTGGAGGCCGTCAGCCTGCGGCCACCCCAGACCAGGCCCACCTGGAGATGTCATGGTTGTCCATCCAGAGGGAAAGGGCAAGAGGACGACGCCAACGCAGACACTTAGGGGCTCACATCACAGGTGGCACCTCTGATGGGCAAACTTGAGATGATGCTATGCGTTAGGCACCATCTTACAGAGGGGAAAACTGAGGCTGGGGGTCAGTCACTGTGCCTGAGATCTCCCCACTGGTAAGTGACCGAGCTGGCACTGAACCAAGGCCCACATGACCCCACAGGCCATGCCATGCCATGACGTCAGGAGGCCTGCAGAAGAAGCCTGAGGCTGGAGGCTGCTGCCCTGTCACAGGCCCAGGCCTTGCGCAGCCTCCGGCCACCGACCTGCCCGGAGGAGGCTGCAAGGACAGAGCCAGGGAGAGGGTAGCCTTGGGGAGGAGAAGCGTGGACAGGGGGGCAGGCTGGTGAGAGGCAGGGCTGTCTCAGGGCAGCGAAGGGGGAGCAGCGGTCCTGGGCTCTTGTGCCCAGGGGACGCCCAGCCCCAGCTTGTCGTGGGGCTGCCCCAGGAGACCCCTGCCCGTCTGGTGGAAATTGGCCGTGAAGGGGGCAGACGCCAGTCCGCAGGGGCCGAGGGAGCAGCCCAGGCCAGCTTGCAAACTATGAGCAAAAACAAAAGCCACCCCAGACCCCAAAATAAAGCCACTTCCTTTCAGCAGGAAAAAGGAAATAGATGAACACAGATCCGTGCCGGCCCGGGGCTTCTCGTCCCTTGAGTTTATCTTCTCCCTCACAGCAACCTTGGATCCTGGGCCCAGTTGAGTACTGTGGCCCCGCTCAGCGTGGCTCACAGGCCCCAGCACCCCTACACGGGGATACGGACCACAAGGACTGATGAGAAGGGCCGTGCCCAGGGTCGTCCTGCAGAACCACTGGGTGGGGTCAGGACCTCCCTCACCCCTCCTCCTGAGCGGGAGCCCCAGACAGAGGCTGACATGACGCCGCGGACACCCTGGGTGCCGGCCAGGCCACGTCTACCCCGCAGAATGGCCAGGATCAAGGTCCCACATGTTGGATGCCCAGGCGACTCTGCCTTGAGAGCTCAGTTCATATATCACCTCCTCAGGAGGCCCTCCTGGATTCCCAGGGCGGGCAGAGGAGGTCCTCCACGGACCCAGCAAATCTCTGTGTGCAGACCCCATCTGTGACTCTGAGAGCACAAGACCAGACTGCCCAACCCCTGCTGTACCCTAGTGCCATGCAGAGCAGCCTGCAGCGACATGCCTGACATCACATCCAAAAGTAAAGAAATGTGCCCTCGTACCAAGAGCCAGCCTCGCCAAGAGGCCTGCGGCGTCCAAGGAACGTCTTCACGGCAACAGAAACAGCCGCTGCCTTCCCGGGATCACGGCCCACTCAGTGAGCCCCACAGTGGCCCTAGGAGGTTGACCTGTTGTCTCTCCCATTGTACAGATGGGGAAACTGAGGCACAGAGCAGTCATACGCTCTGCCCTGGCCCCAGAGCCAGTGTGGTGGTGCAGCTGTCTTTGCACCCCAGGAAGCTGACTCCGTGGTCTGCCCTCCCCATCTCTGCATCACTGACCAGCTCTGTCATTCATTAATGAGCCCCTGCCCTGCTGCCAGCCTTGCCCAGGCCCTGGGAAAGGGAATCAGACACACAAGGTCCCTGGGATGCTGGAGGGGCCGCTCTGTGAGGAAAGTGCTGCAGGCAGGTTGGGGGGGGTGGGGAGGCAGGGGCAGAACAGGACCCTCAAGACTAGCAGGCCTAACGAGTGTGATTGGATCATGGCAGCCCTAAACACTTGGGTGTGAATTAGCTTGCTGTAGGGTCATCACCTGGGGTCTAGCTTTGGGGAGCACCAAGAGAACCACGGCTGGTAGCGGCCCTCTAAAATTTACTACAGCCTTTACTTTGTCCTCGTCCTCTCTGGGTGCCTGGCGCCCAAGGCTTTCTGTGTTCTCACGGACAACTCTCCAACAATCATGGAAGTAGGTACTCACACCCATTTTACAGATGAGCCCAGAGATGTTGGGTAACCTGCCCAGGGCCACATAGCTAGCTGGTCGGTGGTGAAGCTGGGATGCAGTACCACGTCTGACTCCAACCCCCAGCTCCTGACCACTACATTACCCCACTGCCTCCTGTTTCACTGTTTCCTGATGCTGACCATGTTTCTTCCCCTCAGGATGAAGCTGGAAAGTTCTTACCCTTGCTGACATGAGCTGAACCCCACCCCAGAGGAAACCAATTCTGTACACCACCCTCACGGGGCCTGCCTTGGCCATGTAAGAAATCCCCCCAGGTGTCGGTCAGTGGGCAGTAAGTACAGAGAGATGGACCTGCTTTGTGGACTCCTACTCATCCTGCAAAACCCAGCTGTAAAGGCCTTTCTCTGGCTGGGCTCCCAGAGCCTGCATTTCTCACGCCATACACTATAGTCTACAGAGGAAGGATCATACTGGGGTGGGCAGTGGCCTGGGGACAAGCAGACCCCCTGTTCTCTGCTGCCCAGCACTCCCAGGCCTTGTAGGAGCTCCCAGCAGAGAAAGAGCCCTGGAACGGGTAGGGTCTGGGTGCTGGGGGGCTGGCCCACCATGCCCAGGCCCACACAGCCTCAGTTTCCCCAGCTTCAGACGAGGTCCTGACACTGGCCCTACCCACTTGGCGGTGCCACCAGGGCTTACATAGGAATGTCTGGGAGGCCCTGTCCTCACCCAGGCCCCACTCAGCCCCTAGACCCCTCTGGCTTCCTCCTGCCAAGATGCCGTACAGCCTGGGAAGCCAGGACCCTCTGGAGCCGACAGCTAGGGAGAGAGGGGACAGGAGTCAGACTCTATTTTAGATGGTGGCTGAGACGCAGAGCCGGCTCCCAGCCTTTCACTCTCAATTCTAAATTTAGACGCAGGGGTAAACAGAGCCGGGCAGGCTTCTGATTTGAGAGACCCCCGGGCGCTAAACAGAGGAGCCCGTGTGTGCAAAACTGCCTTTCCCTCCACTCCGACTTTCATACAAACAAACGCAGTTTGTTCCAAGGGCAAAGAAAAAAGTCTTAAATCCTCCCCAAACACCTCAGCAGCCAGGTGTGGGGCGCCACATGTGGGGGAGCAGGGAGACCTCGCACCCAAATCAGGCGTCCCCACCCGGGGTGGGGGGACATCAGCCGCTGACCTGGCACCTTTGCTGGACAGAGTGGAAACTGAGGCTGTGAGGGAGGGACCTTCTCATGAAGTCCACCTGGGCCACCCACCATCTCTGGGCTGAATGGCATCCCCCCGAAATTCTTGTCCACCTGGACCCTCAGAATACAAGCTTGTTTGGAAATAGGGCCTCTGTGGAGGTGATTAAGTTAAGGAACTCGAGTTGAGATCATCCGGGGTTACCCAGCTGGGCCCTAAATCCAACGACAAATGTCCTTATAAGAGACAGAAGATGTGGCCACAAGCCCAGGAACGCCTGGAGCCCCCAGAAGCCGGAAGAGGCAGGAAGTATCATCCCCTGGACCCTCCAGAGCGAGTGTGGGCCTGCGACACCTCGATTTCAGACTGTCCTCCAGAACTGGCAGAGAATACGTTCCTGTTGTTTAAAGCCCCCTAGTCTGTGGGACTTCACTGCATCAGCCCCAGGAGACCCCAACACCCACTGTCCCGGGTGCCATGGACAGAACCGTTCTACGCACATCAACTCACTCATTCATTCACACAACAGACACCCACCGGCTGAGCCCAGATGCTGAGGACACCTGGGGCCACCCCCATGGCACCCACAGCCCAAGGGGCTCGAGAGCGTCTCCACATGGTGGCTCCCCAGCAGGATTCGCCACCGCTCTCCAAAGGAAACCCAGTGGACGGCACTTCCCACACCCCAGCCGCCCAGACGCTCTATTTTAGGGTCCATCCCACGCATCTCTGAGAAGCTGGGCTGGCTCCCGGCCGGCCCCTAGCCCAGGCCTGGGGAGGCGTGCAGACCCAGCAGAGATCAGATATGGCCCAGCTTCCAGCCCTCGCTCCCGTTAGGTGCCCTCTGGCAGCACCCCTCATTGAGCAGACCTCCTCCTCGGCCTGCCGAGGCCGGGGAGCCGTGGACAGTGTCGGGTAGGGGGGTGGCGTCACTCCCCCTTGGGGTGAAGGAAGCCAGGACAGAGGAGACAGAACAACTGCCGGGGTGCAGTTGCAATTGGCAAACTGGCCCGAAGCCCCGATCGGGGCCGCCCCGGCTTGCGTTTCTTGGGCTCTGTTTGTCCGAGACGCGCCAGGAACACAGCCCATAACTCAAGGCTCGGGCTGCTCCCGCCCGGACAGCTGCAGGGGCAGCCGCTGCTATGAATGGGAGCCGTTTGCCCCGGAGCCCCGGCAGCGGGGGCCCAGGCGGCCCAGGGGCGCAGGGCCTGGCAGGAACAATGGCCAGGCCAGGGCCCGTGGTGGCCGAGGCTGGGGCTGCAGCTGACGGCGCGGGCCGGGGCACCCGTGCCAAGCTGGGCACAAAGGGGCCGTTTTCCCGGCCAGCGGGCGGATGTTTGCACAGGTGTGGGAGTGGGAGCGCCCCGGCCGCGGCCGGGGGCGGGGAGCAGCCCGCGCCCGCAGCCCCGGGCGCCCGAGGCAGGGAGGGCAGCGCCGGCCGAGCCCGCTTATCAGCGCCGTGGCGGGCAGTGCCCCACGCGCCTCCTGCGGCGCGGCGGGTCCCTGGGAACCCTCCCGGCTCTGGGTAGCCTGTTCCTACATGGGCCCTGCCTGTCGCTAGGACGGGACCCCTCCGCCAACCACGGGCAAGCTCCCTGCCCGGGACTGAGCCCGCCCACCCAAACCTGCTGGGGCCTGCCACGCCTGGGCTGCGGGGCACAAGCCTGCAGGAGGGCAGGCGGGCAGACAGAGCTGGAACCTGGGCCTTCCCCAACCCAGGAGCTTAGTCTTTGCCTTCCCTGAGCAGCCTAGCATGTTGGAAGCTTCCAGAAAACACGCTGACTCGGCCAACATCAAGAACCCCCCTGCGTGCCTGGCCTCACAGGGGTGGGGACGCAGAAACGGTAGGGGCATGTGCCTGCCCAGGGAGCCGCAGAGTGACAACCGCCCCGCCGAAAAAAGTGGGGATGGGCCTCCCTCCTGGAGGAGGGCGGGGAGCCCCAGGAGAGAGCCTGGCCTGCCCCTTCTGGAAGGGAACACATTGGGGACAGATACAGCTAGGGCCTGGCACAGCCGTTGTCCCCGACCCAGTGCCCCTTCCACCCTGCACTGCCCCCAAGGCCTCGGCGCTACCTCATGCAGGCTGCAACCCTCTCCTGCCCCAGCCGGAGTGAGCCTAGACATCAGCCAGCCTGCCCCCAGCTCAAAGGGACTCCCCCTCGGCCTTGCGCAGCTTGTAACCAGGGCCAGCGTCCCCCTGTTGTCACCCACGCCACCACTCCAGGTTCAGTTCTAGAGCGTCGTGGGGCACTAGCTCCTTGCACCCCGAGAGCATGTTGGAGGAGGTATGCTGCGTGTGCCCCACGGGACAGCCGGGGAGTTCCGGGGCCTGGCTGTGCCCCAGAGACAGCCCACACCCCTGCCTTCCCCTACAGCGAGCAGCCGTCCCAGGCTGCCTCAGGGCCCTGCACTTGCTGTTCCCCATCCCTGTGGGTGGTAAGCTGCCGGCCACCCTGCAGATAATTCCCAGGATCTGCCTCCTCTCCGTGAGGTCGGAGATGTGAGTGGCGGGTTTGGTGCCCTGAAAACTTGCTCCGCGGGCCCACAGTCCAGTGACGCCGGGTTCCCGCCAGCAGCGGCACCCACGTAGCACGCAGTCAGATGTCCTGCAGCTGGCTGAGGCCCCCGGACCATCCACGGCAAACCCGAGTGGGGTTCACCTTCTGCGGGATCATCTGCTTCTGCTTTCCATCCGCCTCTCCTGCACAGTGGCAGCTCAGGGGAGCTAAGAGCCACCCAGCCTGGGTCCCAGCCACTTCCAAGCAGAAGCTGGGTGCTTGGTGGAGGGGGAGGGAGCACACCAGCCAGGCTCTGCCCTCAGCTCGCCCAAGGAGTCCCATCTTCGCAGCCAGGGGAGCCCCTGTGCCCCTGGGGCAGAACCCACACTTTTCTGGACTACTTTGCCTCTCAGGGCACAGCCCGCTCTGGCATTACTGCTGCCCAAGGCCAGCTACCAAATTCACAGGCCTGGCTCATGTCACCACGTGGGAGACCTCCTCCGTCGGAGGTCCTCCCACCTGTCCTGGGTGCCTTGTTTGAGACATAATGTCAAGCTCCTCGACACAGGGGTAGCTGTGGGGCCAGCACAGGCCCTCAGAGATGCAGGGCACACATCTGACCCCACCGTCCCACACCTGCACCCAGGGCGAAGGGCGGCCGGGGCCTCACGGCCGGGGTGCAGGCGAGGGGACAGGTAGCGGAGGACTCGGGCCCCGGCGGGGTGGGCAGAGCTGGGACCCAGCGTGAGCTGAGGCTCCAAGTGCCCCGCACCCACTCCAGCACCTCTGACTTCCCTCACAAACACAGGTCCAAAGACAAAAAGGTTAGGACGCCAAGTGTGCGGCCACCGAGGGTACGGCCTTCTGAGTGCTGGCACTGTGCTTAGCCGCTGGCCCACCACACCTGGCCACCGCCAGCTTCAACCCCAAGCCTGCAGGAGGGGTTTCGAGCATTCGGGCAAGGAGTGCCCCTGTTGAGGCACGAAATCTTCAGAACCCAGAGCCCCACAGCCCGTGGGCAACGTCCTGCCCTCTGCTGCCCCCACACTGGACAGCCCTGCCCGAAGTCCCCACTTACCACCCCCCACCAAAGGGCATCTGCATAGCTGCCAAACTCGACACGGCCCGACTCGTTCACGGCGTCCTTCTCGGCCAGGTACACGAAGTACGAGGAGAAGATGAGGCCCAGGAAGCCGATGTACAAGGTGGTTATCAGCTCCTGGAAACAGAGCGAGCAGAGAAGGTGCCCGTCAGCTGGGCTCCCAGGCACCCAGGGGCCTCTGCGAAAATGCCTGGCCAACGTCACAGGCAGCGGGGGCCTGCCCAGCAGCAAGTTCCAACATTTACCAGAAAGTTCTATGTAAATTCCAGCATGTTTTACATGCAGACATCAGACTTCAAAATAACCTATTTCTCACAACCCTTGTAAAAGGCCCGTGCACTGCACCCTGTCTGTCCCTATTCCAGGCCCCTGCACCTCCCCCAGACCACCCACCTGACGGTGGATGAAGACCACGGAGCCCAGCAGCCTCCAGGTGCCTCCCTGGCGGTCGACATGCAGCATTCTCAGGATCTGAAGGAATCGGATGCCCCTGCGGAAGAGAAGTCTCCATGCCCCGTCCAGACCACTCCACCCAGGCACCTCAAAGCCTGGCTCCGAACCTACCCACTCACCATTGTGCAACCCCCAACGCCCCTCACCCCCTTCCTCAAGCACAGGCTGAGGGCTAGGGGCAGACTGCTTCTGGGGGAGGCCCCGGGATCACCCCAGTTTACAGAAGAGCAGACTGAATCCTGGAAATGAACTAGTGCTCGTGCTGGGTCTGGAAGCCAGGCAGCCTAACTCAGCAGGGGCCCCAAGCCGGCCGCCCACCCCAGCACACCAGCCCGAAGCTCTCTCCCCTCCCAGCCAGGAGAACTGCAGCCCAGCTGTACCTGATGGCTGAGGTGGCAAACACCTGCCCTTTGGAGCCCACGCAGAGGACAACCATGGAGGCCACAACCACAATGAGGTCTACGGGGGACAGTGTGACACCACCATCACCAGCCAGGCAGCTGGCTCAGGGCAAGGAGCCTGGCAGTTGGGCGGGACAGGGCCTGACAAAGGGGAGACAGAGATACCTCGGATGGGGAGACTCAGCCCTCTGTCTCAGGCACATGCAGAGCCCACCTGGTCCCACCCCCCCGGCCCCGGCTCACAGGCCACTGAGGGCAGCGGACACCCACGCCGTACTAAGCACAGTCAAGACCCCCGCCCGTGATCAGCATCTGAGGACAGGGGACCCTGGTGTGGAGGCTGGCTCCCGTGCTGGGGGACTTGGGATGTCACCTTGCTGGCCTTGGGGTCCTGCCCCATTATAGGCAGGGTAGCCTGGGGGTCTCTCTCTCCTCACGGGTACCCTGCTTGCTGGTGCTCATGATAGGCGCCCGCCCCACAGAGCCCCCTTCCTGGGGATGGGGCCAGCCCTTGCCTGGGAACCTCGGGGTGAAGGTTCCGTGGGGGCAGGCATGACTCACCAATGATGGAAATGGGCTTCCGGGCAAAGCGCAGCCGCCCCCAGATGCCCACGTACTTGCTGCGGCAGCCTGCTGACCAGAGGCGGACGGCGTACTCTGTCCCAAAGAACACCACCAGGACGATCTCCTGCGGGGCAAAGGGGCACGAGCTCACCACGCGGCCAGCCGTGACACCTGTTCAGGCAGGGCTACACCAATGGGCAGGCCCCCAATGTGGGAGCCTCTGCTGAGAGACGTCGCAAGAGCAGCCGGTCAGGGTCTTGGTCTGCATCGCCCCTCCGGAGAGGCCAGCGACCCAAGCCCAGGTCCCCTGCTGGTGGACACCAGTGAGGCCTGCTTCTCTTCAGACCAGGGCTTGACCATGCCCAAGGGGACATCCACGCCAGAGCTCAGGAGCAGCTCTGGGTCTTGTGCTCTCGTCTGGCCCCAAGAAATACGACATCTGAAGCCCACGTTCTCCAGCCAGCACTCATTTAAACCACTGAGTCCCCAGAGTGCAGGCCATACATCCCAATTAGGGGGTTGGAGAACATCTATCCTCACGGACAATCCCTCTGTCACCTCACATGGCCACCATGCCACCAGGGACACAGTGTCCACCACTTGGCAGCCTTCACTGGGGCGCAGGCGCAAGAGCTCCCTGGGGCAGGGGAGCTGGGTCACAGGAGAAAGCAGGGTCTCAGAGGGCGTCACAGTCCTAAAGGGAAGGGCAGGTACAATGTCACCTGTGAAATAATGCCCCCTAGAGGGCCTTTCCATGGCCCAGGCCTCCAGCAGAGACTGTTCCACAGATGAGCCTATAGTCACGGCACTCTGGGGAGGTGAGGGGAAGCCAGAGAGCAAGGACCAACACCTGGCTTACGATGGACAGGCAGGTGGGTGGAAGGAGAGATGGAGGGACGGAGGAAGAAAGGGATGGGTAGATGGGCCAATGAGGATGGATAGCGTAAGAATTAATTCAAAAGGAAAGTGCTGTACACCAACCAATTGGATACCCGAGACAAAATGGACAAAATCTTAGACACACAAAACCTACCAAGACTAAATCATAAAGGAATAGACAATCTGGGGGCTGGCCCCATGGCACAGTGGTTAGGCAGCCCGAGTTCGTGGGTTCGGATCCCAGGTGTGGACCTACACTACTCGTCAGCTATGCTGTGGCAGCATCCCACATATAAAGTGGAGGAAATTGGCACAGATGTTAGCTCAGGCTAATCCTCCTCAAGCAAAAAAACCAAAAAAACAATCTGAATGGACCCATAACTAATAAAGAGACTGAATCAGTAATCAAGAATCTCCCAACAAAGAAAAGCCCAGGACCTAATGGCCTCACTGGTGAATTCTATCAAACATTTAAAGAAGAACCAATACCAATCATTCTTAAACCTTTCCCAAAAAATTGAAAAGGAGGGAACATTTCCTAACTTGTTCTATGGGGCCAGCATGACCCTGATACCAAAGCCAGACAAAGACATTATAAGAAAAGAAAACTACAGACCAGTATCCATTATGAATATTGATGCAAAAATCCTTGGAGCCGGCCCCGTGGCCGAGTGGTTGCGTTCGCACGCTTCACTTCGGTGGCCCAGGGTTTCGCTGGTTTGGATCCTAGGCGCGGACACGGCACCACTCATCAGGCCACACTGAGACAGTGTCCCACATGCCACGACTACTAGTATCCACAACTAAAAAAATATACAACTATGTACTGGGGGGATTTGGGGAGAAAAAGCAGAAAAAAAAAAAAAAGATTGGCAACAGTTGTGAGCTTAAGTGCCAATCTTTAACAAATAAAAAAGTCCTCAACAAGATACTAGCAAACTCAATTCAGGACCATTTTAAAAGGAATATACACCATGACCAAGTGAGATTTATTCCCGGAACGCAAAGAGGGTTCAACATACGAAAATCAATCAGTATAATATACCACATTAACAGAATGAAGGAAAAAAACCACATGATCTCAATCGATGCAGAAAAAGCATTTGACAAAATTCAATACCCTTTCATGATAAAAAAAAAAAAAAAGACCAGTAAACAAATTAGGAATAGAAAGAAATTACCTCCACATAATAAAAGCCATATATGAAAAACCCACAGTGAACATCATATCAATGGTGAAAGGCTGAAAGCTTCTCCTCTGAGGAACAAGGCTCTCACCACTTCTATCTGACATAGGACTGGAGGTTCTAGCCAGAGCAATTAGGCGAGAAAGAGAAATAAAGGCACCCAAATCGCAAAGGAAGACGTAAAATGATCTCTGTTTACAGATGATATGACCTTATGTGTAGAAAACCCTAAAGATGCCACAAAAAACGGTTCAATCTAACAAATGAATTCAGCAAAGCAGGATACAATGCCAATGCACAAAAATAAGTTGCATTTTCTATATCAGTCGCATTGTTTCTACAAACAATAAACAATCTGAAAAAGAAATCACAAAAACCGGGGCGGCCCCATGGTGCAGCAATTAAGTTCGCACGTTCCGCTTCTGCGGCCCAGGGTCCGCTGGTTCAGATCCCGGGTACGGACATGGCACCGCTCATCAAGCCATGCTGTGGCAGGCGTCCCACATATAAAGTAGAGGAAGATGGGCACAGATGTTGGCTCAGGGCCAGTCTCCTCAAAAAAAAAAAAAAATTACAAAAACAATTCTGTTTACACTAGCAACAAAAAGAATAAAATATTTATAAATTAACTAAGAAGGTGAAAGACTTGTACAATGAAAACTGAAAAATGTTGCTTACAGACGTGAAAGAAGACAAATCAATGGAAACATATCCCATATTCATGGATTGGAAGACAGCGTTGTTCGGATGTCAACACTACCCAAAGTGATCTAAGACTCAAAGCAATTCCTCTTAAACTCAGGATGACGTTTTTTGCAGAAAAAGGAAAAAAGCCATCTTAAATTCATATGGAATTTAAGGGACTTTGAATAGCCAAAACAGAACGTGGTCCATCCACTCAGCGGCATATTACAGAGTCTTGTAAAGGAAGGTGATTCTGCCACAAGCTACGCCGTGGACGAACCTCGAGGACATTACACTGAGTGAAATAAGCCAATCAGGCCTGCTTCCAGCTCCCTGCCCTGTCCTCCCCCCGGGAGCCTGGCCCTGGCAGGGGACTTCTGCTTCCACTGGGTGACAGTGGCAGGCCCTGCTCCCATGCCTGACCTCTGCCCTCCAGGGAGCCCACCATGAAGGGTGGTGCTCGCTGTCTCCCAAGTGTCCTTAATTAGGATGAAATAATACTTATACCATCCAGCTTGTGTTTGGGGCAAGCTCAGCGGATAATGGGAGAAAACGTGGGAGAGTTCACCTCTTTCCTTTGCAAAAAAGCTCTCAGTTCATAACATTGAATCCATGCGGGGGGTGTGCATGGTTGGGGACACATGGGAGACGGCAGGAGAGCAAGGGAGTGTGGACACCTCAGGCTCTGTGGCCTCGTGGGGAGGGGGAGCGTGGGGTCCTGATCCTACCTCTGTCCTCAGCTCCGAGGGCAGCAGCCTTGGCTGGGGGCTGGCTGAGCCCACCAGAGCAGTGGCCACATTCATCTGCCGAGCCCCCTCGCCCTGGGCCCAGAACTGTGCCTGCCCTGGTTGGCACTCGATATGGATCTACCAAATGAACGAATGAATGAATGAATGAACAGATCATCAAGCAGGCTGAGAGCTCCCTGGTAACAAAGACTTTGTCCTGTTCATTTGTTTTCCCGAGAATCGGGCCCTGACACGTCTCGGCAGGTGTGACGAGCAGATGAGCGCGGAGGTCCCAGCAGTGAAAGGACGAGGATGGGGAGGGGCTGGCTTCCAGGGTTTGGCAATCATGAGAAGGGCCACAGAGCCACCAACCTCCGGGTCCCCGAAGCTGAGACATGGGCGCTGGTGTCCTTATGGAGGAGGGGTCATCTGACCATTAGTGGCCCCGAAGGGGACGAAGAGCAGCCCCCGCAGAGCAGTCCCTGGAGCCTCCATCCCAGCTCTGGAGACCCAGGCGCCATGGGGCTGACAGATCACTGAGCAGCTGTTTTCTGCCTTCGGTGCCTTTGTTTATCACTTAAATACCTTCTTCAACTGCGTCCTAAGCAGGTTTGAAGCTACTTCTAACAGACCTTAGAAGAAATAATAACTCGTAGGGACTGCTGTTGACGGCTGCATGTCCCCCCAAATTATCCTGGCCTCGCACTTCAGGAGAACCAGGCTGGGAGCTGAGAGCAACCCCTGCCCTCCCGGGTCCGGCACTTTGAGACCGCGGACGCCCCTTCTGGACGGCTGAAGTGTAGGAAGAATTTAAAACAACGCAAATCCCCAAATATTGTTTGGATCTGGAATGCAGCTCGAGGCCCCGCCGGCCACGCGGGTGCTCCCGCGTCTGAGCCCCGGGCCCAGGCCGGGCTGTGTTCATTGGGGTGGCACTGCGGGCACACTGGGAAGGGCAAGAAAACGCCCTGTTAGCGTCTCGAGGCCTGAGACGGGCGAATGAATGTTTGCTCGGAGATAAGATGATCTCTTCACCGTCAGCCTGGAGCACTAGGCGGGATGGCAGTTGAGTCAAGGCCACAGCGAGGACTTTGGGACTGGGCCCCGCTTGTTGGGACCCTGTGGCCCAGGCACTGCGAGGGGGCAGATGTCCCGGGCAGCCTGGCCTGTCTCCATCTCTTGGAGCCATCTGTCCACCGACCTGGGCCCCGGGAGGGCTGGCAGACTGGCCGGAGTCTCTGGATCGGCAGAATTCTTTCACAAGAGGGGCCTTGGCCACCCTGGGCTGCGGGCTGCCACGGGGGCATTGACTGGGCTTGACCGTCCGTTTGTGGAGGCTGGGAGAGGAGCCGGGTTAGGGCCTCAGCCAGCCTGTGGCGCCACCCCGATTCAGGGGACAACATCCACAGTCCAAAGTGGGCTCGTGGAACGGCAGGGCCAGCCTCCAGCCTCAGTGGTCCAGACCCAGGAAGAGGGACCCCCGGCCGCCCTCCACGCCCTCGGCTTTCTCTGCCCCGCAGGGACAGGTCCGAGGCTCACCTGCCTTTGCAAACCAGGCCCTGAGCAAGCCCTGAAATGAACTAAAGGGGCATCACAGCCCCCCAGAGACTGCCAACCGCCGCCACCTCCCCCACGCTCCTGCTCAAGCCACCCCATGGCTCCCCACTGTCCACACAGTAGGGTCACGGTCTGAGGCCCCTTCCCATGGACTCAACTCAGCCCACCCTGAGAGCTTCCTACTGGCCCAAGGCACCACCCCGCGATGCTCCTTCCCTGCCGCCCCTCAGTGTTCTGTGTCTGGGATATTCTTCTTCCGCTCCCTCCCCTCTACCCACCCCCTCGAGGGCCTCACGCCCTTCTCAGCCCAGCTCAGGCACCCCCACCCCGTCTGCGGAGCCACCACCCACCACACCTGTGGAGGCCAAGGACCTTCCTTGGCTCCCCGACTGATAACGGAGACAGCCCAGAGGCCCCTCTCGGTGAGCAGCACGTGGTGCCTGCACCGCAGCTGGTATGTGCATGGGTCAAGGATGCAGGCCGGGAGGCTGGAACATGGACGGCGCATGGCCCTGAGTCTGCCCCGCAGAGGCAAGAAGAGGGGCCGTCAGGGATCTCTGCTGAGACCACAGTCAACCAGATGGACAAAGGGACCCCTCCCGCCCTGGCCGCTGTCCCTCAGACAAAGCAAGGCCGCCTCCTGGCTGCAGCCAGCTTCACGGATGAGGGACTTCTGAGCCGGGCTGGGCACTGAGGCTGGGGTACAAACTCAAGCATTTACCGCCTGCCAGACGCTGGTCAGACACGCAGAGACAGGGACATCCAGGGTCCAAGCAGCCAACTAGCCCTCCACCCAAAGGCCTGAGTCCTTCCATGAGCTTTAGTCCAGGCTGACGCTGGGCTCCTCCTGTGTGTCCTACAACTTGTGGGCGCTCGGGTGGCTCTCAGCAGTGTTCTTTGCATGATTTAGAATTATTTTTAAAGACAGAGTTCCTAACAAACAACCCAATTAAAAAATGGGTAAAGAACTTGAACAGGTATTTTTCCAGAGAAGACATACAAAGGGTCAACAAGCCCATGAAAAGATGCCCAACATCCTCAACGTCATGAGGAAAATGCAGATCAGCCCCACAGAAACACTGCCTCACACCCATCAGGGCGGCTCCCATCAAAAGACAAAGTAAGTGTTGGCGAGACTGGGAGAAACTGCACCGTTGGCGGGAACGTGAAACGGTGCAGCTGCTGCGGAAAACAGTATGGAAGTTCCTCAACAAAGTAAACGAGGAACTGCCAGCTGATGCAGCAGTCCCACCTCTGGGTCTGTCCTCAAAGGAACTGAAAGATGCGTGCCCACCCATGTTCACAACGGCTCGATTCACAACAGCCACAAGGTGGAAGCAACTCAAGTGTCCATCAACAGATGGATGTGGTCCATCCACACAGCAGAATATTACGCAGCCTTAAAAAGGAAGGAAATCCTGACACCTGCTACAGCACAGATGCCCCTCGAGGACACCATGCTCAGTGAAAGAAGCCAGACAGACACAAAAGAATAAATACTGTAGGATTCCATTTCTATCAGGACCAGAGGAGTCAAATTCATAGAGACAGAAAGGAGAGTGGTGGTTTCCCAGGGCTGGGGGAGGGGAGGGGGTTTAGTTAATGGGGACAGAGTTTCAGTTTGGGAAGATGGAAAGTTCTGAAAATGGATGGTGGTGATGGTTGCACAATAATGTGAACGTGCTTAATGCCACCAACTGTACACCCAAAAATGGTTAAGATGGTAAGTTTTAAGTTCTGTGTATTTTACCACAATTTTAACAAAAAGAAAGCAGATTAGTGGTTGCCAGGGGCTGTGGGAGGGAGGAATGGGGAGTGACTGCTGACGGGTATGGCACTTCCTTTTCGGGTGACGACAAAGTTCTGGAAGGAGATAGAGGTGACGGCTGCACCACAATGTGAATTACTAATTGTCACTGAATTGTCCACCTGAAAATGGTGAATTTTATGTTACGTGTCTTTTACCATGATACAAACATGTGTCGTGGGGCACGTGGCAGAAGCGCCAGGGCGCTCTCCGCTTGGGCCTCTGTCCTGGACCTTCAGGGCCAGCCCCGCCCCGCCTGTGGTGGGAGAGTCGCCCCCAGCTGTCCTTGAGCATCTCCTTCCTAACCCTCGCCCACCAGTGTTAGCTCAGCATTGAGCGCACAGGTAGCGGCTTCAAAGGCCACGTGGGCCCCAGCCAGCTCTCCTGGGGGGACGGCGTGGGGTGGAGTGCACGGGGATGGGGGGAAGGCAAGGGCCAGGCTCTGAATTCCCTGTCGCCTGGGTCCACGGCCAGCCTGACAGAGAGCACGTAGCGCTGCACAGAGCTCGGTGGCCCCTCCACGGAAGGCTCTGGATGCTGACACAGAGACACTGTGGCACCATCACGCCCCATGCTCAAATCCTGCTGTTCGGCAGACACACACTAGGACCCTCCTCGAACTCGACCCAGAGAAAGCTCAGGGCCACAAACAAGGGGCACCGGTCCCACAGGCACGGCGTCCTGCGCCTGCACTCGGTGTTCTGGGGTAACGGTGGGGCAAGAGCAGATCTGCAAACCCCAAGAGTCAAGGCAAAGGTTTGCAAAAGCGGGGGCTTATCTGGGGAGCTTTCTACCCTGAGCGCACAGGGGGAAAGGTTGGCGATTACTCAAACATTTCGTAACTCTCTGTGGAAAGATCGCTCACAGGGAAGGGTGAAGGTCGACAAGGCCGTCTTATCTGCGGTTGTGTTTTTATCAGCCAGCGAATCCTCATCCTGGGAAGACCGTCTAAAGCCCAATGTGTTTGGAGGGCCAGCGCTGGCGGCATCGCATGATTTAGAAGCGCTAGGCACGGCCCTGCCGCGAATTGCTCCCATGTGACAGATAGCAAGATGGCCTGAAGGCTAACGTGCTGGGATTAGCTGTGCTCAGCCTGACGTCGGGTGGAAGAAATTTTTTCTGTTTTTTTTCCTAAACAACAAATAAGTCTCTTAGATCCTTATCGTTATTATTCCAGTGGTCTCTGATGTTACTGCTCCACTATCTTTATGATAAAAAATTAATTCTAAAGAGGGTGGAAGATTAACTGCAGAGGAGTAAGCACTGAGGTTTGCGGGGTGGCGGGGCTGACTGAAAGCAGGAATCGGGGTCAAGGAAAAAAGGCATGGCAGCCTCCCTGGTGGCCCTGTGGATGCCGGACATGGCAGACTTGGGACACAGCCTGGGGGACCCTTTTTAGGAGCTCCTGGTGGCCTCGAAGGCCTCCTGGGCAAGAAGGTGCCCCTGCCTTCCCCGGTGAATGGAACTTCACCAGGCGAGAGGGGGGCCCGGAGACCTGGAGGGGTGGACGTGGGGGCCACACCAGGCTACCCATCAGGGCCAGGGGTTCGGGTGACCAGGGGCAGGGGTTTGCCCTCCTCCCATAAGCCTGGAAACCCTGTGGGCCCACCATGCTCTGGGCCAGGAGGCGTCCCCACGGGGGCTGTGGTCTCACAGCACAGAACTTGGCTGGGGGCTCCAGAGCCAGCTGTCCCCCTCCACGTGGGACCCGGGAAGCCGCAGAAGGAGCGCGTCTGGGCATTCCCGGGAGGGTCAGCTGGCCAGAGAGCATGAAGCAGGCACGGGCCCCTCAAAGCACCCTTTGTTCAGGGGCCTGCCTGTGGCCAGCTGCTCCCAGCCGCGCGCCCGTGGTGAGGGCTCATGGGCCTCCCGGTGACATGTGCTGGGCACAGCTGGGGCCCTCAGTGCAGGCTTGCTGCCTGGCCTGCACAACGCCAGCCCCCACCCCAGCAGAGCTGCCCCAGCCCGGGGGAGGCGCCATGGTGCGGCGCTGCGGAGGGGCGGGAGGAGGACAGAGGCTGGGAGGAGGCAGAGAGGCCTGTGCAGGGGCGGGTCCTGTCTGCTGGGGTCCCGCTGGGGAGCTGATCCCCACCTGCCTTCCCTTAGCCGTGGGGAGCCCTCCTGCTCAGCTGCTCCCCCTTGGCCCCGAGACCCGCTGAATGTGCAGCCCATGACACTGAAAGGGCCTGCCCCCTGCTCCCTGTGGCCCGTGGGCCAGGCCCTGCATCAGGCACCAGGAGAACAGGGAGGGGTGGCCCTACTGCCCGGGGAAGCCCCACTCCCCAACAGGACAGCGAGATACAAGATCACCAAGCCCCCAGGGTGGTGACCAGGGTCGGCCGTGCAACCCTCCAGGCCTCAGTGTCTTTGTGTGTAAAATGGGGGTGCTGGCAGCACCCACCTCCTAGGGCAGTGAGGAGGATGGAATGAGAAGAGCTCCCTCAGGCCTGTGGAAACGCCAGTGGAAGGGTCTAAAGGACAGGGTGGTATGGGATGGCCCTAAGAGAGAGGTGGGAGGGTGGGAAGGTGGGCAGGCCTGGAGGATGGCGCCATGCAGAGGGGTGGGGAATACCAACCCTGTTGGGGCCTGCATGCCACCCTCCCACCCCTGCAGGGGCCTAGGTCCTGCCCTGCCCAGACCTGTCTCAGGAACCCCACACTGCCCTCCTGACCCCATATGATACACCCTAAGCCCTTCACCCCGCCATGCTGGACCCAAGCTGTGTCTTCCTGGCCTCCCCTCCCTCCCGCAGAGGCGGTGGGACTCATCCGAGCCCAGGGGACCTGCCCACCACCCTTGGCTGTCTCCCTGAGGCCAGGGTCTGCCTATCCCACCTCAGAAGCCCAGCCCAGTGCTGAGGCCCAGTATGGCACCCGCCTGGCGCTCAAAGTGACACATGGGAAACTCCAGGTGGACGAGACTCCTGCTCCTTCCACAGCTGCAGGAGGGGTACTAAGTTCCAGGGGGCTGAGGGGGCCCAGGAAGACCCACAGTGCCCCTAGGCTGGACACTGCTTCCTGTATGGGTCTGGGGTCACCTGCCTGAAGTCACTGGGGCTTTGGGGTCCCCACTCCAAAGTCTCTCCCAACAGGCCAGCACCCTGAACTCCCATGAGGCCCCGTGAGTTGTAAGACCCCGAGGGACGCAGAAGCCCCCAGCCCCGAGATGAGAGCGGGGAAGGGGCAGCAGCTCAGCGTGCCAGCCCCACCTATCAAAGGCAGTCACGGGTTCGTGGTGACCCTGGAGGCACTGGGTCCCTTGTACCCAAGAACCAGTCCCACTGGCCAGCTGTCTGGGCGGCCATTCTGCAGACCGAGCAGGAGAGGCTGGGAGGCTTGCTCTGTCGCCCTCAGGCGGCTCGAGGCCTGGCTGTAGGGCTGCCCGCTTGCCCCGCCCTGGGTTCCACACTCAAGCGGCTGCCTGGGGGTGCCAGGGATGTGGCAGGGGGGGCGCTCCAGCGGCTCCTTTTTCCTTGATGGGCCGGTGCCACCCCCTGGCTGGGGTGGGGTCCCCTGTGCCACCCCTAGCCTCACAGGAGCCATGTTCAAACGTTTTGTTACAACTCTACAGGCTTAGTGACCAACAAGGCAGGGCCATGGGCCACCCGACTAGCAGAGAAGGCACCTTCTCCATGCACGGCTTCCCATGGCACCCCTCCGGAGGTGCGGATGGCCTTTCAGGGAGCAAGAAAAACGCAAAGACGCCCCTTGAGCAAAGCCTCCCTGCAGCTGAAACTCAGGCCACCCCGCTCCGTGGAGCCTCTGGAGCTCCCCTCAGGTCTCCAGCCCCCCCCCAACACCCCCAGGTCCCTCCGTCCGCAGTTCTGCAAGTAACTGCAAACTCCTAACACCTGTCACCCGCCTGTCCCCCCCAGCACTGCAAAAGGGCCTGAGCCCCATGGGAATGCGTTTTGGGGGGAGACGGGGAGGGGATAAGCCAAGACAAGAGACTCGGACCACACGGCGGCTCGAGCACATTCTCCAGCCCCTTATCATCAAGGCCAAATCCTTCCCAGGATCGCAGGCTTCCGGCCCCAGCCTCGGCATAAAGGCTGCCCACCCACGGTGGGGAGGAGAGCTGGGCCCCTCGGTAATTTTAATTTCACATGGACTGCCGGTGCCGTACCAAGGCCGACTAGAGTTACATGAGATGCGGGGTTTAATGAGGTGCCTCCAGCCCTGGGACCCAGCTTGCTGCAGCAGACGGCGAGCCAACGCCTTGGGGGTGCAAGCGCTGCCCACTTCCTCCCCACCTGGGTGTTCCCAAGGTCAGGAGGCGGACACGGGCTTGGCAGCCACCGACACCTGGCTGGGGAGGAGGAGGCAGATGCGGCCAGGGAGAGGGCCCGCGGGCCGACATCTCCCTCCCAGGCCGGGGCTTATCAGCAGATGCTGACGAGGCAAAGACTACACGGGCCCCAGATACCGCCAGAGCACCTGGCAAAGGGCTGGCGTCCAGGAGGCATTTGACAGATATATGCCTGTGTGTGTTTATGCAACAGATAATGTATATATTTTATCTCACTATTCGCTTTTAACGAGCAAATTTCAGCCTATGTGGGAGACAACACGTGCAAACACAAGGAAGTTGCTAGCAAGCAACAAGGTCAAAAAGCAGCAGGGAAATTACAAGTGTCCAGGCGGGGTGGGGGCGGGGGCAGGTCCCCAGACCACTTTCCCACCACGCAGAGGGGTCCACTTTCCATAACTCTCTGTGTAGCCTGCACACTCCGTGGTCATCTCCTCTTCCTGAGGGCGATTTACAAGAGCATTGCTTAATTTCCAAATAGTTATTAAGCCTTTTTCGTAACCTCATAATTATTTATTTCCGATTGTATTAGGTTTTGATCATGGCCAGCTACATCTCAATTTTTCGAAGTGTGCTGGGTTTTTTTACAGCCACATAAAACAATTGGTTTTATAAACGTTCCATGGGCATAGGAGATAAAACATCTTTGTTATCACGATCCTTAGTTACAGTGCTGGTTTTAAAACGTGGTCCCGAGATTCCTTACCACTCCCCACACTGCATCTCGGCTCCAGGAATGCTAGACCAAAAGACAACGGCAAAATGACGCTGCCCAGTCTCCAGGCCTGTCCACTGCCTGTCTCCTGAAACCAGATGTGAGGAGGCCATGTGGCCCTGGAGAGACCTTAGGGAAGAGTACTTTGCCACTAGGTGGGTCCGCCATCCTGGAAGTGGAGCCTGCAGCCCCAGCTGACACTAGGCAGAGCAGAGATGAATGGTCCCTCCAGAGCCTGCCCACAGTGCCGGTCAGTGAGCCCCTTGTGATGGTTGTCTGAAGGTGCCAGATTAGAGAATGCTTATTATGAGGCTTTAGATAATAGAGACAGTTCAGATTACTGTTAGGATCTGGAATTGCTCACAATTACAATATGTAACTATCCGTGTCCTCATTCAGATTGTGGCTGCTACAATTGTCCTAATCTGAGAGAGGTGCATTCACATCTCCGGAGATGATTATATTTAACCCATTTTTTCTTGAATTTCCAATAACTTTCACTTTACATTTTTTGTTATGTTGTTTGCTGCATAAAAGTTTACAATTACGTCTCCTCTAGACATGGTGCCTTATCTGGGATTGTCTCAGTGCCAACAAGAACACTGTCCACCCCACTTTTGTTTTTCCTTTTGTCTGCACTTGCTTCACAATTCTTTGGCTAACCTTTTATTTTTCGGCTGTCCAGTATCAGTCTGATTGACCAAATTCCTCTGATCAATGTATTTGTTAAAAATAAAAATCCTCCTGTCTTCTGCCTTTTAATAGAGGAATTCAGACCGTTCACATTTAGTGTAAAATTGGATATGTCTGATTTGATTATTTTCATCTTACTTGGTATTTGCTATTTTACTTGGTTGTTTCTTTCATTTTCCTTATAGTTGCAAAGTTGATTGACGTATTATCCATTCCCTTCTTATTCATAAATTTGGAAGTTTCACTGAATTCTTCCATGCCACCACTGTGATCCTTCAGATCTTTAAACTTCAGTTCCTTCAAACCTGCTCTGATCTCAAAATGGTTTTCACTGCAGAGTTTCCCCTACAGTTTTCTCCCCAGTATGACAGGAATTTGTGTGTGACTTCATTTTCTCCCTCTCCCTTCACCCGCATCAATGGCTCTGTGGGTGAATAAAGCAATCTCCAACATCGCCTTTACAGACTTCATGAAACACTGCACCTTTTGCAAGAATGCTAACGTCACTTTGCAATCAACCAGCATCCCATGGTGAGACACAGCCGGAGGGGATGGAGCAGGGAGCAGGGTGCAGCAGGCCAGGTCTTTGGGACAAGACCGATGATAGGAGATGATGTCATTAGGGGATGTTTGCACGCCCTGATGGTTCTGCTGTCCCTGCTGCCTGTAACCACAGGCATGTGACAATCACGAGAGCTGGAGGGATCTGCCAGTCTTCAGAATCTCAAAAACTCTGGAAACTCAAGGTCAAGTTATTTGACTTTGCTTCCACATTTCAAGAGATGAAACTCTTCACTCACCTGCACTTAGGCGTGTGGAAACATCCTTCTTCCAAACAAATAAAAACAAGGAAAAATACCCATCCTTTCTTCCTTCATTTATTCATCCTGTACCCAGCATGGTGACCCCTCGTCCCCCAAAACTTCTGGGCCAGCTTCCAATGCTGGGAACACCAGAGCCCAATCATTTGTCCATCTAGCTGCACCTACCAGGTGCCAGGCCTCCTGCATGCCAGGCCCTCTTGTGTGGGGTGCATACTTAATGCTAACTCCAGGGCCTGTGACAGACAGCATCCCGGACCCAGGCCCACGGCCACTTCTGCGAGCCAGGGGAGGAAGAGTGTCCTACTCAGCACAGCCCTGTCAGGAACCTGGACCTCCAGCCACTCCCAAGGCCACCTTCCTCCTGAGGACCCTGCATCGCAGGTCCTGCCCTCAGGGAAACAGCAGACGAGGCCGTAGCAGTAACTCTGTCCACATAGCCTCCTTTCTGTCCTCCACTGACCACCCCTTTCCTGCCTCAGGCCTTCATTTTTGCAGTTCTCTCTGCCCCTCAGACCCCTTCTCTCCCCTCGGGGCCAGCTCCACCACCACCTCACAGGGTCTGCTGGTCCATCCCCAGCCACCAGCGTTCTCTACCACCGAGTTCCCTTATTTTCTTTGTGGTGCTCATCAGTATTGGAAGCTACCTCGTTTCCCAGCTCACAGGACCACCATCCCCACATCCAATGGAATGCAAGGCCTGAGCCCAGGGACTTCTCCTGTCTTGCTCCAGCTGCGTCCTTGGCTCCGAGCACAGCGCCAAACCCGGGGCCTTGGGCCATTAGTACAATAGGTAACAAGAGTCACCAAGGGCCACTCACCTCTCACTACAGACCAGGGCAGATCAGAATGATCCCCATACCGCTTGCTCCACAAGCCCGCCCCCCTCCCCACGCCTCGGGCACCGTTCAGGGTCCATGTGTGTCGTCCGCCCGCCAAATTCATATGTTCAAGTCCTGACCCCCAGCACCTCAGAATGTGGCCTTATTTGGAAATAGGGTCACTGCAGATGGCATTAGTTAAGATGCGGTCACTAGGGTGGGCCCCTAATCCACTATGACTGTCCTTATAAACAGGGGACATTTGAATAGACACAAACCCAGGGAGAACGCCATGTTTGGATGGAGCACTGGGGTGATGATGCCACAAGCCAAGGCATGCCACTGATCAGCAGAGAACCCCAGAAGCTGGGGAAGACGCCTGGGCCAAATGTTCCCCCATGGCCCCCAGAGGGGCCAGCCCTACCTACACCTTGACCTCAGACTTCTGGCCTGAAGGGGTAGCACTGGTGCTCAGGGGCTCCAGGTTGTCACCAAGGTGAAGCCAAGGGCTGGACAAGGGTACCTGGGGATGTCCAGACCACAGGCCCCAAAGGTTTCTCCTGGGAAGGCGTCCCACAAGCCTTGGAGAGACAGGGCCCTCCTTTTTCCTTGCAGGGGAACATCGGCCTGCCCCTTCCCCACTCCATGGAAAAATCTGGACTCTGAAGATAGAACTCAAAATGCTGGAGGCAGCATTCCAGGCTGATGGCCAATAGAAGCCAAGGCCCAGGGACAGGAGAAGGTGGGTGTAGGGGGAGGGGCATCCAGGGCTCCAAACCCGTTGAAAAGGCAGGTGGGGGCTTTCCAGAAAGCAGGTCCTGACACCCCCGAGCCCCACTGTGTGGCCTCAGAGCCTCACGCACACAGGAGTGGCCCGGACTGGCCACCCTGTAATTAGTGGTGGAGGAGCAGGAGGCCCAGAGAGCACCCGTGCCCGCTGCAGACACCAGGAGCCGCCCAGCAGCCAGCTTTACACGTATTTAAAGCAAATCCTCCGTCTTCCCCAGGCAGGGCTATTTCCGTCTATAGGCCGGTAAATGGGGTTTATTTTCAGCGCAGGAACCCCACTGCTGAGGGCTGTTAACCTCAAGGAAGTCCCAGCCCTATGATCGCCACCCCCACGGCCGGGATGGGGAAAGGAGGGCGGAAGGGAGACGGTATTTTTATCTGCCGAGAGCTCAAGCTTCCAAAAATGTCTTATTTAAGAATTTACCCAGAACTAGAAGTTTACCAAACCAAAAGAGACTTGGGGATGAAAACCCCTTCTAAGGACCTGGCTGACACGCCGAGAGGGCTCTGCCCGCTGGCGGCTGGAGCAGCATTGGCTGTGGCAGGGGCTCGAGGGCGGGAGGCGGCCGCGTGCGCGGGGCGCGTGTGTGCGGGGCGTGCGGCCCGCTCCTGCGTGCTCACTGCCAGCCACCTCGCTTCCGCTCTACACAGCTAGAGATCTTCATGACAGGCGGTGAATTTAAACAGCTTTTTTTCTTTTCTTTCAGGAATGTTTTAAGGGATTGAGAGGAAATTGTGCACAGATTTTGCTGTTTTAAGAGCTAATATGTGAACAGCTTCAGAAGGATGTATGTTGTTTTAGGGCTGAAGTTTACAGAGGAAAAGTGTGGGACAAAAGCAGACCTGCCGTGGGCTGGAGGGCCACCTACTTGAATTTCATCCCTTGGAGAGGGGCTGCCTTCCCGGGGGGCGAAGCTGGAAGGAAACAACGAAAGCCTGATCTTTGGCCCCCCAGGCCCCCCGACGGTGTCTTGTCACCAGAGCGCTGTGGAGGGGATGTCAGCTGCACAGTGAGCAGCAGAGGGGCCTGGGAAGGGCCTGAGCAGTTCTGGGGCCAAAGGCTGCCAGCCCGTGTCCCCTGTGAGGAGGGTCCCCTGCATTTGGAGGGCTGGGTGCAGATGCTGCAAACCCCACAGTCCCCAAACTGTCCGGGAACGACGTCCCAGCACAAGACGGTCTTGTTTCCACCTCAGGGCTGGGGCCGTGCCTCCTCAGGAACAAACACCTTCCAAGACACAGACACGCGGAAGTGATTTGAGAAGGAAGATAACCCGACTAATGAGAGAAATTGAATTTCCAATGAAAAACTTTCCCACAGAGAAAACTCCAAGCTTGATGGCTTCACATCCTATCAAACACTGAAGGAAGAAATCGGCAATTCCACACTGACTCGTCCTGAACCAGGAAGAAGGGACGCTCCCCCACACAGTCTACCTAATGCCTAAAGAAAAGATGCCGTGAGCAGACAAACCACAGACAATGTCCCCTGTGAACACAGATGCAAAAATTCTATACTAAATTTTAGCAAATCAAATCCAACAATATGTATTTTTTTAAATGCATCATGACCGAGTGGGCTTTATATTAAGAATGCAGGGTTCGTTTACTATTTGAAAGTCAATGAGTGTAGTTCACCATATTAACAAAGTAAGAAAGGAAAACACACATAATTATCTCAATAGATGCAGCACAAGTGACAGAGTCCCACAGCCTCGCTCGATACACACTCTATTCCCAGCAAACTAGGAAGAGAACTTCCTCAGGAGATAAAGGGTACTCCTAAAACATCACACTTATTGATGAGACCCCAAATGTCTCCCCTAAGATCAGAAATGAGACGAGCACGAGCGCTCGCTCCTCGCTGCTAACTGTCAGCGTGGAGGTCCCAGCCAGCGAGGCGGGCAAGAACCGGAGATCAAAAGCACAGAGATTGAGAAGGAAAAGATAAAACTGGCTGTGTTTGGGACAACATAATCATCTCCACAGAAAATCCCAAAGAATCTCCCCAAAAGAAGCTTCCAGAACGAATGTTAGCAAAGCCACAGGATACAAGGTCGACATACCAGCAACAAATAATCCAAAAGTAAAAATAAGGAAACTATACCATTTCCACAGCGTCAAACCCACGAAATATTTAGTAACGACTCTCACAAATTACGTGCTCTGAGAACCACAAAACACTGCTGAGTGAGATTTTAAAATATCTGAATAAGCACAGAGATATACGGTGTCCCTGGACCAGAAAACTCTATTAGTAAGACGTGTGTGATGTCTAAATTCACCTACCCTTTCACCACAGTGCTAATCAAAATTCCAGCAGGATTTTTTGGTAGAAATTAACAAATTGATTCTAAGATTTACATGGAAATGCAAAGGACCTAGGGTTGCCAACATACTTTTGAAAATGAGCAAAATTGAGGGATTAACACAGCCTGATTTCAAGGCTTACTATAAAAGCCACATTAATCAAGACAGTGTGGAAGTGGCAGAACAGATTACAAAGCCTAGAAATAGAGCCACGCACATGGTCAACTGATTTTCATCAAAGGTGTCAAACTAATTCAATGGAAAAAAGGCGCTGGAACAATTGGATAACCACATGCAAAAAAGATTTAACCTCGATCCATACCTGTCACCATATATAAAATTAAACCTGAAATGGATCACAGATCTAAACACAAAATGTAAAATGATGAAATTTCTACAGAAAACATAGAAGGAAAATCTTTGTAACCTCGGATTAGGCAAATATTTCTTAGACAGAACACAAAAAGCATGAACCTTAAAGAAAAAAAAAAACACTCCGAAAAACTGGACTTCATCAAAGTTAAAAACTTCTGCTCTCTTGAAAGATACTGTTAAGAAAAAGCAAAGAGAAGCCACGGCTTGGGAAAAAAATATTTGCAAAACACAAATCTGATCATCGAAATCTATTATCTAGACATATCTAGAATACATAAACAACTCTCACAACTCAGTAATAAGACAAACGACAATTACTAAGATGGGCAAAAAGTGAACAGACGCTTCGTCAAAGATGTACGAATGGCAAACAAGCACAGAAAAAGATGCGCAACGTCATTAGTCACTAGGGAAACGCAATTAAAACCACAGAGAGATGCGGCCACACGCCTCTGGACTGGCTAAAATGTACAAGTCAGGCAAGATTAAGTGGTGGTGAGAATGTGGAACAACCAAAACCATCCTCCAGAGATGGGAGGAATGGACGGAACCGTGGAAAACAGTTTGCAGGTTCTTAGAAAGGTCAACACGCATCGACCACATCATCCAGCTGTCCCACTCCTGGGGACTTACCCAAGAGAAATGAAGACACATGACTACTCAAAAACCTGTATGCAATAATCAGAGCAGCTTTAATCATAACAGCCGAACACTGGAAACAGCTCAAATGTCCATCAGCCTGTGAATAGATAAACAAACTGTGGTACATTTTATCCTTTCCAATTAAAAGGAAACAAAGTACTGAACGCAAGCCACAACATGGATGAAGCTCAAATGCATTCTGCTAAGTGAAAGAAGCCAGACACAGAGGCTACATAGTGCAGGATGCCTTTCCTATGACGTTCTGGAAAAGGCAAAACTACGGGGACAGGAAACATCCGTGATTACCAGGTGCTGGGGGTGCGGGGGCTGGGGGAGCTGCCAAGGGGCACTGAGGCATTTCTGGGAGTGACGGGAGTGCTCCAGGTCTTGATCGCAGTGGTGGCTATACAACTGCAAACATTCGCCGCGACTCACGGAACGGCACACCTAAAGAGGGGCGATTCCCCTGGGCGAGATTCAGACTGCCGTAAAACCAGATCGAAAATAAGAAGTCAGAAAAACCATGAAACCAACCTAAGAGATGGATGAGCATATGGATCATTTTTTTTTTTTTTAAGTTAACATATGAAAAGGAAAGATAAGCTAAATCAAAGAGCTGGTTTTGGGAGATTTTATATAAAAAATCCCTGAGTCAGAAATCAGCCCCTGTCTGCCCAGAGTGGACGCCTGGCCCTCCCAGACCCCGAGCTCTGCACGGCCTGCCTCTCCCTGCTGACTGCAGTCCTGGGCCTCCAGGTGTCAAACGCTCCCTGTCGTTGGGGACGCACGCTGCTGCACCCTGCTCATCCCCCAAGAGGTCTCCCCCACCAGCTGTTGTCGTCAGTGTTCCCCCTCTGGGAATGAGGGCAGCATGCTGTCCCTCGAGTCTTCTTGGCCACCTCGCTGTCCAGTCTCCCTCTCACATCGTGGCGCACACGGGAGATGCTCAGGAAATCGGTGCTGACGAAGCCTGAAGTCTGGCTAAAGTCTGAACCTCACGCCTGGGACCCCAACTCTATTTGCAGCCCGGTTCTGGGCTGAGTCCAGGGATGCCCGCCACCCCCCCTGCAGCCAAGGGAGCCCGTCAAGGCCAGCTCCCCCTTTAAGGCTCCTTCCAGAAGCCCTGACCACCCCTACCCAGAAAGCCGTCTCCATCAGCCTCAGACTCGCTGCCCAAGCTCCATCTGCCCTGGGGGGACCTGGGCTCATGTGTTGGTTTGGGTCCCCTGGCACTCTGACCTGGGGAAGTGTGTCCCAGGCCCCTGTGCACCAGGCACCCAGCTCACATCAGGGTCCTTCCAGCGCCCCTGCCCCCACGCACGCTGCAAGCTGCTCAGTGCGGAATGTGCAGAGCGCTGGGCCTCCTGTGGCCTTCAGAGTATGTAGGCTTCTTCCGCCTTCTGCCCACACCACTTAATCCCCAGAGCAACCTAATGAGGGGCAGGGGGGTGACAGTGAGGGTACCCCAGATGGAAGAAGTCCAACTGTGGCACCATGAGCTCTTCCCCTGTGAAGACCCCCAACACCATGACCGAAAAGGTCCCCTCGGGTGGGCCCCAACTGCCTGCAAGTTAGCAAGGGCAACAGGCCGAGGGGGAAGAGTGGGCCTCCCGGGATGGGAGAGGCCAGCTGTAGCCAGAGGGAAAAGGAGGAACGCGCGGTGAAGGCCAGATCGCAGGGAGGCCACATCTGGGAGGCGGGGCTGGCGGAGCCGAGCAGGGACCCTGCCTCGAGAGCCTTTGTGGGTCACAGGGAGGGGTATGGGGGTCCCTTCACAGCCGTGGGAAGCTTCCGGGGGGTTCTAAACAAGGCAGGGAGCAAATCTGATTCGTCTTTTGAAGAGGCCTGTCCTGGTCGCCACGTCATGGGTGTTGGTGCAGCCGGGCCAAGGGAGGGAACAAGGTGGGCGGCCAGCATGCTCTGGACAAGGGGGAGCAGAGCCCAGAGCAGGGACAGAGTGAAGCGCAGGTCAGAGGGTCTGATCTCTGACCCCTACACAGCCAAGCCCAGACCTGTTCCCAGGAGGACTCAGGGGACACCCTCATTGTAGGGATGCTCAGTGCGAGCACAGCCCAGTTCACAGTCAAGGAGCGTGAGCACTCACGGGAAAGAGCAAGAGAAGTCACAGCTTCGGGCCACATAACCACAGACAGGTAGGGCCCAATCTGCCTCTGAGACGGGGACCTGGGTCCAGGGCCCCCAGCTTTTAGATGGCTCCCGGGGGCATCAGCTGGCAGCCCAGGCCTTTGGCCCAGGGAATCCCCGCAGGCCAGGCCCGAGCCTGCGGTGAGGGCCATGTGATGGGACAGCATGGCGCCCCTCGAGCTGTGCGCGGGGACCCCAGGGAGGAGCACGTGGCTCCTGGCTCCTCCCCACGCTAAGGTCTGAGCCAGGAGCCTCATTTCGCCAAGGCTGAAGCCAGCAGCTGTCTGCTTTTGCTGATTCTAGAGATAGTAAAAAGAGCAGTGGGGGGCCGGCCCGGTGGCATAGTGGTCAAGCTCGTGCACTCCACTTCAGCAGCCTGGAGTTCACAGTTTTGGATCCCGGGCGCGGACCTACACACCGCTTGTCAGCCCATGCTGGGGCAGGCTTCCCATATAAAACAGAGGAAGATCGGCACAGATGTTAGCTCAGGGCCAATCTTCCTCACTGAAAAAAAAGAGCGGTGGTGGTTGGGGCTCAGACAGGGAGGGATGAGTAGAGAATATTGAGGAGGGGCACAAAGGATCCTCAGGGCATTGAAACTGCTTTGTGTGATCCTGTACACACCATTCCACATTTGTCAAAACCCACCGAGTATATAATCCCACTAGTGACCCCCAAGGCGAGCCGTGGACTTGAGTTCATAGCACTGCCTCAGGTTGCTTTGTCAACTGTAACAGACGCCAGCACTAATGCAAGAGGTTAATAACGGGGGACCCTGAGCAGATTGGGGGGCTATATGAGAACTCTCTGTACTTTCTACTCAATTTTCCTGCAAACCTAAAAATGCTATAAAAAGTAATCTATTCATTTAAAAATTTTGACTTATAAATGGAGTTCTATTGGCACAGACCATGCCCACTTGCTTCCACACAGTGTCTGGCCCTCTCGCTCTACACCAGTGGAGCTGGGAGCCGTGTGTGGCCTGAGAGCCTGAGACAGTGACCTTGGGCCCCCAACAGAGATGCTTGCCGACCCCAGTCTGTGCCATCGCTGGGACGCACGGCGAGCGACACCATGCTCACATTCCGGTTCCAGTCTGTCCCTCCCCAGGCCTGAGGGAAGTCAGCCCCCTGCATCCTAACCAGAAAGTGGCACCAGGGTCCCCCCCTGACACCCCATAGAGTGGAGACAGAGGCACATGCTGGGTGGCACAGCAGGCAGCAGGCCAAGGCCCCTCGATTCCATCTCACAGAAGGCCCAGCCAGGCCCGCAGAGGGGCCTCGCTACCGCCCAGAGCTGGCCATGTGCTGTCACTCATGTCTGTTGCCTTCCAGGTGTCCCAGACCAGCCTGTGGGAGCCTGGCCACCACACAGATCACCTCTTGTTCTCATCCTGGGCACTCAGGGGGCAAGAGAGCCCACTCTCGGGCCATGTGGACAGACGACAGGCCCCCAGGAGCAGTTCCTGGAAAAGCAGACAGCCCAGAGCCCTCCAGAAATGGGACCCGCTGTGGCCAGGTCAGTGGGCACCACTTGGTCTCCATCAGGGTCCACCACACCCGGCCCAGCATCACGGATGGGGGACAGGGTGGTGCCTGCCCACCCTGAAGCCTCCCACAGCCTCTTGGGAACCAGCTGCCCCATCCTGGAACTGGCAACTGAGATGTCCCCTCGCCCAGGGTGCAAGGGCTCAGGACATGGGTTGGACCCTGGGAGCCTCACACCAGCATCTGAGCAAACTGGTGAGCGGTGATAGAAGAGGGCACCCACGGGAGAGAGCAAGGTGTGGGTGGGGAGGGGGTACAAAGATGGGGTGAGGGTGAGAGAACCAGCAGTTTCTGGCCAGTTCAGGCTTCACCTGCACCCAGGGCTGTCGCGACCCGGCCAAAGGGCAGAGGAGGGGCAGAGGGTCCTTGTGCCTGCCATTTCAGGGACTGGCCACCACACACACACATATCGCTGAACATACAGACAAATGTGTGTGTGTGCACACAGACAAGCTCTCACGTACATGCCGGCACGGGCCAAGCTGCCTGCGATGCAGCTGGATGACCTCACCTTGAAGTGGGTCATCGTGCTCCTCCTCCCCACACAGCTGCAAACCCTTCTTTAGAAATGTTGTCCCCAAGGGATTTGTAAACTCCAGAAACGTCTTCGCAGAATTCAGCCATTTGCAGACACGTACCCGTGACCCCCCAGGACGTCAGGGTGCCCCACTGTACCCACAAGGCTGAGAAAGGGCGTGTGAACTGCCACTGAAAATTCTCAGCTATACAGAGATTTTCCTTTGTTTGTTCAATATGAAGTCTTTTAAAGAGACCTAAGAATACAGCAAATGACACGACAAAAAAAAATGTGTGTTCCAACCCCACCCCTGCTTTATTTTTCTCCATTTCGCTACACTCGGTGCAGACATTTTTGGAGAAATAAAATGCGTCAGAATCAGTAAGAGCCTTCTCTGACCCATCTCCCCAGAAGGAGCCATTATTTGAGGGTGTAAATGCTTTCTACCCATGTTTCTATGCTTGCAAGATGTGCCATCAAATAAAAACACGTGTCCACGGGACGTCCAGGGCTGAGCCACCGTCCTCCATCACCAGTCGACAGCGCAGCTGCCTCCCCGCTGCTGCCCACCCCTGCTCGGCCTGTCCCCCACCCATCAGAGGAGAGGCACTGCCTGAGCCCCCGCGTCATCACAGAGTCAAAGCCGTGTCCATAGCAGCCCCGAGGCCCCGCGCACCAGGCCCTGCCCTCACCCTCCCACCCTGCTCTGGGCCCCTCTTGACCCCTTCCACACACGCCATGCACACACTCGCTCAGGGTCTTGATGCGTGCTATCCCCTCTGCCCCGAAGTATCTGCAAGACTCGGTCCTTAACCTTCACACCGACACCACAGTCACCTGCTCAGCGAGGCCAACTACGACCCCTCGCCTGAGGACGCCCCTCCACCACCCACATCACTTAGCACTTGTCACCCTCTGAGTACTCAGCTGTCCATCCTGGGTTTGTGCCGCCTGAAACTCATAAAAGAGGAAAGTGGAATAAGCTCGTTGTTTGCAGCACAGGAGAAGGTGGGACTTGGGGCATACTGATACAAACCAATAAGCCAGGCAGTGAAGGGTTAAGTGAGAAGATAGGCATTACAGGAATCTTAAAAGGTGTAAGTACAAAGTAACTATTAGAACAAAAGGACAAGACTTCCTCAATATCAAAACATTTTTAAAGAGCAAAGAATACATATCCTGTAGCGAAAACTCCCACAGCAAGGATGACAAATTACACAATTATAAAAGACCATGACAGAGGCGAGACCAAGAACACCGGTCAGGTTAATAAACGCAAAGGAGCTTAACTTATCCTTTAAGAGAAAAATATTTTTAATTTGACTCACAAAATAAGACAACGATATGCTCCACAGAGAAACCAAGTTTAAATAGAATGACACAAATAAGTTAAAAGTAAAATGAATGAAAAAGATATACCATACTAACACTAAGGAAAAAAATTTGAAGTGGCTATATTAACATCAGACAAAGCAGATTTCAGAGCAAAGAAAATTACCGGAGATAAAGAAGGCCATTTCATAATGATAACTGGGTCAATTCATCCAGAAGACATTAACAATCCTAAATATTAATGCACCGAATAACAAAGCGTCAAAATACATCGAGCAAAGACTACAAGAACTGGAAGAATGAAAAGACAGATCCACAATTATGACTGGAGATTTTGATGCTCCTCTCTCAATAATCGACAGAACAAGTAGAAAACCAGCAAGGGACAAGAGCCTGGACGACACCATCAACCACAGTGACCTAACTGGCATTTACAGAACAGTCCTACCAACAACAACAGAATACACACTCTTTTCAACTGGAAAATGGAATATTTACAAAGAGAAACCATACGCTGGGCCATAAAACAAGTGTCAATAAATTTTAAAAGACGCAAATCATATTAAGCATTTTCTCTGACCACCTGGGAATTAAGGTAGAAATCAATAACAGGAAGGTATCTTGAAGATCTCCAAATGTTTAGAAAGTAATACACAACTAAATAACTCCTGCATCAAAGGAGAAATCAAAAAGGAAATTAGAAAACATTTTGAATGGAATGAAAATCACATGAAACACTAAAATCTGTGGGATGGGACTAACGTGGTCTTTAGAAACAAAGGTATGCCACCAAAGACCCAGAGCAGAAGAGAAGAGGGCTTGCCAATCAATGACCTCAGCTTCCACCTTAAATAAACTAGAAACGAGAGCGCAAACTAAGTAAGCAGAAGAAAAGAAATAATAAAAATCAGAGCAGAAATCAACGAAATAAAAAAAGAAAGAAAAAATTCAGCAAAATCCCAAATCAAAAGGTGATCTTTTGAGATCAGTTAAGTCGCTAAAACTCCAGCCACATTGATCACATATATGTACACATATATATTAAAAAAGAGGCACAAATTACCAATATCAGGAACAAGAGAAGAGACATTACATATTCTACAAATGTTAAAAGAATAATAATGGAATATTATGAACAACTTTATCCCAATAAATTTAACAACTTAAGTGACATGAACAAATTTCGTCAAACACACAAAATACCAAAGCTCACTCAAGAAGAAATAGATAACCTGACCATATCTCCTAAATATGTTCAAAATCTAGTTAACAACTTCTCATGAAGAGAAGTCCAGGCCGAGACAACTTTACTGATAAATTCCACCATACACATAGGGAAGAAAGCAGACTGGTTCTACACAAACTCTCCTCCTGAGGGGAGAGAGCACCCCCCAGCTCAGTCATGCCAGCCTTACTCTCACATCAGGAGCAAAAACATAAGAACACTATGGACAATATCTCTCATGAACTTAGATGCTAACGTTCTTAGCAAATTTTAGCTATCTTTAGTCCAATTTATATTTAGTCCAATTTAGTCCAAAATTTAGTCCAATAATATATATATATAAAAAAAGGTGAAACAACAGACCATGTAGGGTTTATCCAGGAGAATGCAAGTTTAGTTTAACATTTGAAAATCAATCAATAGAATTCACCATATGAAGAGAGTAAAGAAGAAAAAAAGTATAATCATCTCAAGAGATATAGAAAAAGCATTTGAAAAAATTCAACATCCATTCATGTTAAAAAAAAAAAAACAACTCTCAGCATTAGTTTTGGAAGGGAATTTCCTCAACCTGATAAAAGATATTTACAGAAACCTACTAACATCACACTTGATGGTGAAAGACTAAATGCGTTTCCTTCCAAGACTGGGAACAAGGCAAGGATGTTCACTCGTTCCACCGCTATTAAACAACGTACTGGAGAGGCTGGCTGGCGCAATCAGGTAAGAAGAATAGTAGACATCCAGATTGGAGAGAAAGAGGTAAGACTGCCTTTATTTGCAGACACGATCACCAATGTAAAAAAAAATCAATGGAATCCACAGAAAAAGCTACTAGAGCTAAGAAGCGACTTAGAAAAGTCTCAAGATGTAAGAAAAATATATCAAAATTAATCACAGTTTAAATACTAGCAATGAAGAATCAAAATGAACAAAGAAATTTTTAAAAAATGAAATACTTAGGTTTCTGACCACTGATGTGCAAGACGTCTACACTGAAAACTACAAAACGTCTCTGACCAAAACTAAAGATCTAAATAAATGGAAAGATATACAATGTTCATGGTTCAGAAAATTCAATATTGTAAGAGATCAACTCTCTCCCAGTTGATCTCTGGGTTCGATGCTGTCCCAAACAGAATCCCACCATGCTTCTTTACAAAAATTGTCGAGCAGCTTCTGAAGTTTATACAGAAATGGGAAGGATCTGGAATAATGAAAACAACTTGAAAGAGAAGAATAAAGTTGGAGGATTTACCTTATTTCGAGACTTCTAAAGGTACAGTGATCAAGGCAATGTGGTATTGACATAAAGACAGATTTTGGCGTAAAGAGATCAATGTATCAGAATAGAGCATCCAAAAATACATCCACATTTTTATGACAGAGTTTTTAAAAAGCCGTCAAGGTGATTCAATGGGTAAAAGATATTCTTTTCAACATACAGTCCTACAATAATTGGACATTCATGTAAGAAATTATAAACCTCAACCCAAAATTCACACAGTATACAAAAATTAACTTATGGACCTAAATGTAAACACTAAAATGAAACTACCAGAAGAAAGTCTTACTAATCATGTGTTTGGTAAAGATTTCTTAAAGATACCACAAAAAGCATCAGCAGCACAAAAAAGGAAAAAGCAGTAAATTTGACTTCATTAAAATTGAGAACTTCTAGTCTTTAAAAGACATTATTAAATAAACGAGAAGGAAAGCAACAGGCTGGGGAAAAATATTTGTAAAACATGGATCCATGTACCTAGACTATACAAAGAACATCCGCAACTCAGTAATAAGACGACAACCAGCTCAATTTTTTAAACAGGCAAAAGATTTGAAAAGATACTTCACCAAAGAAGTTACACGGAAGCCGCTTAAATTGCACATGAAAAGATCCTCAACCTCATTAGTCATTAGGAAATGAAAATTAAAACACAACGAGATACCGCTACCCACTTTTTAGAGGGGTGGGGAAATGAAAAAGACCGGCCATACCAAGTGTCAGTGAGGATGCTACGCAAGATGGTGCATGCAGCCACTTCGGAAAACAGTTCGTCAGTTTCTTAACTAGTTAAATAAACACCTACCACATTCTCCAGCCCCCGTATTCCTAGGCATTTACCCAAGAAAAAAGGAAACACAAGTCCATCCAGAGACTTGGACACAAACATATTTATAAATAGCTCAGAACTGGAAAAGGCCCAAATGCCCATCAACGTATGAATGAATAAACCCACAGTGACTCATCATACCGTGGAATACAACTCAGGAATTAAAAAGCATGGACTCTGACACACGCAGCAACCTGGACGAACCTCAGAATAATGATGCTGAGGGACGGGAGCCAGACAGAAAGAGTACCAGCGGATGAGTCCACTTGTAGAAAACTCTAGAAAATGCAAACCAATCTATCCTGACAGAAAGAGACCAGTGGTTACCTCCTGAATGGGGAGGGCAGGAGGAAGGATCTCAAGGGCACAAGGACACTTTCGGGGTGATGGGTGTGTTTGCCATCCTGATGGCGGTGACGGTCTCACGGTGTTGACACATGTCAAGGTTTATCAGGTTGTGTGCAATAAATATGGCAGTCTATCACGCGTCAATGATACTCCAGAGAACTGGCTTTGGTTTAAGTGAGCAGAGGAAATAAGCCGGAGGCCACAGCGTCTTGTGTAGATCCAGGCACACGTGCTGCCACTGCAGACACGGGTCTGTTTGTCCGTCTCTCCCTGTTGGATTTCCACTCAGGTGCTTCAAATAAACCTCTCGTTGAGGTCACTGGCTCCCAACCCGGCGCCTTGCTGTGTATGGACGGCCCTCCCACCCACCTCCCCAGCACCCCCACCCTGCCACTCCACCCTGCCAGGAAGAGGAGGCCACTGTCCCCCACTGTCCCTTTGGCCCTCGAGGCTGTCAGCTCTGGGCTGAGAACCTCCACCACACCGTACATGCCCACTCCCACAGCCCGGAGAGGGGCGGGAACATGTGCGGGCCAGCCAGGCAGTCTTGGGGTCTGGACCCCACCACCTCCCAGGAGTCTCCCTCTTGCACACAGCCCGGCTCCGGGCCTGGGAGAGCCAGACCCAGCACAGTGCACCTCTCAGGTCCCCAAGCAGGAATGGTGGAGCCCTGGGGGCCCCAGGCCTGCTGCCCCACTGCCACCCTTTCTCAAGTGGGGTACAGAGGCCTCCAGGGGCCCCCCGAGCCCCCTTGGCTGCCTGTTTTCATGGGGACCAGTGACGGAACCTTATGACGGGCACTGTGAACACTGGGGAGAGATGGGAAATTCTTACATACTCCCCAGATGAGAGGGCGTTGTCCCAATGTCCCAGGGCCACTACTGGTCTGACAGATATCATCATGACAAAGAAAACGACCTCGAGCCTGAGAGGAAGACAGAGACCCCGAGCATAAGGAGGGTGTGTGGGGAAAGTTCAGAGGATCTGGACAGCAGGGACCCTGAAAACAGTGAGGTCACCAGGGCGGGCGGTTGTGGTCAAGGCCAGACTTCCTCAGCAATCGCCAGGTCCGGGGACCTCAGGGCGTCAGCAACACTGAGAAATGAGGAGCCAACGGATCCCAGCCCAGTCCCCACCCTCCCCAGCCGGGCTCTGAGAACGGTCAGGGAGAAGCCACACAGGCCCAGCTCGAGGAATTGAAAATGAAATAAAGGCGCGCGCCCTCCCCCAGGTCCCCCCGCGAACCCTGCTCTGAATGCACAAATTCTTCTCAGCTCATCGTGCTCGGAAACTGACCAGATCATCGCCCGCCAGGAAGGGGGCAGGCTGCGCCTCTCAGCACACACTTGACATTTTGTTCTCGTCCAGGCTTCCCGTGCTGACAGTTTCTGGATTAAATGTGCAAATGGAACGTGGCCCCGAGGGGGTCTCCCTCCTGCTGGCCCGAAGCTGCGGGCTGAGCGTGCTCGTGTGCACGTGTGCATGCAGACACGTGTAGGTGCCTGAACGTGGACGCCACACGAGTGTGTCCACGCGTGTGCCTCCGTGTGCGCCTGCCCCGTGTGTGTGTGTACCTCTGCTGCGTCTGTGTGACTGTGTGTGCTGAGTCTGTATGTGCCTCTGTGTGCATGTCTGCGTAGGCGTGTGCCTCAGCATGCTTGCCTCTCAATCAGGCATCCAGGCTGCACCAGGCACGTTTTCCCCAACCTGCTACTTCAGCTGCCTTGACCTTGACCAAGCTGGGAAAACAGCTCGCAGCCACCCCAGCATGGTTTTCAGCACAGGGAGCTTCTCTTAGCCCCGTGGTGGTTGGATCCACTTTAAAATGCAAATGTGGAGCCGGTCACCATGAGCCTCAGGCTGAGGGTCTCTGCCTGCAGCCACTACCCAAGGGGCGGTGACGCTACGAAGGCCGAGGCCCAGAGCCTGCCTTCCTTCCCAGGCACCAGGAGATCTGCAGGATCCAGGACCACCACCTGCAGGAGAGGCCCATGCATTCGGGGTGGGGACCATCGCCCCCAACTCCCACGACCCTAAAGATGCTAGAAGGGTTTCTGGGCCTCTTCTGCATTTACAGGTGTCACCAAGTCCTCTTGAGCCCCGCTGGGGCCAGCCCAGGGGCCAGAAGGAGCTGACGGGCAGTGGTCCGGGCACACTGGGCTGGCGTAGGTCTAGGGCATCTCCCTGGGGGGTCACCCATGGCTCCCTTTGCCCCGCTCGCCCACGCGGTACACCCAGCCATCATGCCAAAATACAGTGGAGGAGTCTTAGCGCCCTGCCCCGAGGTCAGCTTAGTGAGGCAGGGGCTGGGGGCCTGGGTGCACGGGAGGGCGGCCCTCATCCCCGCAGGGCTGCACTGAGCCCCCTTCTTTCCGCCCTGAAGTCACACAATGACACACTTCAATGGCTGCACAGCCGGGGCCTCTGGTTTCCATTCTGCGTGACCTGGGGAGGCAGAGAACGTGATTATAACCCATCTGAATGCAGTATCCTGGGGCGATTATTCTGGCACCTGCACAGCCTCCAGCCCCCGCTCAGCGACCAGCCACTCGGTCAGCCCACTCATCCGGCTTCGACAGCTGGCGGACCCCACTGCGCCGCGCCCCACGGCCACGAGGCCCTGCGGGCTCATCCTATTATCCCTGACGACTTCCCCAGGGCAGCCCTCCGGGAGCCCCCACGCAGAGTGCGGTGCCAGGCCCCCACCCGCACCCGGCGACACGGCTGCCTGCTCAGCCCGAGCCCCGTTATGTTATGTCAGCTGTTACCCCGTGCTTAAAACAAGGCACTCCAGCTGGCCGGGGTCAGATGTAAAAACGAAGCCCCAACAAAACCCAGCCCTCCAGCGAGCCTGTGCCGGAGACCCCACTGAATGTGGCACTTAATGACGAGCTTCTCTCCAGCCCTGAGGCATAAAGGAAACACCTGTCCCCCGATGGCACACTCTAATCCCGCTCCATCCCGAATGCAGGAGCCCGTGGGGCCCACAGCAGCGCCCCCCCCACAGCGTCTGACTTTTGTCCTGGGCCTCAGGGAGACATTGACAATGAGCGCGCCCAGTCTTGGCGGGCGGGGTGGCAAGAAAACCCGGGAGCTGGGCCTGGGAGCGCCGGGAAGCCATGGCCTCCTTCATGGCACGCACCTTCCAGTCAGACCCACAGGGCAGAGAGACAAGCGTCATGAGGGGCCCCTCCTCTGGGGGCGGCTGCTGGGCAGCCACAATGCCCATGACGTCTCTGACTTCTTATGTAACACTCCCCGTGGTTTCTTTGACTTCATGTTTAACACTCAACCTGGCAGCCTGGGTGCATGGGAAGAGGCCCCCCTCCTTGGATAGTCGTCACCTTCTTGAAGGGCAAGAGGCCCTCCTGCGTCTGGCCCTGACGGGGCCTTCCTGCCAACACCAGAGGCTGAGCTAAGCACCCCGATGGACTAGAGCCGGCGGTCCCCCTCTCCCCAACCACGCCAGCACCCTGACCGGAGCGGCTCCACCTTTGGTTACCAACCTGGAGCCCACTCGTCATGATTATGAAAAGAGGAAAGCAAAGAAAAGAGGGGGCACAGTGGCAGAGGTGGCAAATATGAGACCAGCCAGACACTTGGGAGTGTCAGGGAGACAAGCCTGGAAACCGCGCACCCCAGGTGCCAGGAGAGGCCGTGGGGCCCGCTGAGCCGGTACCTGGGTGATCCCACCCCGTGCTCCTCCTGCCCAATGGGACATGAGGTCACCCCGCAGCTCTGCCAGGCTCCCCTGGGGCCTGTGCACCAAGACAAACAGGCTGCAGCAGGGAGGATGAGGGAGACACGGCCGTGGCAGACAGAGCCGTAGGGCGCGGGCCGGGGGCTCCCCCCAGGGCTCCCGGCAAAGCCCCCCGCACCCACAGGTGGTCTGAGATGCCGCATTCACCTTGTGTCCCTTGGTTTTACAGCTTGAAAACAGGAAACACCAGGGAAACAAACAGCCAGGGCCAGCCACCGGTGGCTCACAGAGCCGGGAGCCCTGCCGGCTCAGCCCTGGCTGGTCTTGGGGCCTCCTCTTGGCCATTGTGGAATCTCCCCGGGACCCGAGAGGACCCTCCTCTAGGCACAAGCCAGGGCCACCTCCCCCTTTCCCTCAGGAGGCGAGGCTGGAACCTACAGCCCCAGCGGCACCGGTGGGGAATGTGGGAGAGGTGTCTGGTGGGGGAGGGGGAACAGATGCCCCTTCCCAGGTGACCTGGGGCTGCAGGTGGACGTGCCCCTGCCCCCCAGGACTGGGAGCACTGTGGGCCGAGCACACCCGCAAGCTCCTCCATCCCAGGGGGCCTGTGTTCCTCCCTCTGCACGGGCCCCAGCGGACAGACACCGCCCCGCCGGCCGGGAGCGCGGCCCTCAGACCACTGGCTCGGGATCCGGTTACGTGTTTATTAGGGAAGTTTCCAACATTTTCCGCAGTTTCCTCTCCCTCCTGCGCAAGTCCCCCGTGCCCTGTTCGAACAGACTTGATGGATAGGACAATTCTGGCCCGCAGCAGATAACGTGAGGCCCACTGGGGGCTTCACAGAGGGTGTCTTTGTTACAGAAACGAGTCACCGTAGGACCCCTCCACACACAGGGCCCGGTGTACTCATGGAAGGTTCCGGTTACAGCTGAGGATTCCCGTTTTCACGGCTCTGGGCTGAGGGCAGACCCCGCATGAAGGAATGTCAGCTGTCCCCCTCAGGAGCAGCTGCCTCCAGGCCAGGAACGCGGCCAGCCCAAACCCTGCAACCCCCACCGAGGACAGGGGACCTGCGGGGGGGGGGGTGTAAATTACGTCCCCCGTGGTGGGGACAGCCTGAGCCACCGCCCTGGGCCCCACAAGCCTCAAGCCCTCGGCCTTCTCCTGCTCAGACATCCTCAGGGCCCTGGGGACTGTCCCCTTCATAAAGTGGGACAATGGCATTTGCCCAAAGCCCAGGAGGGAAACCACGAAGGGAGGAGCAAAGTCGCTCTTGGTCAAGGAGGCCAAAAACCAGTGACAACCACACACGACGACAAAAAGCCACTCTAAACACAGGGATTCACCATGAAGCACGCCCACTGACCTGGGGTGGACAGCAGGGCGCTCAGGGGTCCGAGGCAGCAAGGGGCTGCAGTGCGTGGGCAGGCGGCGCCAGGCGGCCCGGTGTGCGGGCTCTGGACATGGCGCAGGCTGCTGGCCACAGACTCACCAAGGAGGGGCAGGGCTCTTGTTCTCAGGGGCCCCAGCCTGCACGGGGGCTCTGGCAAGTTGGCTGAGTTTCCTTGGGGGCAGTGTTTTCAAATTCTGCTTGGTAGCCCTTAAGACTCTGTTCACAAACTCACTCAGGGACCCAGACCCGGGGGGAGCTGCAGCGGCTGCCTGGGTCTCCCTACCCCCGACATGGCTTGCGGGGGTGGCCCCACACAGGCTCGCCCCCACCAGACACACACTGTCTATGCCAGTCCCTTCCTCATGGTCTGAGGAGCAGCCATGGACCCCCATGTCCACCCCAGACCCCTCCTCCTCCTGGAGGCCAGCGTCCCTCCACGCTGTCTCCCTGGGGTCGGCATCAGTGGGGCCCTGGGGCAGATGAGCAGGAGATTCCTTCTTGCAGCCTCACACGGGGCCACCCTAAGTCCTGCTGAGCAGAGCTGTAGGCCACTCGGCACCATCGGGCTGTGCAACCAGACCCCACACCCACTGGTTCCAGGCAGCACCGCTTGTCCCTCTACCTGCCAGAGCCACCTGGAGAGAAATCCTGCCCTTCTCATTTACCAGCACAGAAACATCCGGAATACGGGCTTCGGTTGTTTAGGGCACTTCTTAGCTCTTAGTGTTTCTCCCTGAAACCAGCGAGGCTCTGGCTTGCATGGAAAGTCAGCTCCCCAGGGGGGCAGCTGAGACCGCCACCCTGCAGAGGGACAACTAGACGCCTGAGCCAGCAACAGCCCGACTGTGGCCTAGTGGAACACATATGTGCAAATGCAGGTGTGCAAGCAGGAGGGTGCGTGCGCCACTGCCTTCCAATGCCGGGGGTGGGGGGTCAGTCCCTCCCCCATCTTGGGCACTGGCCCCCTCTTACACAGGGCCCTGCAGTAAGGGTCCCGGGGGTGCAGACAAGAAGCCCAGGTCCTGCTCCCGAGAGCCCAACCTATTTGCACACAGACCTGGCACGTGGTGCTTAATAAATATTTGCTGGCTGAACAAATGTAGGAGACAGCACCCCAAGCAAGAGTCCACCGGGGTGGGGGGGGGCTACATTCCGGGGCAGAACATCAGAGAAGGCCGGGGTGGGGGGAACCAATTCTCACCACGCAGCTCTCATGCGCCGGGGACAAAGAGGCAAAGGAATTCAAGCCTCCAAAGCAGGGAGATGAGGTCTTCCCGGAGGACGCTGAGGTCCAGGGGAGGCGGCAGGCGACACCGCGGGGGGGGGGGGCGGGGAGGGGAGCAGGAAGGTGTCCCACAAGCACCTCTGCAGGAGCGGGGCTCTGTTGCAAATGTAGGAGTTCACCAAGTAGGGAGGCAAAGCCTGGGTGAGCGGAGCAGTGCCAGCAGGAGTCGGCCACAGAGAAAATAAGACCTTGGGGTTTGTTAATGGAAAACCTGGGCCACCCGCCGGTGCCCTGACCTTGGGCAGAAGTGACTTAAGCCACTCCGCAGCCCCTCGTGCGAGAAGGACATTGCAGAGGGCGTGCACAGGCGAGCTCTGGGTGATGGCAGCGGCCAGCCCTGACATTAACACAATCGTCTCCACCGGCATTTGAAGGATGTGGAGAGCAGACACTGGAACCGTGTGGTCTGCAGGGGCCCATGCAAATGCGAGCTGGGCTCGGGGGACCGGGGACAAAGCCTGCATCTTGTTCCACAGAAATGGGGGACCCACCAAGGGTTTCTTGGGGGGGGCCCACAGAGTCTCTGTGGGGCCTCATTTTGCAGCTGAGAAACTGAGGCCCAGAGAACCGGAGGGTCGGGCTCTGCACTTGGGGGGGGCGCACAATCCAGCTGGCGGGAGGGCTGGGTGCCGGCGGCGGCGGGGCTGAGGGAGCCTCAGCAGCGAGGGAGGAAGCCGCAGCGATGACCTCATCCCCCAGGCCTCCGGGCCGCGGCTCCGGGGTTTTCAACCACAGGCATCGCAGGACAATCCCCGGTCTGCTCTCCACCAGCAGGCACGGAACACCCTGGGTTCGTGTTGTGCTTTGAGTGCCTCTCTCTTTGTGTGGGATTTGAAAAAGAAAAAAAAAAAAGGCTTCCATTTGAGAGACACCTGGGCTGGGGTAGGGTCTGTTGCTGCAGGGAGTGGGGGGGGTTTCTGCCACCGTGGCAGGGCGGGGAGTCACACAGAGGGGCCACCCAGACCCGGAACGCGCTCCCAGGGCGCGCGCGCGCACACAGAAACGCAGGCGCAAAGCGCAAAGACGCGGACACGCACTGTCCACGCGCGCACGTGGCAATGTGCACAAGCAGTCAGGCACACAAGCACACGCGCGCACACTGGGCTTCCTCTGGATTCAGGAACCGTGTCGGGAGCCGTCTTGGCTACCCCAGAAGTGGCCTTTCTCCCCAGGCAGCCACAGACAAAAGCTCAGATCTCTCACGTGCCTCTTAACAGTTCCGGGACGGACCCGAAGCAGAGATGAGATTCCTCCCGAAATGGCTTTTTCAGGCCCACCGAATATCCCTGGTTCAGCAGAAAGCTTAATCCCTCCGAGGCCGCCCCGGGCCTTCCTTGCACGGAGCTGAGATAACAGCTTTCTGGCACCATAAAAGCCGAGCTAGGGAAAGAAATGAAGAAATATGGGCTCTCTGGGAAAACACAGCGCTGAAGGACTTTTTTTCCACCATCTAAACATCACGCTGCTCTCCGAACCCTCGCGCGGAGCCCACCTCGCCCCTCGGGGGCCCCGGCTGCGGTCTGGCTCCCGCGCTCGCTCCGCGCTCTGGGCCCGGGCCAGCGGCGCCCGCATTAGGCAGACGGCAGCGCCACCTGGTGTCCTAGGGCGCAGGGCCGGGCGCGCCCCACTCCGGGGGCTGCAAACTCCGCTTCTGAAGCCCACTCCTCATGCCCGCACCGGTCTCCCTCTGCCGGGGGTCAACACCCCCTTCCCGCAGGCCGAAGCCCCCCCAGGAAGCCCCCGATTTCCGCCTGGGCCTCAAGCCCCAGGGCCTGTGTGTCCAGCCCATCCGGGAGGCTCTGAGCTGTGGGCGGGCTCCCTGCCTGTGCTGTCCACCCCCACCCCCCGACACCCACTTACTCCTCCTTCTCCGTCTCCTGGGAGGGGGTCCCCTCCTCCGGGAAGCCCTCAGCATCCCCACAGACACATCTCACCCCAAGTGCCTCTTCACCTCACACCTCCTTCCTGGCCCCACCACAAACATAATTCACACCGGCCCCTGGAGGCTGGGCCCCATGGTTGCCTCATTCCTGCTGTGACCCCAATGCCCCCTACCCCCATGGCCGTGACTCTCCAGTGGCAGCCGGACACAGCCAGCTCAAACCCACCTCGAAGGATTCGTCTCCACATGGTCAACGAGTTGGAAAGTCCTTGGAAACCCTGGCAAGGCCATCGGAAGGGTAATTCTGAGGTGGTCCTGCCTACCCCCTCCATTTTAAAGGTGGGGAAACTGAGGCCCAGGACCACACAGCAACTGGGAGTGCCCCTTGGGAGCAGCTCTGGGCACATGGGCTCAAAGGAGGGGGTTCCAAACCCGGAGGCACCAAGCTGGGCATGCAGCGTGAGCACGGCCCTGGGCCCCTGCCTTCAGGGAGCGTGGGATGGAGTGAGGAGATGGAACACCTTGAACCCACCCACAGAGCCCCTGTCACACCCAGATTGCCGAGAAAGGAGCGGGGCGCGATGGGAGGGAGGGATGGGGACCCCACAAACGGCAGGTCAGGGAGGGTGCACCAAGGAAGTGACAACCAAGGCGAGGCCTAAAACTGGACAAGAAGCTGGTCCTGTAATATGCCAGAGAAACAGCTGGGCCACTAGGAGAGCACGTGCAAAGGCCCTGAGGCAGCAGGAGCATCCGAGGGTCAGCAAACAGTGTGCTGGAGTGGAGGGAGCGAATGAGGTAGAGGGAGGTGCGGGGGCAGGGTTCCCTGAATGTTGGCACTTTGGGGCCCGAGAGAGAGAGGCTGAGTTGGTTCCAAATGCCACAGGGAGCTTCTGAAATGATCAGATGTTTGTTTTGGAAAGCTCCCCGCCCCCAACCAATGGCCGCTGTGTAAGGAGGGCGGCTGGTGGGACACGAGGGTGGCAGGGAGATGGCTGATGTGAGAGAACCGGGGACAAGGGAGGAGGCACAGGGTCTCCACCCTCACAGGGGTGGAAAGGGGGACGGGACCAGAGCAGCAGTGGGCTCTCTGCTTGGGGTAGGGGAGCTGTTCACAGCACACCCACCCCGGGTCCCTGAGGGAGAGGGAACTGGGCCCAGGACCTGCACCCGGGTGTCCCCCAGCCCATGTTGAGCCCCATCCTCAGCCTGGGAAACGGTGTGCGCAGTTCAGAGAATGGCCACCAGGTGGCAGGCAAGCCTTAAAGATGTCAGGCGGGCGGGAGAGGTTGGTGCCAAGGAGGGAGACGGTGGGCAGGCGGGCAGCAGGGATGTGACAGGGGCCCTTGGCCACCTCCCCAGCTCTGGGCCCCACTGTGCCATGAAACCTCGATGGCGAGCTCTGTCTGAACATGAGAAGGGCTTCTGGCTAGTCTGGGAGGAGAGTGCAGGACGGACCACCAGGTCCCTAGTCCCCAGGTTGTCATGGGGGTAACCCCTCCACTGGTCTGGTTTCCACCCCCCGCGTGGGGCGTGGGATCTCACAGGTACATCAGCGGTGATTCCTGGGAGCATGGGGCAGGTCCGTGGAGGTCCCCGCCTGCTGGGCCGCTGCAAGTTTGATCCCCTCTCCATCCCACCCTCCCAGCTGCACCAGGACGTGGTGAGCCACCACCTGAACTCAGGACCCTCGGTTCCGACAGCGCCTGGATGCAGGGCCCAGGAGGGGGCACCTGGTGCTCCTCACATCAGCCCAGGAACTAGGTGTTGTCGGAGCCACTCAAAACCCGAGGGTGAAGCTCCCAGCAGTGGAAGGACTGACTGAAGACATCCAGGGGTTATATGGGCTGAACGGTGTCCCCCTAAAATTCATGTGTTGGAGCCCAAACCCACAGCACCTCAGAATGTGACTTTCTTGGAAAGAGGGCCTTTTAAAGGATTAAGGTAGAGAGAGGTCACTAGGATGGGCCCTGATCCAGTGTGAATGGGGTCCTTATAAGAAGAGACCAGGGCACAGACACGCACACAGAAGGACAACCATGTGAGGACACAGGGAGGAGACGGCATCTACACACCAAGGAGGGAGGCCTCAGGGGGAACCAGCCCTGCCGACACCTGCATCTGGGACGTCCAGCCTCCAGGACCAGGAGACACTAAATGTCTGTTATTTAAGCTGCCCAGTCTCGGGCACTTTGTTCCGGCGGCCCCAGGACACTCACACAGAGGGAGCAAGGCCAACCAGGCCCCTGGCCCCACCCAGGGCCCCAGCACGTACACACAGCAGGAGGGCAGGCTTGGAGTCTGGGCCCCACTCGGCAGGGTCCCCCGGGCGCCTTCCAGCCACTGCCTCCTGAAGCCTCGGTCTCCAGCGGACAAGGAGCTCAGCACCTGCCGTGAGGAGAGGACCCGAGGAGCAACTCGCAGAGCAGCCGTGCTTTATGGGGTCCAGGCTGGCGCTCGAAGCACCGCATGAAATCCCAAAGCACCAGAGACGCCCGCCCCACCCCTGCTGTCCACCATCCAGCGCCTCCTTTGCTGTCTGGCCAGCGGGAAGGGCGGTCCCTACTCCAGGAAGCAGGCACAGGGCTGGCGAGGGCACCTGGGACACCCATGACAGACAAAAGCGTCACTTCTGCCCACCGCTCACCTGCAGGGGAGATGGACCCGCCCGGCCTGCCCCAGGGCCCACCCAGAGCAGGGGTTTGGGGACATTTCTCTCTAGGCCAGTGGTGGCCGACACACCACCCAAGTGCAGGAGCGGCCGGCCTGCCCCATGGAGCTGCAGCTCCCGGGGCCTCAGCAGGGACCCGGCTGGCACCCTCGGCAGCTTCCACAGGTTCCCACGACCAGAGGGAGGGGTGACGCAGGCGTGACCCAAAGGCGGTCCCTCTCACTAGGATGGCGGCTAGCCTACTTTTTGCCGTTGAGCCTGTCCCTGCTCTTCCATGAGAACGTATAACCTGATAGGACAGCAGAACAACACACCGGGACCCCAGGGGGTCACCCAGGGGACGTGAGAGGACCAACATCAGGACGTCCTCAGACCCGGCCATCTCCAAGGATACAGCAGAAGCACCGGACAAGAGGCAACACCGTCACGTTAAAATCAGGCCTCACATCGGACTCGAAGGACGCCTCCCGACCTGAGCAAACACACGTCCCTCCGCCCGCCCGAGGCCGGCACATTCCTTCCGGAGAAGCAGGAGGAGCCACTGTGACCAACGGAGGCCGGTGCGCCAAAGCCCCACGCGCTGCAGCACGCACCTGCTGGCCGGCTCCACACCCAGAAAACCCTAAAGGCCCAGAGGAAAGACTACGGACAACGATGGCAGAGTGTAGTGACACCCCAGGCTATGCCAGGGACAGAAACCCATGGTGTTCACGTACACCAAAAACCTCCAGAAAACATAATGGAAGAGAAGATGCCATCTGTGAGGGCCACAAACAATGATTAGTAGCATTAGGAATAAACCTAACGACGACTTTCGAAAGCCTGTGTTACGAAACCATAAAACCCTCCAGATGGACAGACCACCATGACCGTGGACAGGAAGACCCCACACCAGAGAGGTGCCCGTCTCCCCCAGAGCCCTTCACCAGATTCCATCCGATTTTTCCCAGGAGCCAGACAAGCTGACTACAAAGGTCACTGGGAAGAACAATCGAACCAGACGTGCCAGGGAGCCCCTGAACACAGCCGTGCACAGCCATCACGTCCCGCGATCAAACAGACCTAGGACACACATCATCAAAGCAGCGTGGCCCTGGGGACGAGCCCAACAGACAGCGGAACAGACCTGGAGGAGCCCGGGGGAGACCCACGCGCATCTGGACAGCTGGTTGACGATAAACACGGCCCCTCGAGCCGGGGAGGAGAGCCAGACTCTGAAGGAGCGGCACTGGGTGACCGAAGGCCAGGGGCATGGAACAAGAGCGGGTCTGTTCCTCATGCCGCACGTCGGGACGCTCTCAACTGCCAGCGACAATTTAAAAACACGAGAGTAACCCACACAAGCGCCGGAAGAAATCATGGGCGAGGTCCTCCATCCTCTCGGAGAGGGGAGGCTTTCCTGTAAACCGAAGTCCAGAAGCACGAAGGGAAGACACACAGGGCCCAGAGGAACCCAGCCCGGGAGTGGGTGCAGGTGCTGCTTGCGTAGGTGGTGGGGACGTCGCAGATAAGACACAAAAATGCAGAGACAGAAAGATGCCGCCGTCCCACAGGCCCCATGCCCACAGCCGTCAGCGTTCAGGCCGCCTCCTGGGGACAGGAGCAGGCCCCTGTGTCCCACCTTCTCTGCAGCTTCACAGCCAGGCCACCTTTGAGGTGTCCCCACTGCACCTGGCCCAGCGTAACCGAGGCGGCGTGAGTCCTTCTCAGTGCTGGCTCCCAGGCCTCGCCAGGGCCATGCTGACCCGAGGCTGTGGGGACCCCTCCCAGGCCCTGTCGCTCGGCGCTCACAGCTAGTTGCAGGGAGAAGAGCCCTCAGACCCCACTCTCAGAGGGAGGGGCTCGGACAGGTGGGCAGGGTCGGGGCGGGGCCGGCACTGGAAACCCCTTCTGTCCTCGCGCCACCTCTGAACGCCTATTCTGGGGCCAGGGACACAGGCACGAGGGCTGAGAGCCTCGAAGGCCTGTGGAAGGAGCCATCAGGTGGCCAGGGTGGGGACACTCTGGGTGTAGGCTGTGGGCAGGGGCTGGGACATGTGCAGGGTCCGGGTACCAGCCATAATCCAAGTCAGGAGTCACCCAGACCGGAGCCACAGCGCAGGCCCCTGCTAACCCCAGTCCCAGCTCCTCGTGCCTACATCCTCCTGTCCTTCCTTCCCAGCCCAGCTGCCTCCTCCTCTAGGAAGCCCTCCCAAACCACCAGGCCCAGGTGCCTCTCATTCTGAGGCCCTTCCAGCCTGATGGTCACATCCTGGCAAGCGTGGGGGGTCTCCACACCCCCAGTCCCGGGTATCAGAGCAAGCCCACAGCTGCCAGCCAGCAGGGGCGCTCCAGCACAGGGTCATCGTGCAGGCGAGAGAGGCCAGGAGCCCCTCACTCCACCCACAGCCCCCACGCCTGGGACACGAGGAGGTCCAGCGTGGCAGTGACAGCTGGCCGGCCCTTCGTGCTGCTACTTACCATCCAGAAGAGGGTCCCTGTGGCCAGAGTGACATACTGCTCGATGGTAGACAGCACGCTGAAGATGAGGCAGGCCAGGACGATGAGGAAGCTGCGAGACAGGAGGACACAGCGGTCAGCCCCATTGGTCAGCTCCTGTGGCCAGCGTGCCCCCTCCGCCCCCACCACAGACACAAGCCCAGGTCCAGGGAGTCGAGGGGCTCACCCACCATGCCCAGCCCACCCCACCCAGCAGGACCAAGCCCCGCCCCTCCCCAGATGGAAGAACTCAAAGGGCCACCCAAACCCAAGTGTCCAGCAGCCGGTGAATGGGTGCACGAGGCACAGCCCACCCACACGGCAGGTGTCGTCATTGGCAGAAAAGGAGGACATTCTGACCATGCTGTGGCAGGTGGACCGTCAACATGGCGCCAAGAAGCCAGGCACTGAAGACATGAAATGCCCAGAACGGGAAATCCACAGGGACAGGAAGCCGACTGGGGGTCACCGAGGGCCAGAGGGACAGGGAGTGACGGCCAGTGGGTACGGGGTTTCCTTTTGGAGTGATGAAAGTATTCTGAGCTTAGACAGTAGTGATGTATGCACAACCCTGTGAATGCCACGAGAATCAGTGAGGCACACACTTTATGCAGGGACCTCTCGGGGTGGGACCACGTCTCCATACGTGACATCTAATAAGATTTGGTATCTGTTCTTACAAGTGCGTCCACAGAGCAGCCAAGGGCCCAGGGGGGACAGGAGCTCCCGGCCCCCACAGGGCGCCTGGTGGTTAGAGCACAGAACCCAGCCTGCCGGGGATGGCGGGCCGACTCCTGCTAACTGGGTTAACTCCTGCTAACCTGTTAACGGGGTGTCACCAGGGCCCCGGGCTCCCCGAGGGGCTGGAGCCTTGGAGCCTTGGCTGCTCTGACCGCTGTCTGCTCTCTCCTCCCCGGGGCCATAGCTGGAGCCCAGGAACTCAGCAAAGGGAAGGGGGTAGGATGGCCACCAGCCCGCCTGCACACCGATACCACAGACGGCAGCTCTGACCGAGCCCCAACCATAAAGACAAAGAGCCCTTGCTTCCTGAAGGCCCCCGACCCTCCACGGCCCTTCCCCGTCCCTAGATGTCACCGAGCCAAGCTCCCAGCCCTCCTCCTGCCTGGGGGAGAGGGACCTCTAAGGGGACATTCCAGGGTCTGCAAGCACCCTCTCAGCGGGTTCTCAGGGACAGGACAGCAGAGGAGCAACAGTGTGGCCCCAGGGACACAGGTGTGGAGAGACTGCCGGCCCACGACTCGGACCCCCTACCCAGCACCGGGAGCCCAGGCTCTCTCCCCACCCCAAGACCCTGCTGCCAGGTGGTCCAGGATGACCTCCCATATCAAGATCCTTCGCAGAGTGACACTTGCAAAGCCCCTTTTGCCATGTAAGGTCACAAACAGGGTTAGGGGTCCGGACATGGGCATCTCTGGGGCCATCTTTCAGCTGACCGACAGTCCCCACTCCAACAAAACCAGCCGCACCTATCACGTGCCCCCCGCCCCACACCACAGTCCCCAAGGCTTTATGCCCCACATGTAAGGAAAGTGAGGCCCAGGAGGGAAGGGGGCTCTTTCGGGCCAGGGCCAGGCCCCAGGGCTTCCCAGACCCCACGGCCAGGTTGTGCTCAAAAAGTTCTAAATTCTCTACGTCTTCTGCCTGCCAGAACAGAGGCAGTAAAGAGAATGGCCTGTGGCCTCTCCTGCCCTCTCCAGGGCATCATGGTGGCACCTGCCTCACGCCAGGCTGTAACGTGGCCATCCTTCGGGACCCAGGAAGGGAGCTCGTCTCTCTTCTCCAAGACCACAGACTCCAGCGCCCTTTGGACCCTGTGTCTGCTTAGGATAGTTTTCCAGTTCTGGGCTACCAGGGAGGCAACCCACCATTCACTGTTGCTGTGAGCAGGACCTCAGCTACAGGACAGAAAGCAGGAGTTGGAGCCTGTTAGAACCGTGTGTCAAGTCGGAGCACAGCGGCCCTGAGCAAGGCCTTGGACACACTGTCAACCAGCCACGCACCCCACAGCTCCTGGACCTCACGGCCACGCTGGCTGCCCAGGGGCCTCTTCCACCCTACACCCCGGCCTGGCGATGCTCAGGACACAGACTGAAGTTGGTGGGGTGGGGGGGCGTGGTCAGCCATTGGGAGGATCTGTCTGGAGAAGCCCCACCTGTGCACAGACTTTGATGGTCCCCCACGGAGGGTACGTCAGGATGGGTGCCCCACCCCGAGCTCCCGGTCAGAGGTGCACAGGGAGACCCCGGTGCAGACAGAGCCACAGCAGAGGCTCTGGGCCAGAGCGGGGGGCCCACCTGAGGAGCTCTGCCCAGGCTGGCTGAGCACGGTCTTCCCCTGAGGACGAGGGGCTGGTGCCAATTTCTACCTGCATGTTGTGCCTTTTCAGCCTTGCTGTATTCCGAAGACTAAAGAGCTCTTCAAATGTTGGAATACACCGTGCTGGGTTTGCAAAGAATCATTTAACAGGGTGTGCTCCTGTCCTGGGTGGCCGAGAGCCTCAGAGATGCCAGACAGGGTCCCTGCCCCTGGGGGCCCACAGCCTGGGGCGCCTGATGGCCCCTCCTGCCTCTGCAGGGCTGGCCACCACCCCTCCGTCCCAGCTCACATCCCAAGGCCCCAAAATCAGGCAGCCACAGACCCCCGAGGTCTGGGAGATGGAGGCCCAGGAAAGAAGGAATGTGACCTGTTTGCTGGGCAGGCGTGGGGAGCAGGGCCAGGGGGAGAGAGGACACCAACCCCCACAGAGGTCACCTCGGTGGGGTGGCCGAGGCTGCCCGATGGGACTCCCCAGGAGGGTGTGTGCATGTCTGCAGGAGGCGGCCGCTGCCAGAGGCGAGGGCAGCTCCATGTCCCGAGGGACAATGCCCCGCTTGTGCCCCTGCAGCTGATCCACCTCGGGAGCTGTGACCGCCAGCGCCAGCCTCAGGGATGTCCGGAATGTTATCGGCCATCATTTCAGTATCTGCAGCGGCCAGGTGCCCTGGGAACGTGAAAGAATGCAGGAACCCTGCCAGGGCCGCAATGGGGCTCAGCAGGAGGGTGCCCTGGACACAGAGGCAGAACACCAGCGGCCCACAGCCTTGCCCCCCCACATGCTGGGGCCCCTGGCACCTGTAACGGTGGCTCAGCCAGGCCTGCCCCCAGGAAGGGCCCAGGATGCGAGGCCTCCGTGACAGCATCTCCAGCCCATGGGGAAGCATCTTTCAATCCTGGGATGTTTCCCCATGAAGTTTAAAAAGTAAACACACAATTGGCGTGCAAAGAAAGCGTGGACTGTTCAAGGCGCCCTCAGAACTCCAGCTCAAAAGAACTCGCCATTGGGTTAACTCGGGGGTGAGCTGAAATGCAGGACGCTCAGACGCAGCACCGGGACCCCTCCCTGGACGTGAGACGCCGTGCTAGTCCGCTTACTTTATTGAAGGTATGAAAAGGACCTGAGCTCTCTGAAAGGCTTTGTTGGTCCAGGAAAAATGTCGTGTAAAAGAAGGAACCTCAAGGACCTGATGCTGAGTGAAAGAAGCCAGACACAAAGGGACAAAACTGTGCGATTCCACTTAAATGAGGACTCGAGCAGTCAGACTCACAGAGACAGACAGTAGGATGGTGGGGGAGGGAGGGCGAGTCAGTGTTTAACAGGGACAGAGTTTCAGTTTGGGAAGATGGAAAGTTCTGGAGACGGATGGTGGGGATGTCTGCACAACAACGTGAAAATGCTTCATGCCACTGAGCTGTGCACTTAGAAATGGTCAGGAAGGTAAATTTTGTGTTATGCGTATTTTACCACAATTCAAAATTTTTTTTTTTATAAAAGGCAACTAAGTAAATGATGTCTATGGGCAAGTGCTGGAAGCTGACGGCGTTTAGGGCTGTAACCCGAGGCTGAGCAAGTTCAGAGACTCAGAGACGCGCCCCACCCCCAGGACGGGACCTTCCAGGCAGTGACACACAAAGGGCTTATGAAGCCGCCGAAAGCCCCAGGCCGAGAGGGTTGGAATGTGTAATTTAGCAGATTAGGTGCTGACGTCTAAACCCCAGGCCATATCGGAGGGCTTCTCTTTGCACAAAAGTCACCCTGCAGATTCCAAGCACCCCTCGCAAATGAAGGACACGCGCCCCCGCCCGGCCTGGGGCTAGTGATTCCGCGCCCCTGGACGTGGACACCCATGGGACGCTGCACTCCCAGGGTGCGGCCTCAGGTCCTGCCAGGGCTTCCCTAGGGTGCTGGGGGGGGCAACACTGTCCAAGAGGGACACCAATTCCCCCACCTGCTGGCCCAGCCCGTGCCCAGGGCTGCTCTCGGGGAAGCTGGGCCGATGTGTCTCAGTCACACCTTAGGCCCCAGGCTGTGCTGGGCACTGTGCATGGGGTGCCCTTCTAAATCCCATGTGGAAGGTGTCACATCACCTCACATGAGGTGACAGGGGCCCAGGGCAGAGCGCAGTGGGTCCTGAGTCCCAGACTGCAGGGCTGGCCCTCCACCCCACAACGCCCAGCCCTGAGAGGGCCCCAGATTGTGGAGCAAAAGGCATGGCCACCAATGGGGACACCAAGGCTCTGAGCCAGCAGGGACATGCCCCGGGCCACAGGGAGAGGGACCCCAGGTCGGCTTACCCTGGGGCCCACAACCAGCTTCAGCTTCAGAGCACCGGACCCTGCTGCCAGGGTCCAGGCCAGCACCGAGATCACAGTCCTCCAGGAGGGGGTGCCACGCAGCTGTCCTGGGAGGGGGGGTGACGGGACCAATCCCCTTCCAGCTTCTGGGGGCCTTGAGCGTCCCTGGCTTGTGGCCGCATCTCTCCAGTCTTTGCTCCATCGTCATGTGGCCGCCTCTTTCGTGTCTCTGACTTTCTCTGTGTGTCTTTTATGAGGACGTGTCACTGGATTGAGGGCCTGCCCAGGGACCCAGGGGTACCTCCTCTCAAGACCCTTAACTGAATCACACCTGCAAAGACGCTCTTTTGATCTAAGGTCACATGCACAGGGGCCAGGGAGCTCGACATCCCAGGGGATGGTTATTCAGCCTACTACAAGATATAATGGGTATTTCATAAACTAACAAATTACTTATTATGATGATAACTATTAGCAAATGTTTAGTGAATTTTTAAAAATCAGCATTAGGTATCAGATAAAATAGGTATGAGTGTCACAATTTTTAAAACAGTTCAAAATACATTCAGAGACTTCTTTTCATCTTCTCATTACTTAACTACATCTTTCCAAATAAAGTCACACTCACGGGTCCAGAGAGTGAGGACATGGACATGGCACCATGCAGTGCACTGCACCATCCAAACCGCGTCATGTCAGGGAGAGACAGGAGCTGGGGGGCACGGGTGACTCAAGCCCCCAAGCAGCCCACTTCTCACCGGACGACCCCAACAGCCCTCGCCCATCTCCCCACTGCCCCTCTGGCTGCCACACCCCAACATCTGTCACTTCCACGGGCCGGGCACTGTGCTCAGGCTGCTGGGCAGTCCAGGCTCGCTTCACAGACCCCCCGGGCCTCCTGGGATCAGGGCTCCCTGCACCCCCGCACACTCCGAATCTTGTTCAGCGGCTCTGAGCCTCGTTTCTTTAAAAGGTTCAGTCGGGCAATGCGATCCACGGCTGGCGGGAGCCCGCACTATAGGCAGCTGGGTGCGGCGGGGGCTCGGTCCCCGGCCGTTGTCTCCCGACATCCCCACGTGGACTGATCCCATTAAACAGCCTCCAGGCCGCCTGGCAAGGAGCTGTTAGGGGATTGAACCCGCGTCTCTGCCACCAGGCGGTGCCTGTCCCCAGCCTCTGAAAGGGATCTGAGCTAGGGACCCCAGAGACACGGGAGCCGCCCACCCCATGCCCCGGCCGGGCCCTCACGGAGCACCCGTGCACACAGCACCTCCCCAAAGGCCGGGTCTCCACCACCCGGGGGCCTCCATGGCCTGGGGGCCACCACAACGGTACCAGAATCTGCAGCCCACCCCACTGGTCCCCCTGCCTCAGTCTTTCAATATCCACTGGGCAGCAGGGGCCATCCCACCAGGCCCTCCCGAGCTAAAGACCCTCCAAATGAAGTCTGAACTCCACACCCGCCCTCCTGGATGTCCCCTCGGCCTGAGCTTCCCTGCAGGGAAAGCTGCTGATGCCCCAGCTGACCCATGGCCCCTCCCCCCCATCAAACCACTGACCACCTGCTGCCTCCCCAATAGAGCAAGGGCTCCGTGCAGGGGCCTATCTGCTGGTGTCCCTCCTGAAGGCCCAGCAGCGGGCCTGGTATGTGTTTGTCGACTGACTGACTGAATGAATGCTTAGGTTGAACTCAGTAAACAGAATTCTCAGCACTGCCTCTTCCATGCAGGCCTCCAGGTGTTTCAAGAAGTGAGATCCTTTTGCTCCATTCCTTCCTTCCTCACCCTACCCCCCGTGCCCTGCCCCCACGGGCTCAGCCAGGGCTCTACGGGGCCTTCAAATGGACCAGGACACGGCACTGCGGCAGCTCTCCACACGCCCCCCCCAAAGCTGCGTGCCAACAGCGGCATGGTTGGGCAGAGAGGAGCCTCCCTGGCTGGGCTCTGACATGAGCTGGGAGCAGGCGTGGCCACCCCAACTGCTGGGTGGGTGACAACAGCAGCAGAGTGAGCAGGGGGTGCTGGGCCAGGGCTCTGAGGGCCACCTCCAGCTGCCCACGCTGGCCCCTTTCCCGTGGGCCCATCAGACAAAGGAATGGCCGCCCTGGGGGAGCTGCAACCCACGTCCTCTCTCTCAGCAGGCCCACGGCAGCCCCCAAGGAGCCCCAGCATTTAGTGGGTCAGAGGCCCCCGATGCAGTGGGAGGGTGGGAACAAGCCATGGAAAAGCCCACTTCCTCCTGTCCACCCCAGCGCTCAGGAGAAGCCTGAGAAGTGGGCCCATCCCTCATCACAGGAGACAGACAGAAGCTCAGAGAGGGCAACTCACTGCCCAGAGTCACACAGCACCAAACGGTCAAAAGAGGACTGGACTCCGGGCCTATTCGACTCCAGGGCAGGCCTTCTCCCACTGCCTAGCGCCTGCAGGGGTCACCCAGGAGCAGCGGGGCCCCTGGGCCTTCCACGGCCCACCCTCGAGCAGCTGCGTCTGCCCTGGTGGCAGGAGGACAGGCCTTAGGTGGGCTGGGCTAGGAGGCCGTGGGATATCCCGGCCGTTGCCGCAGTCACACTACGTGCACTTGGAGGGGTGGCTGGAGCGCCCAGGAACAGAGGCGTCGGGTGCTGGCAGTGTGAGAGGGCTTCCTCTCCCGGGAGCCCGAGGGGTGGCAGGGCGCCTGGCAGAGCGGCGAGCCCATCCAGGGCCCAGGGCCGGCTCGGTCCCCCAGGGTGTCGCCTACGTTACGTCTGGCGGCCGCGATAAGAAACCCCTCACAGGGTATATTTAGAAGGTGCTGGGAAAGCGAACTGGAGTGACCCACGGACAGGGGCCTTATCCGCCCGGGACGCGGGACGCACGTCGTCTTCCCCGTGGAGGACCTCGCCCGTCCAGGACAGGAGGGGCCAGGCCCACACAGCGGCCACCGGACACCCACCGTGCCCTCGCTCTCCCAGGACGCGCCTGTGCCTCAGAGGGTACCTGGGCTCGGGAACGGCAGGCCCCCGCTGGCCTCACCTGGGGCAGGACAGGGCGCCTCCTCCCCTGCCTCCCCCTCAGGCGGCCCGGCCTGGAGCCGAGGACTCAGAGTGGGTGGTGGGAGGGCCGGGTGGGCTTCCCAACCCCAGGGCCATGGGCCCTGCCTCATTCAAAGGGGGCAGCTTTGAAGACTCGAAGCCACAGGCAGGGCTCCCAGGACATCTCAACAGGGGCCTGAGAAAGGAGCACGGTGGGGAAGCAGGAAGGACAGTGACCCCAGGGCTGCCTGCAGCCACGTCCCCGTGACCCCACAATGCAGAGAGGGCATGGGGCTCTTGGGCCCATCCCTGCCAGGGAAAGTCCCTTCTCGTGTCTAGCCTAAGTCTTTCCTGCTGTAGTTTGGTCTCCAGCTGCAGGAAACCTCCTGCCCCACCGTGCAGGCTTCAGCTCTACTCCAGGGGACACGAGGAGTCCCTGAAACTGAGCTGCTGTGCAACCTGTCTGAGCCTCAGTCTCCCCACTGGGAGGTGGCAATGCATCAAGGGTGCCGGACAGCCTGCACGTGCTCAGTCAAGGGTCACCACAGCAGTGACCACCGTCAGATCGGCCTGAGTCATTCCTGGCACAGGCCGCAGGGCCAGGGTCAGCCCAGCTGTGGAGCCGGTGGCAGCCCTGGGCTCCCAGGGCCAGGACCAACAGGGGCTCAACAGGATGCCACTCGGCTCTCCAACCAGGTGAGAAACCACCACCAGCGAGAGCCTGCAGGGGATGGTGACTCCGCCCCCCCAACCTCGGGGCCACCAGGGATGTGGCAGGGACAGGGGATAAGGAGGCTCCCCCACCCCCTCACTTCTTCCTCTCCCAAGGAGGGCCAGGCCTGGGACCGTGCGTGGCTCAAAGTCAGGGGGCCGTGCAGTGTCCAGGAGTGACCCTGCTCCTCCCACCGGGAAGTGGCAGCCTCCCCA